>NW_027331952.1:0-321421 GCF_048418815.1 Hemitrygon akajei | reverse complement strand
GCATAATCTCCCTGTCTCACTGGAACGTACCATTGCAGAACACCACACAAATATGCCCTGAACCTATACCCCTCCATAACCTCCCTGTCGCACTGGAACGTACCAGTGCAGAACTCCACACAAATATGCCCTGAACCTGTACTGGTCCATAACCTCCCTGTCTCATTGGATCGTCCCACTGCAGAACTCCACACAAATATGCCATGAACCGGTACCCTCCATAACCTCCCTGTCTCACTGGAAAGTACCAATTCAGAACTCCACACAAATATGCCCTGAACCTGTACCCGAAAATAACCTCCCTGTCTCACTGGAACGTACCACTGCAGAACTCCACACAAATATGCCCTGAACCTGTACCCTCCATAACCTCCCTGACTCACTGGAACGTACAAATGCAGAACTACACTCAGATATGCCCTGACCCTGTACCCCTCCATAACCTCCCAGTCTCACTGGAACGTACCATTGCAGAACACCACACAAATATGCCTTGAACGTGTACCCGCCCATAAGCTCCTTGTCTCACTGGAACGTACCAACGCAGAACTCCACACAAATATGCCCTGAACCTGTACCCTCCATAACCTCCCTGTCTCACTGGAACATACCAATGCAGAACTCCAGACAAATGTGCCCTGAACCTGTACACCTCCATAACCTCCCTGTCTCACTGGAAAGTACCAATGCAGAACTCCACACAAATATGCCCTGAACCTGTAACCCTCCATAACCTCCCAGTCTCACTGGAACGTACCAATGCAGAATTCCACTCAAATATGCCCTGATCCTGTACCGTGCATAACCTCCCTGTCTCACTGGAACGTACCAATGCAGAACTCCACACAAATAGGCCCTGAACCTGTAACCCTCCATAAACTCCCTGTCTCACTGGAACGTACCAATGCAGAACTCCACAAAAATATGCCCTGAACCGGTACCCTCCATAACCTCCCTGTCTCTCTGGAACGTACCAATGCAGAATTCCACACAAATATGCCCTGAACGTGTACCCGCCCATAACCTCCTTGTCTCACTGGAACGCACCAATGCAGAACTCCACACAAATTTGCCCTGAACCTGTACCCCTCCATAACCTCCCTGTCTCACTGGAACGTACCAATGCAGAACTCCACACAAATATGCCCTGCACCTGTACCTTCAATAACCTCCCTGACTCACTGGAACATAGAAATGCAGAACTACACTCAAATATGCCCTGAACCTGTACCCCTCCATAACTTCCCAGTCTCAATGGAACGTACCATTGCAGAACACCACACAAATTTGCCCTGAACGTGTACCCGCCCATCATCTCGTTGTCTCACTGAAACGTACCAACGCAGAACTCCACACAAATATGCCCTGAACCTGTACCCGACCATAACCTACCTGTCTCACTGGAGCGCACCAATGCCGACCTCCACTCAAATATGCCCTGATCCTGTACCGTGCAAAACCTCTCTGTATCACTGGAACGTACCATTACAGAACACCACACAAATATGCCCTGAACCTGTACCCCTCCATAACCTCCCTGTTTCACTGGAAAGTACCAATGCAGAACTCCACACAAATATGCCCTGAACCTGCACCCGACCATAACCTCCCTGTCTCACTGGAACGTACCACTGCAGAACTCCACACAAATATGCCCTGAATATGTACCCTCCATAACCTCCCTGTCTCACTGGAACGTACCAATGCAGAACTCCAGACAAATGTGCCCTGAACCTGTACACCTCCATAACCTCCCTGTCTCACTGGAACGTACCAATGCAGAACTCCACACAAATATGCCCTGAACCTGTAACCCTCCATAACCTCCCTGTCTCACTGGAACGTACCAATGCAGAATTCCACACAAATATGCCCTGAACGTGTACCCGCCCATAACCTCCTTGTCTCACTGGAACGCACCAATGCAGAACTCCACACAAATTTGCCCTGAACCTGTACCCCTCAATTACCTCCCTGTCTCACTGGAACGTACCAATGCAGAACTCCACTCAAATATGCCCTGATCCTGTACCGTGCATAACCTCCCTGTCGCACTGGAACGTACCAAAGCAGAATTCCACACAAATATGCCCTGAACGTGTACACGCCCATAACCTCCCTGTCTCACTGGAACGTACCAATACAGAACTACACACAAATATGCCCTGAACCTGTACCCGACCATAACCTCCCTGTCTCACTGGAACGCACCAATGCCGAACTACACTCAAATATGCCCTGATCGTGTTCCGTGCATAACCTCCCTGTCTGACTGGAACTTACCATTGCAGAACACCACACAAATATGCCCTGAACCTGTACCCCTCCATAACCACACGGTCTCACTGGAAAGTACCAATGCAGAACTCCACACAAATATGCCCTGAACCTGCACCCGACCATAACCTCCTGTCTCACTGGAACGTACCACTGCAGAACTCCACACAAATATGCCCTGAACCTGTACCCTCCATAACCTCCCTGTCTCACTGGAACATACCAATGCAGAACTCCAGACAAATGTGCCCTGAACCTGTACACCTCCATAACCTCCCTGTCTCACTGGAAAGTACCAATGCAGAACTCCACACAAATATGCCCTGAACCTGTAACCCTCCATAACCTCCCAGTCTCACTGGAACGTACCAATGCAGAATTCCACTCAAATATGCCCTGATCCTGTACCGTGCATAACCTCCCTGTCTCTCTGGAACGTACCAATGCAGAATTCCACACAAATATGCCCTGAACGTGTACCCGCCCATAACCTCCTTGTCTCACTGGAACGCACCAATGCAGAACTCCACACAAATTTGCACTGAACCTGTACCCCTCCATAATCTCCCTGTCTCACTGGAACGTACCAATGCAGAACTCCACACAAATATGCCCTGCACCTGTACCCTCAATAACCTCCCTGACTCACTGGAACATAGAAATGCAGAACTACACTCAAATATGCCCTGAACCTGTACCCCTCCATAACTTCCCAGTCTCAATGGAACGTACCATTGCAGAACACCACACAAATTTGCCCTGAACGTGTACCCGCCCATAAGCTCGTTGTCTCACTGAAACGTACCAACGCAGAACTCCACACAAATATGCCCTGAACCTGTACCCGACCATAACCTACCTGTCTCACTGGAGCGCACCAATGCCGATCTCCACTCAAATATGCCCTGATCCTGTACCGTGCAAAACCTCTCTGTATCACTGGAACGTACCATTACAGAACACCACACAAATATGCCCTGAACCTGTACCCCTCCATAACCTCCCTGTTTCACTGGAAAGTACCAATGCAGAACTCCACACAAATATGCCCTGAACCTGCACCCGACCATAACCTCCCTGTCTCACTGGAACGTACCACTGCAGAACTCCACACAAATATGCCCTGAATATGTACCCTCCATAACCTCCCAGTCTCACTGGAACGTACCAATGCAGAACTCCTGACAAATGTGCCCTGAACCTGTACACCTCCATAACCTCCCTGTCTCACTGGAAAGTACCAATGCAGAACTCCACACAAATATGCCCTGAACCTGTAACCCTCCATAACCTCCCAGTCTCACTGGAACGTACCAATGCAGAATTCCACTCAAATATGCCCTGATCCTGTACCGTGCATAACCTCCCTGTCTCACTGGAACGTACCAATGCAGAACTCCACACAAATAGGCCCTGAACCTGTAACCCTCCATAAACTCCCTGTCTCACTGGAACGTACCAATGCAGAACTCCACAAAAATATTCCCTGAACCGGTACCCTCCATAACCTCCCTGTCTCTCTGGAACGTACCAATGCAGAATTCCACACAAATATGCCCTGAACGTGTACCCGCCCATAACCTCCTTGTCTCACTGGAACGCACCAATGCAGAACTCCACACAAATTTGCCCTGAACCTGTACCCCTCCATAACCTCCCTGTCTCACTGGAACGTACCAATGCAGAACTCCACACAGATATGCCCTGCACCTGTACCCTCAATAACCTCCCTGACTCACTGGAACATAGAAATGCAGAACTACACTCAAATATGCCCTGAACCTGTACCCCTCCATAACTTCCCAGTCTCAATGGAACGTACCATTGCAGAACACCACACAAATTTGCCCTGAACGTGTACCCGCCCATAAGCTCGTTGTCTCACTGAAACGTACCAACGCAGAACTCCACACAAATATGCCCTGAACCTGTACCCGACCATAACCTACCTGTCTCACTGGAGCGCACCAATGCCGATCTCCACTCAAATATGCCCTGATCCTGTACCGTGCAAAACCTCTCTGTATCACTGGAACGTACCATTACAGAACACCACACAAATATGCCCTGAACCTGTACCCCTCCATAACCTCCCTGTTTCACTGGAAAGTACCAATGCAGAACTCCACACAAATATGCCCTGAACCTGCACCCGACCATAACCTCCCTGTCTCACTGGAACGTACCACTGCAGAACTCCACACAAATATGCCCTGAATATGTACCCTCCATAACCTCCCTGTCTCACTGGAACGTACCAATGCAGAACTCCAGACAAATGTGCCCTGAACCTGTACACCTCCATAACCTCCCTGTCTCACTGGAACGTACCAATGCAGAACTCCACCCAAATATGCCCTGAACCTGTAACCCTCCATAACCTCACTGTCTCACTGGAACGTACCAATGCAGAATTCCACACAAATATGCCCTGAACGTGTACCCGCCCATAACCTCCTTGTCTCACTGGAACGCACCAATGCAGAACTCCACACAAATTTGCCCTGAACCTGTACCCCTCAATAACCTCCCTGTCTCACTGGAACGTACCAATGCAGAACTCCACTCAAATATGCCCTGATCCTGTACCGTGCATAACCTCCCTGTCGCACTGGAACGTACCAAAGCAGAATTCCACACAAATATGCCCTGAACGTGTACACGCCCATAACCTCCTTGTCTCACTGGAACGCACCAATGCAGAACTCCACACAAATTTGCCCTGAACCTGTACCCCTCCATAACCTCCTGTCTCACTGGAACGTACCAATGCAGAACTCCACACAAGTATGCCCTGAACCTGTACCCCTCCATAATCTCAACCTGTCTCACTGGAACGCACCAATGCCGAACTCCACTCAAATATGCCCTGATCATGTACCGTGCATAATCTCCCTGTCTCACTGGAACGTACCAATGCAGAATTCCACACAAATATGCCCTGAACGTGTACCCGCCCATAACCTCCTTGTCTCACTGGAACGCACCAATGCAGAACTCCACACAAATTTGCCCTGAACCTGTACCCCTCCATAACCTCCCTGTCTCACTGGAACGTACCAATGCAGAACTCCACACAAATATGCCCTGCACCTGTACCCTCAATAACCTCCCTGACTCACTGGAACATAGAAATGGAGAACTACACTCAAATATGCCCTTAACCTGTACCCCTCCATAACTTCCCAGTCTCAATGGAACGTACCATTGCAGAACACCACACAAATTTGCCCTGAACGTGTACCCGCCCATAAGTTCGTTGTCTCACTGAAACGTACCAAAGCAGAACTCCACACAAATATGCCCTGAACCTGTACCCGACCATAACCTACCTGTCTCACTGGAGCGCACCAATGCCGATCTCCACTCAAATATGCCCTGATCCTGTACCGTGCAAAACCTCTCTGTATCACTGGAACGTACCATTACAGAACACCACACAAATATGCCCTGAACCTGTACCCCTCCATAACCTCCCTGTTTCACTGGAAAGTACCAATGCAGAACTCCACACAAATATGCCCTGAACCTGCACCCGACCATAACCTCCCTGTCTCACTGGAACGTACCACTGCAGAACTCCACACAAATATGCCCTGAATATGTACCTTCCATAACCTCCCTGTCTCACTGGAACGTACCAATGCAGAACTCCAGACAAATGTGCCCTGAACCTGTACACCTCCATAACCTCCCTGTCTCACTGGAACGTACCAATGCAGAACTCCACACAAATATGCCCTGAACCTGTAACCCTCCATAACCTCCCTGTCTCACTGGAACGTACCAATGCAGAATTCCACACAAATATGCCCTGAACGTGTACCCGCCCATAACCTCCTTGTCTCACTGGAACGCACCAATGCAGAACTCCACACAAATTTGCCCTGAACCTGTACCCCTCAATTACCTCCCTGTCTCACTGGAACGTACCAATGCAGAACTCCACTCAAATATGCCCTGATCCTGTACCGTGCATAACCTCCCTGTCGCACTGGAACGTACCAAAGCAGAATTCCACACAAATATGCCCTGAACGTGTACACGCCCATAACCTCCCTGTCTCACTGGAACGTACCAATACAGAACTACACACAAATATGCCCTGAACCTGTACCCGACCATAACCTCCCTGTCTCACTGGAACGCACCAATGCCGAACTCCACTCAAATATGCCCTGATCGTGTTCCGTGCATAACCTCCCTGTCTGACTGGAACTTACCATTGCAGAACACCACACAAATATGCCCTGAACCTGTACCCCTCCATAACCACACGGTCTCACTGGAAAGTACCAATGCAGAACTCCACACAAATATGCCCTGAACCTGCACCCGACCATAACCTCCTGTCTCACTGGAACGTACCACTGCAGAACTCCACACAAATATGCCCTGAACCTGTACCCTCCATAACCTCCCTGTCTCACTGGAACATACCAATGCAGAACTCCAGACAAATGTGCCCTGAACCTGTACACCTCCATAACCTCCCTGTCTCACTGGAAAGTACCAATGCAGAACTCCACACAAATATGCCCTGAACCTGTAACCCTCCATAACCTCCCAGTCTCACTGGAACGTACCAATGCAGAATTCCACTCAAATATGCCCTGATCCTGTACCGTGCATAACCTCCCTGTCTCTCTGGAACGTACCAATGCAGAATTCCACACAAATATGCCCTGAACGTGTACCCGCCCATAACCTCCTTGTCTCACTGGAACGCACCAATGCAGAACTCCACACAAATTTGCCCTGAACCTGTACCCCTCCATAACCTCCCTGTCTCACTGGAACGTACCAATGCAGAACTCCACACAAATATGCCCTGCACCTGTACCCTCAATAACCTCCCTGACTCACTGGAACATAGAAATGGAGAACTACACTCAAATATGCCCTTAACCTGTACCCCTCCATAACTTCCCAGTCTCAATGGAACGTACCATTGCAGAACACCACACAAATTTGCCCTGAACGTGTACCCGCCCATAAGCTCGTTGTCTCACTGAAACGTACCAACGCAGAACTCCACACAAATATGCCCTGAACCTGTACCCGACCATAACCTACCTGTCTCACTGGAGCGCACCAATGCCGATCTCCACTCAAATATGCCCTGATCCTGTACCGTGCAAAACCTCTCTGTATCACTGGAACGTACCATTACAGAACACCACACAAATATGCCCTGAACCTGTACCCCTCCATAACCTCCCTGTTTCACTGGAAAGTACCAATGCAGAACTCCACACAAATATGCCCTGAACCTGCACCCGACCATAACCTCCCTGTCTCACTGGAACGTACCACTGCAGAACTCCACACAAATATGCCCTGAATATGTACCCTCCATAACCTCCCTGTCTCACTGGAACGTACCAATGCAGAACTCCAGACAAATGTGCCCTGAACCTGTACACCTCCATAACCTCCCTGTCTCACTGGAACGTACCAATGCAGAACTCCACACAAATATGCCCTGAACCTGTAACCCTCCATAACCTCCCTGTCTCACTGGAACGTACCAATGCAGAATTCCACACAAATATGCCCTGAACGTGTACCCGCCCATAACCTCCTTGTCTCACTGGAACGCACCAATGCAGAACTCCACACAAATTTGCCCTGAACCTGTACCCCTCAATTACCTCCCTGTCTCACTGGAACGTACCAATGCAGAACTCCACTCAAATATGCCCTGATCCTGTACCGTGCATAACCTCCCTGTCGCACTGGAACGTACCAAAGCAGAATTCCACACAAATATGCCCTGAACGTGTACACGCCCATAACCTCCCTGTCTCACTGGAACGTACCAATACAGAACTACACACAAATATGCCCTGAACCTGTACCCGACCATAACCTCCCTGTCTCACTGGAACGCACCAATGCCGAACTCCACTCAAATATGCCCTGATCGTGTTCCGTGCATAACCTCCCTGTCTGACTGGAACTTACCATTGCAGAACACCACACAAATATGCCCTGAACCTGTACCCCTCCATAACCACACGGTCTCACTGGAAAGTACCAATGCAGAACTCCACACAAATATGCCCTGAACCTGCACCCGACCATAACCTCCTGTCTCACTGGAACGTACCACTGCAGAACTCCACACAAATATGCCCTGAACCTGTACCCTCCATAACCTCCCTGTCTCACTGGAACATACCAATGCAGAACTCCAGACAAATGTGCCCTGAACCTGTACACCTCCATAACCTCCCTGTCTCACTGGAAAGTACCAATGCAGAACTCCACACAAATATGCCCTGAACCTGTAACCCTCCATAACCTCCCAGTCTCACTGGAACGTACCAATGCAGAATTCCACTCAAATATGCCCTGATCCTGTACCGTGCATAACCTCCCTGTCTCTCTGGAACGTACCAATGCAGAATTCCACACAAATATGCCCTGAACGTGTACCCGCCCATAACCTCCTTGTCTCACTGGAACGCACCAATGCAGAACTCCACACAAATTTGCCCTGAACCTGTACCCCTCCATAACCTCCCGGTCTCAGTGGAACGTACCAATGCAGAACTCCACACAAATATGCCCTGCACCTGTACCCTCAATAACCTCCCTGACTCACTGGAACATAGAAATGCAGAACTACACTCAAATATGCCCTGAACCTGTACCCCTCCATAACTTCCCAGTCTCAATGGAACGTACCATTGCAGAACACCACACAAATTTGCCCTGAACGTGTACCCGCCCATAAGCTCGTTGTCTCACTGAAACGTACCAACGCAGAACTCCACACAAATATGCCCTGAACCTGTACCCGACCATAACCTACCTGTCTCACTGGAGCGCACCAATGCCGATCTCCACTCAAATATGCCCTGATCCTGTACCGTGCAAAACCTCTCTGTATCACTGGAACGTACCATTACAGAACACCACACAAATATGCCCTGAGCCTGTACCCCTCCATAACCTCCCTGTTTCACTGGAAAGTACCAATGCAGAACTCCACACAAATATGCCCTGAACCTGCACCCGACCATAACCTCCCTGTCTCACTGGAACGTACCACTGCAGAACTCCACACAAATATGCCCTGAATATGTACCCTCCATAACCTCCCAGTCTCACTGGAACGTACCAATGCAGAACTCCTGACAAATGTGCCCTGAACCTGTACACCTCCATAACCTCCCTGTCTCACTGGAACGTACCAATGCAGAACTCCACACAAATATGCCCTGAACCTGTAACCCTCCATAACCTCCCTGTCTCACTGGAACGTACCAATGCAGAATTCCACACAAATATGCCCTGAACGTGTAACCGCCCATAACCTCCTTGTCTCACTGGAACGCACCAATGCAGAACTCCACACAAATTTGCCCTGAACCTGTACCCCTCAATAACCTCCCTGTCTCACTGGAACGTACCAATGCAGAACTCCACTCAAATATGCCCTGATCCTGTACCGTGCATAACCTCCCTGTCGCACTGGAACGTACCAAAGCAGAATTCCACACAAATATGCCCTGAACGTGTACACGCCCATAACCTCCTTGTCTCACTGGAACGCACCAATGCAGAACTCCACACAAATTTGCCCTGAACCTGTACCCCTCCATAACCTCCTGTCTCACTGGAACGTACCAATGCAGAACTCCACACAAGTATGCCCTGAACCTGTACCCCTCCATAATCTCAACCTGTCTCACTGGAACGCACCAATGCCGAACTCCACTCAAATATGCCCTGATCATGTACCGTGCATAATCTCCCTGTCTCACTGGAACGTACCATTGCAGAACACCACACAAATATGCCCTGAACCTATACCCCTCCATAACCTCCCTGTCTCACTGGAACGTACCAGTGCAGAACTCCACACAAATATGCCCTGAACCTGTACTGGTCCATAACCTCCCTGTCTCATTGGATCGTCCCACTGCAGAACTCCACACAAATATGCCATGTACCGGTACCCTCCATAACCTCCCTGTCTCACTGGAAAGTACCAATGCAGACCTCCACACAAATATGCCCTGAACCTGTACCCGACCATAACCTCCCTGTCTCACTGGAACGTACCACTGCAGAACTCCACACAAATATGCCCTGAACCTGTAGCCTCCATAACCTCCCTGTCTCACTGGAACGTACCAATGCAGAACTACACACAAACATATCCTGAACCTGTACCCCTCCATAACCTCCCTGTCTCACTGGAACGTACCAATGCAGAACTCCACACAAATATGCCCTGAACCTGTACCCCTCCATAACTTCCCTGACTCACTGGAACGCACCAATGCCGAACTCCACTCAAATATGCCCTGAACATGTACCCCTCCATAACCTTCTGTCTCAATGGAACGTACCATTGCAAAACACAGCACAAATATGCCCTGAATGTGTACCCGCCCATAACCTCCTTGTCTCACTGGAACGCACCAATGCAGAACTCCACACAAATTTGCCCTGAACCTGTACCCCTCCATAAACTCCCTGTCTCACTGGAACGTACCATTGCAGAACTCCACACAAATATGACCTGAACCTGTACCCTCCATAACCTCCCTGACTCACTGGAACGTACAAATGCAGAACTACACTCAGATATGCCCTGACCCTGTACCCCTCCATAACCTCCCAGTCTCACTGGAACGTACCATTGCAGAACACCACACAAATATGCCCTGAACGTGTACCCGCCCATAAGCTCCTTGTCTCACTGGAACGTACCAACGCAGAACTCCACACAAATATGCCCTGAACCTGTACCCTCCATAACCTCCCTGTCTCACTGGAACGTACCAATACAGAACTACACACATATATGCCCTGAACCTGTACCCGACCATAATCTCCCTGTCTCACTGGAACGCACCAATGCCGAACTCCACTCAAATATGCCCTGATCGTGTACCGTGCATAACCTCCCTGTCTGACTGGAACTTACCATTGCAGAACACCACACAAATATGCCCTGAACCTGTACCCCTCCATAACCTCCCTGTCTCACTGGAATGTACCAATGCACAACTCCACACAAATATGCCCTGAACCTGAAACCCTCCATAACCTCCCTGTCTCACTGGAACGTACCAATGCAGACGTCCACACAAATATGCCCTGAACCTGCACCGGACCATAACATCCTGTCTCACTGGAACGTACCACTGCAGAACTCCACACAAATATGCCCTGAACCTGTACCCTCCACAAACTCCCTGTCTCACTGGAACGTACCAATGCGGAATTCCACACAAATATGCCCTGAACGTGTACCCGCCAATAACCTCCTTGTCTCACTGGAACGCACCAATGCAGAACTCCACACAAATATGCCCTGCACCTGTAACCCTCAATAACCTCCCTGTCTCAATGGAACGTACCAATGCGGAACTCCACTCAAATATGCCCTGATCCTGTACCGTGCATAACCTCCCTGTCTCACTGGAACGTACCAATGCAGAATTCCACACAAATATGCCCTGAACCTGTACCCGACCATAACCTCCCTATCTCACTGGAACGTACCACTGCAGAACTCCACACAAATATGCCCTGAACCTGTAGCCTCCATAACCTCCCTGTCTCACTCGAACGTACCAATGCAGAACTACACACAAACATTTCCTGAACCTGTACCCCTCCATAACCTCCCTGTCTCACTGGAACGTACCAATGCAGAACTCCACACAAATATGCCCTGAACCTGTACCCCTCCATAACTTCCCTGTCTCACTGGAACGCACCAATGCCGAACTCCACTCAAATATGCCCTGAACATGTACCCCTCCATAACCTTCTGTCTCAATGGAACGTACCATTGCAAAACACCGCACAAATATGCCCTGAATGTGTACCCGCCCATAACCTCCTTGTCTCACTGGAACGAACCAATGCAGAACTCCACACAAATTTGCCCTGAACCTGCACCCCTCCATAACCTCCCTGTCTCACTGGAACGTACCATTGCAGAACTCCACACAAATATGACCTGAACCTGTACCCTCCATAACCTCCCTGACTCACTGGAACGTACAAATGCAGAACTACACTCAGATATGCCCTGAACCTGTACCCCTCCATAACCTCCCAGTCTCACTGGAACGTACCAACGCAGAACTCCACACAAATATGCCCTGAACCTGTACCCTCCATAACCTCCCTGTCTCACTGGAACGTACCAATACAGAACTACACACAAATATGCCCTGAACCTGTACCCGACCATAACCTCCCTGTCTCACTGGAACGCACCAATGCCGAACTCCACTCAAATATGCCCTGATCGTGTACCGTGCATAACCTCCATGTCTGACTGGAACTTACCATTGCAGAACACCACACAAATATGCCCTGAACCTGTACCCCTCCATAACCTCCCTGTCTCACTGGAAAGTACCAATGCAGAACTCCACACAAATATGCCCTGAACCTGCACCCGACTATAACCTCCTGTCTCACTGGAACGTACCACTGCAGAACTCCACACAAATATGCCCTGAACCTGTACCCTCCATAACCTCCCTGTCTCACTGGAACATACCAATGCAGAACTCCAGACAAATGTGCCCTGAACCTGTACAACTCCATAACCTCCCTGTCTCACTGGAAAGTACAATGCAGAACTCCACACAAATATGCCCTGAACCTGTAACCCTCCATAACCTCCCTGTCTCACTGGAACGTACCAATGCAGAACTCCACACAAATATGCCCTGAACCTGTAACCCTCCATAACCTCCCTGTCTCACTGGAACGTACCAATGCAGAATTCCACACAAATATGCCCTGAACGTGTACCCGCCCATAACCTCCTTGTCTCACTGGAACGCACCAATGCTGAACTCCACACAAATTTGCCCTGAACCTGTACCCCTCAATAACCTCCCTGTCTCACTGGAACGTACCAATGCAGAACTCCACTCAAATATGCCCTGATCCTGTACCGTGCATAACCTCCCTGTCTCAGTGGAAGGTACCAAAACAGAATTCCACACAAATATGCCCTGAACCTGTACCCGCCCATAACCTCCTTGTCTCACTGGAAGGCACCAATGCAGAAGTCCACACAAATTTGCCCTGAACCTGTACCCCTCCATAACCTCCCTGTCTCACTGGAACGTACCAATGCAGAACTCCACACAAGTATTCCCTGAACCTGTACCCCTCCATAATCTCCCTGTCACACTGGAACGCACCAATGCCGAACTCCACTCAAATATGCCCTGATCCTGTACCGGGCATAATCTCCCTGTCTCACTGGAACGTACCATTGCAGAACTCCACACAAATATGCCCTGAACCTGTACCCTCCATAACCTCCCTGTCTCACTGGAACGTACCAATACAGAACTACACACATATATGCCCTGAACCTGTACCCGACCATAACCTCCCTGTCTCACTGGAACGCACCAATGCCGAACTCCACTCAAATATGCCCTGATCGTGTACCGTGCATAACCTCCCTGTCTGACTGGAACTTACCATTGCAGAACACCACACAAATATGCCCTGAACCTGTACCCCTCCAT
This sequence comes from Hemitrygon akajei, assembly GCF_048418815.1. NCBI lineage: Eukaryota > Metazoa > Chordata > Chondrichthyes > Myliobatiformes > Dasyatidae > Hemitrygon > Hemitrygon akajei. The sequence continues at coordinate 307,610 of NW_027331952.1, read as the reverse complement.
AACCTCCCTGTCTCACTGGAATGTACCAATGCACAACTCCACACAAATATGCCCTGAACCTGAAACCCTCCATAACCTCCCTGTCTCACTGGAACGTACCAATGCAGACCTCCACACAAATATGCCCTGAACCTGCACCCGACCATAACATCCTGTCTCACTGGAACGTACCACTGCAGAACTCCACACAAATATGCCCTGAACCTGTACCCTCCACAAACTCCCTGTCTCACTGGAACGTACCAATGCGGAATTCCACACAAATATGCCCTGAACGTGTACCCGCCAATAACCTCCTTGTCTCACTGGAACGCACCAATGCAGAACTCCACACAAATATGCCCTGCACCTGTAACCCTCAATAACCTCCCTGTCTCAATGGAACGTACCAATGCGGAACTCCACTCAAATATGCCCTGATCCTGTACCGTGCATAACCTCCCTGTCTCACTGGAACGTACCAATGCAGAATTCCACACAAATATGCCCTGAACCTGTACCCGACCATAACCTCCCTATCTCACTGGAACGTACCACTGCAGAACTCCACACAAATATGCCCTGAACCTGTAGCCTCCATAACCTCCCTGTCTCACTCGAACGTACCAATGCAGAACTACACACAAACATTTCCTGAACCTGTACCCCTCCATAACCTCCCTGTCTCACTGGAACGTACCAATGCAGAACTCCACACAAATATGCCCTGAACCTGTACCCCTCCATAACTTCCCTGTCTCACTGGAACGCACCAATGCCGAACTCCACTCAAATATGCCCTGAACATGTACCCCTCCATAACCTTCTGTCTCAATGGAACGTACCATTGCAAAACACCGCACAAATATGCCCTGAATGTGTACCCGCCCATAACCTCCTTGTCTCACTGGAACGAACCAATGCAGAACTCCACACAAATTTGCCCTGAACCTGCACCCCTCCATAACCTCCCTGTCTCACTGGAACGTACCATTGCAGAACTCCACACAAATATGACCTGAACCTGTACCCTCCATAACCTCCCTGACTCACTGGAACGTACAAATGCAGAACTACACTCAGATATGCCCTGAACCTGTACCCCTCCATAACCTCCCAGTCTCACTGGAACGTACCAACGCAGAACTCCACACAAATATGCCCTGAACCTGTACCCTCCATAACCTCATGTCTCACTGGAACGTACCAATACAGAACTACACACAAATATGCCCTGAACCTGTACCCGACCATAACCTCCCTGTCTCACTGGAACGCACCAATGCCGAACTCCACTCAAATATGCCCTGATCGTGTACCGTGCATAACCTCCATGTCTGACTGGAACTTACCATTGCAGAACACCACACAAATATGCCCTGAACCTGTACCCCTCCATAACCTCCCTGTCTCACTGGAAAGTACCAATGCAGAACTCCACACAAATATGCCCTGAACCTGCACCCGACTATAACCTCCTGTCTCACTGGAACGTACCACTGCAGAACTCCACACAAATATGCCCTGAACCTGTACCCTCCATAACCTCCCTGTCTCACTGGAACATACCAATGCAGAACTCCAGACAAATGTGCCCTGAACCTGTACAACTCCATAACCTCCCTGTCTCACTGGAAAGTACCAATGCAGAACTCCACACAAATATGCCCTGAACCTGTAACCCTCCATAACCTCCCTGTCTCACTGGAACGTACCAATGCAGAACTCCACACAAATATGCCCTGAACCTGTAACCCTCCATAACCTCCCTGTCTCACTGGAACGTACCAATGCAGAATTCCACACAAATATGCCCTGAACGTGTACCCGCCCATAACCTCCTTGTCTCACTGGAACGCACCAATGCTGAACTCCACACAAATTTGCCCTGAACCTGTACCCCTCAATAACCTCCCTGTCTCACTGGAACGTACCAATGCAGAACTCCACTCAAATATGCCCTGATCCTGTACCGTGCATAACCTCCCTGTCTCAGTGGAAGGTACCAAAACAGAATTCCACACAAATATGCCCTGAACCTGTACCCGCCCATAACCTCCTTGTCTCACTGGAACGCACCAATGCAGAAGTCCACACAAATTTGCCCTGAACCTGTACCCCTCCATAACCTCCCTGTCTCACTGGAACGTACCAATGCAGAACTCCGCACAAGTATTCCCTGAACCTGTACCCCTCCATAATCTCCCTGTCACACTGGAACGCACCAATGCCGAACTCCACTCAAATATGCCCTGATCCTGTACCGGGCATAATCTCCCTGTCTCACTGGAACGTACCATTGCAGAACACCACACAAATATGCCCTGAACCTATACCCCTCCATAACCTCCCTGTCTCACTGGAACGTACGAGTGCAGAACTCCACACAAATATGCCCTGAACCTGTACTGGTCCATAACCTCCCTGTCTCATTGGATCGTCCCACTGCAGAACTCCACACAAATATGCCATGAACCGGTACCCTCCATAACCTCCCTGTTTCATTGGAAAGTACCAATGCAGAACTCCACACAAATATGCCCTGAACCTGTACCCCTCCATAACCTCCCTGTCTCACTGGAACGTACCAATGCAGAACTCCACACATATATGCTCTGAACCTGTACCCCTCCATAACCTCCCTGTCTCACTGGAACGCACCAATGCCGAACTCCATTCAATTATGCCCTGATCGTGTACCGTGCATAACCTCCCTGTCTGACTGGAACTTACCATTGCAGAACACCACACAAATATGCCCTGAACCTGTACCCCTCCATAACCACACGGTCTCACTGGAAAGTACCAATGCAGAACTCCACACAAATATGCCCTGAACCTGCACCCGACCATAACCTCCTGTCTCACTGGAACGTACCACTGCAGAACTCCACACAAATATTCCCTGAACCTGTACCCTCCATAACCTCCCTGTCTCACTGGAACATACCAATGCAGAACTCCAGACAAATGTGCCCTGAACCTGTACACCTCCATAACCTCCCTGTCTCACTGGAAAGTACCAATGCAGAACTCCACACAAATATGCCCTGAACCTGCACCCGACTATAACCTCCTGTCTCACTGGAACGTACCACTGCAGAACTCCACACAAATATGCCCTGAACCTGTACCCTCCATAACCTCCCTGTCTCACTGGAACATACCAATGCAGAACTCCAGACAAATGTGCCCTGAACCTGTACACCTCCATAACCTCCCTGTCTCACTGGAAAGTACCAATGCAGAACTCCACACAAATATGCCCTGAACCTGTAACCCTCCATAACCTCCCTGTCTCACTGGAACGTACCAATGCAGAACTCCACACAAATATGCCCTGAACCTGTAACCCTCCATAACCTCCCTGTCTCACTGGAACGTACCAATGCAGAATTCCACACAAATATGCCCTGAACGTGTACCCGCCCATAACCTCCTTGTCTCACTGGAACGCACCAATGCTGAACTCCACACAAATTTGCCCTGAACCTGTACCCCTCAATAACCTCCCTGTCTCACTGGAACATACCAATGCAGAACTCCACACAAATATGCCCTGAACCTGTAACCCTCCATAACCTCCCAGTCTCACTGGAACGTACCAATGCAGAATTCCACTCAAATATGCCCTGTTCCTGTACCGTGCATAACCTCCCTGTCTCACTGGAACGTACCAATGCAGAATTCCACACAAATATGCCCTGAACGTGTACCCGCCCATAACCTCCTTGTCTCACTGGAACGCACCAATGCAGAACTCCACACAAATTTGCCCTGAACCTGTACCCCTCCATAACCTCCCTGTCTCACTGGAACGTATCAATGCAGAACTCCACACAAATATGCCCTGCACCTGTACCCTCAATAACCTCCCTGACTCACTGGAACATAGAAATGCAGAACTACACTCAAATATGCCCTGAACCTGTACCCCTCCATAACTTCCCAGTCTCAATGGAACGTACCATTGCAGAACACCACGCAAATTTGCCCTGAACGTGTACCCGCCCATAAGCTCGTTGTCTCACTGAAACGTACCAACGCAGAACTCCACACAAATATGCCCTGAACCTGTACCCGACCATAACCTACCTGTCTCACTGGAGCGCACCAATGCCGATCTCCACTCAAATATGCCCTGATCCTGTACCGTGCAAAACCTCTCTGTATCACTGGAACGTACCATTACAGAACACCACAAAAATATGCCCTGAACCTGTACCCCTCCATAACCTCCCTGTTTCACTGGAAAGTACCAATGCAGAATTCCACTCAAAAATGCCCTGATCCTGTACCGTGCATAACCTCCCTGTCTCACTGGAACGTACCATTGCAGAACACCACACAAATATGCCCTGAACCTGTACCCCTCCATAACCTCCCTGTCTCACTGGAAAGTACCAATGCAGAACTCCACACAAATATGCCCTGAACCTGCACCCGACCATAACCTCCCTGTCTCACTGGAACGTACGAATGCAGAACTCCACACAAATAGGCCCTGAACCTGTAACCCTCCATAACCTCCCTGTCTCTCTGGAACGTACCAACGCAGAACTCCACACAAATATGCCGTGAACCTGTACCCTCCATAACCTCCCTGACGCACTGGAACGGTCCAATGCTGATCTACACACAAATATGCCCTGAACCTGTACCCGACCATAACCTCCCTGTCTCACTGGAACGCACCAATGCCGAACTCCACTCAAATATGCCCTGATCCTGTACCGTGCATAAACCTCCCTGTCTCACTGGAACGTACCATTGCAGAACTCCACACAAATATGCCCTGAACCTGCACCTGACCATAACCTCCCTGTCTCACTGGAATGTACCAATGCAGAACTCCACACAAATATGCCCTGAACCTGTAACCCTCCATAACCTCCCTGTCTCACTGGAACGTACCAATGCTGAACTCCACACAAATATGCCCTGATCCTGTACCGTGCATAAACCTCCCTGTCTCACTGGAACATACCAATGCAGAATTTCACTCAAATATGCCCTGATCCTGTACCGTGCATTACCTCCCTGTCTCACTGGAACGTACCAATGCATAACTCCACACAAATAGGCCCTGAACCTGTAACCCTCCATAACCTCCCTGTCTCACTGGAACGTACCAATGCAGAACTCCACACAAATATGCCCTGAACCGGTACCCTCCATAACCTCCCTGTCTCTCTGGAACGTACCAATGCAGAATTCCACACAAATATGCCCTGAACGTGTACCCGCCCATAACCTCCTTGTCTCACTGGAACGCACCAATGCAGAACTCCACACAAATTTGCCCTGAACCTGTACCCCTCCATAACCTACCTGTCTCACTGGAGCGCACCAATGCCGATCTCCACTCAAATATGCCCTGATCCTGTACCGTGCAAAACCTCTCTGTCTCACTGGAACGTACCATTACAGAACACCACACAAATATGCCCTGAACCTGTACCCCTCCATAACCTCCTTGTCTCACTGGAAAGTACCAATGCAGAACTCCACACAAATATGCCCTGAACCTGCACCCGACCATAACCTCCCTGTCTCACTGGAACGTACCACTGCAGAACTCCACACAAATATGCCCTGAATATGTACCCTCCATAACCTCCCTGTCTCACTGGAACGTACCAATGCAGAACTCCAGACAAATGTGCCCTGAACCTGTACACCTCCATAACCTCCCTGTCTCACTGGAACGTACCAATGCAGAACTCCACACAAATATGCCCTGAACCTGTAACCCTCCATAACCTCCCTGTCTCACTGGAACGTACCAATGCAGAATTCCACACAAATATGCCCTGAACGTGTACCCGCCCATAACCTCCTTTTCTCACTGGAACGCACCAATGCCGAACTCCACTCAAATATGCCCTGATCCTGTACCGTGCATAATCTCCCTGTCTCACTGGAACGTACCATTGCAGAACACCAAACAAATATGCCCTGAACCTATACCCCTCCATAACCTCCCTGTCGCACTGGAACGTACCAGTGCAGAACTCCACACAAATATGCCCTGAACCTGTACTGGTCCATAACCTCCCTGTCTCATTGGATCGTCCCACTGCAGAACTCCACACAAATATGCCATGAACCGGTACCCTCCATAACCTCCCTGTCTCACTGGAAAGTACCAATTCAGAACTCCACACAAATATGCCCTGAACCTGTACCCGACCATAACCTCCCTGTCTCACTGGAACGTACCACTGCAGAACTCCACACAAATATGCCCTGGACCTGTAGCCTCCATAACCTCCCTGTCTCACTCGAACGTACCAATGCAGAACTACACACAAACATTTCCTGAACCTGTACCCCTCCATAACCTCCCTGTCTCACTGGAACGTACCAATGCAGAACTCCACACAAATATGCCCTGAACCTGTACCCCTCCATAACTTCCCTGTCTCACTGGAACGCACCAATGCCGAACTCCACTCAAATATGCCCTGAACATGTACCCCTCCATAACCTTCTGTCTCAATGGAACGTACCATTGCAAAACACCGCACAAATATGCCCTGAATGTGTACCCGCCCATAACCTCCTTGTCTCACTGGAACGAACCAATGCAGAACTCCACACAAATTTGCCCTGAACCTGCACCCCTCCATAACCTCCCTGTCTCACTGGAACGTACCATTGCAGAACTCCACACAAATATGACCTGAACCTGTACCCTCCATAACCTCCCTGACTCACTGGAACGTACAAATGCAGAACTACACTCAGATATGCCCTGAACCTGTACCCCTCCATAACCTCCCAGTCTCACTGGAACGTACCAACGCAGAACTCCACACAAATATGCCCTGAACCTGTACCCTCCATAACCTCCATGTCTGACTGGAACTTACCATTGCAGAACACCACACAAATATGCCCTGAACCTGTACCCCTCCATAACCTCCCTGTCTCACTGGAAAGTACCAATGCAGAACTCCACACAAATATGCCCTGAACCTGCACCCGACTATAACCTCCTGTCTCACTGGAACGTACCACTGCAGAACTCCACACAAATATGCCCTGAACCTGTACCCTCCATAACCTCCCTGTCTCACTGGAACATACCAATGCAGAACTCCAGACAAATGTGCCCTGAACCTGTACAACTCCATAACCTCCCTGTCTCACTGGAAAGTACCAATGCAGAACTCCACACAAATATGCCCTGAACCTGTAACCCTCCATAACCTCCCTGTCTCACTGGAACGTACCAATGCAGAACTCCACACAAATATGCCCTGAACCTGTAACCCTCCATAACCTCCCTGTCTCACTGGAACGTACCAATGCAGAATTCCACACAAATATGCCCTGAACGTGTACCCGCCCATAACCTCCTTGTCTCACTGGAACGCACCAATGCTGAACTCCACACAAATTTGCCCTGAACCTGTACCCCTCAATAACCTCCCTGTCTCACTGGAACGTACCAATGCAGAACTCCACTCAAATATGCCCTGATCCTGTACCGTGCATAACCTCCCTGTCTCAGTGGAAGGTACCAAAACAGAATTCCACACAAATATGCCCTGAACCTGTACCCGCCCATAACCTCCTTGTCTCACTGGAACGCACCAATGCAGAAGTCCACACAAATTTGCCCTGAACCTGTACCCCTCCATAATATCCCTGTCACACTGGAACGCACCAATGCCGAACTCCACTCAAATATGCCCTGATCCTGTACCGGGCATAATCTCCCTGTCTCACTGGAACGTACCATTGCAGAACACCACACAAATATGCCCTGACCCTATACCCCTCCATAACCTCCCTGTCTCACTGGAACGTACGAGTGCAGAACTCCACACAAATATGCCCTGAACCTGTACTGGTCCATAACCTCCCTGTCTCATTGGATCGTCCCACTGCAGAACTCCACACAAATATGCCATGAACCGGTACCCTCCATAACCTCCCTGTTTCATTGGAAAGTACCAATGCAGAACTCCACACAAATATGCCCTGAACCTGTACCCCTCCATAACCTCCCTGTCTCACTGGAACGTACCAATGCAGAACTCCACACATATATGCTCTGAACCTGTACCCCTCCATAACCTCCCTGTCTCACTGGAACGCACCAATGCCGAACTCCATTTAATTATGCCCTGATCGTGTACCGTGCATAACCTCCCTGTCTGACTGGAACTTACCATTGCAGAACACCACACAAATATGCCCTGAACCTGTACCCCTCCATAACCACACGGTCTCACTGGAAAGTACCAATGCAGAACTCCACACAAATATGCCCTGAACCTGCACCCGACCATAACCTCCTGTCTCACTGGAACGTACCACTGCAGAACTCCACACAAATATTCCCTGAACCTCTACCCTCCATAACCTCCCTGTCTCACTGGAACATACCAATGCAGAACTCCAGACAAATGTGCCCTGAACCTGTACACCTCCATAACCTCCCTGTCTCACTGGAAAGTACCAATGCAGAACTCCACACAAATATGCCCTGAACCTGCACCCGACTATAACCTCCTGTCTCACTGGAACGTACCACTGCAGAACTCCACACAAATATGCCCTGAACCTGTACCCTCCATAACCTCCCTGTCTCACTGGAACATACCAATGCAGAACTCCAGACAAATGTGCCCTGAACCTGTACACCTCCATAACCTCCCTGTCTCACTGGAAAGTACCAATGCAGAACTCCACACAAATATGCCCTGAACCTGTAACCCTCCATAACCTCCCTGTCTCACTGGAACGTACCAATGCAGAACTCCACACAAATATGCCCTGAACCTGTAACCCTCCATAACCTCCCTGTCTCACTGGAACGTACCAATGCAGAATTCCACACAAATATGCCCTGAACGTGTACCCGCCCATAACCTCCTTTTCTCACTGGAACGCACCAATGCCGAACTCCACTCAAATATGCCCTGATCCTGTACCGTGCATAATCTCCCTGTCTCACTGGAACGTACCATTGCAGAACACCACACAAATATGCCCTGAACCTATACCCCTCCATAACCTCCCTGTCGCACTGGAACGTACCAGTGCAGAACTCCACACAAATATGCCCTGAACCTGTACTGGTCCATAACCTCCCTGTCTCATTGGATCGTCCCACTGCAGAACTCCACACAAATATGCCATGAACCGGTACCCTCCATAACCTCCCTGTCTCACTGGAAAGTACCAATTCAGAACTCCACACAAATATGCCCTGAACCTGTACCCGACCATAACCTCCCTGTCTCACTGGAACGTACCACTGCAGAACTCCACACAAATATGCCCTGGACCTGTAGCCTCCATAACCTCCCTGTCTCACTCGAACGTACCAATGCAGAACTACACACAAACATTTCCTGAACCTGTACCCCTCCATAACCTCCCTGTCTCACTGGAACGTACCAATGCAGAACTCCACACAAATATGCCCTGAACCTGTACCCCTCCATAACTTCCCTGTCTCACTGGAACGCACCAATGCCGAACTCCACTCAAATATGCCCTGAACATGTACCCCTCCATAACCTTCTGTCTCAATGGAACGTACCATTGCAAAACACCGCACAAATATGCCCTGAATGTGTACCCGCCCATAACCTCCTTGTCTCACTGGAACGAACCAATGCAGAACTCCACACAAATTTGCCCTGAACCTGCACCCCTCCATAACCTCCCTGTCTCACTGGAACGTACCATTGCAGAACTCCACACAAATATGACCTGAACCTGTACCCTCCATAACCTCCCTGACTCACTGGAACGTACAAATGCAGAACTACACTCAGATATGCCCTGAACCTGTACCCCTCCATAACCTCCCAGTCTCACTGGAACGTACCAACGCAGAACTCCACACAAATATGCCCTGAACCTGTACCCTCCATAACCTCCCTGTCTCACTGGAACGTACCAATACAGAACTACACACAAATATGCCCTGAACCTGTACCCGACCATAACCTCCCTGTCTCACTGGAACGCACCAATGCCGAACTCCACTCAAATATGCCCTGATCGTGTACCGTGCATAACCTCCATGTCTGACTGGAACTTACCATTGCAGAACACCACACAAATATGCCCTGAACCTGTACCCCTCCATAACCTCCCTGTCTCACTGGAAAGTACCAATGCAGAACTCCACACAAATATGCCCTGAACCTGCACCCGACTATAACCTCCTGTCTCACTGGAACGTACCACTGCAGAACTCCAGACAAATGTGCCCTGAACCTGTACAACTCCATAACCTCCCTGTCTCACTGGAAAGTACCAATGCAGAACTCCACACAAATATGCCCTGAACCTGTAACCCTCCATAACCTCCCTGTCTCACTGGAACGTACCAATGCAGAACTCCACACAAATATGCCCTGAACCTGTAACCCTCCATAACCTCCCTGTCTCACTGGAACGTACCAATGCAGAATTCCACACAAATATGCCCTGAACGTGTACCCGCCCATAACCTCCTTGTCTCACTGGAACGCACCAATGCTGAACTCCACACAAATTTGCCCTGATCCTGTACCGTGCATAACCTCCCTGTCTCAGTGGAAGGTACCAAAACAGAATTCCACACAAATATGCCCTGAACCTGTACCCGCCCATAACCTCCTTGTCTCACTGGAACGCACCAATGCAGAAGTCCACACAAATTTGCCCTGAACCTGTACCCCTCCATAACCTCCCTGTCTCACTGGAACGTACCAATGCAGAACTCCACACAAGTATTCCCTGAACCTGTACCCCTCCATAATCTCCCTGTCACACTGGAACGCACCAATGCCGAACTCCACTCAAATATGCCCTGATCCTGTACCGGGCATAATCTCCCTGTCTCACTGGAACGTACCATTGCAGAACACCACACAAATATGCCCTGAACCTATACCCCTCCATAACCTCCCTGTCTCACTGGAACGTACGAGTGCAGAACTCCACACAAATATGCCCTGAACCTGTACTGGTCCATAACCTCCCTGTCTCATTGGATCGTCCCACTGCAGAACTCCACACAAATATGCCATGAACCGGTACCCTCCATAACCTCCCTGTTTCATTGGAAAGTACCAATGCAGAACTCCACACAAATATGCCCTGAACCTGTACCCCTCCATAACCTCCCTGTCTCACTGGAACGTACCAATGCAGAACTCCACACATATATGCTCTGAACCTGTACCCCTCCATAACCTCCCTGTCTCACTGGAACGCACCAATGCCGAACTCCATTCAATTATGCCCTGATCGTGTACCGTGCATAACCTCCCTGTCTGACTGGAACTTACCATTGCAGAACACCACACAAATATGCCCTGAACCTGTACCCCTCCATAACCACACGGTCTCACTGGAAAGTACCAATGCAGAACTCCACACAAATATGCCCTGAACCTGCACCCGACCATAACCTCCTGTCTCACTGGAACGTACCACTGCAGAACTCCACACAAATATTCCCTGAACCTGTACCCTCCATAACCTCCCTGTCTCACTGGAACATACCAATGCAGAACTCCAGACAAATGTGCCCTGAACCTGTACACCTCCATAACCTCCCTGTCTCACTGGAAAGTACCAATGCAGAACTCCACACAAATATGCCCTGAACCTGCACCCGACTATAACCTCCTGTCTCACTGGAACGTACCACTGCAGAACTCCACACAAATATGCCCTGAACCTGTACCCTCCATAACCTCCCTGTCTCACTGGAACATACCAATGCAGAACTCCAGACAAATGTGCCCTGAACCTGTACACCTCCATAACCTCCCTGTCTCACTGGAAAGTACCAATGCAGAACTCCACACAAATATGCCCTGAACCTGTAACCCTCCATAACCTCCCTGTCTCACTGGAACGTACCAATGCAGAACTCCACACAAATATGCCCTGAACCTGTAACCCTCCATAACCTCCCTGTCTCACTGGAACGTACCAATGCAGAATTCCACACAAATATGCCCTGAACGTGTACCCGCCCATAACCTCCCTGTCTCACTGGAACGCACCAATGCTGAACTCCACACAAATTTGCCCTGAACCTGTACCCCTCAATAACCTCCCTGTCTCACTGGAACATACCAATGCAGAACTCCACACAAATATGCCCAGAACCTGTAACCCTCCATAACCTCCCAGTCTCACTGGAACGTACCAATGCAGAATTCCACTCAAATATGCCCTGATCCTGTACCGTGCATAACCTCCCTGTCTCACTGGAACGTATCAATGCAGAACTCCACACAAATATGCCCTGCACCTGTACCCTCAATAACCTCCCTGACTCACTGGAACATAGAAATGCAGAACTACACTCAAATATGCCCTGAACCTGTACCCCTCCATAACTTCCCAGTCTCAATGGAACGTACCATTGCAGAACACCACACAAATATGCCCTGAACCTGTACCCGACCATAACCTACCTGTCTCACTGGAGCGCACCAATGCCGATCTCCACTCAAATATGCCCTGATCCTGTACCGTGCAAAACCTCTCTGTATCACTGGAACGTACCATTACAGAACACCACACAAATATGCCCTGAACCTGTACCCCTCCATAACCTCCCTGTTTCACTGGAAAGTACCAATGCAGAATTCCACTCAAAAATGCCCTGATCCTGTACCGTGCATAACCTCCCTGTCTCACTGGAACGTACCATTGCAGAACACCACACAAATATGCCCTGAACCTGTACCCCTCCATAACCTCCCTGTCTCACTGGAAAGTACCAATGCAGAACTCCACACAAATATGCCCTGAACCTGCACCCGACCATAACCTCCCTGTCTCACTGGAACGTACGAATGCAGAACTCCACACAAATAGGCCCTGAACCTGTAACCCTCCATAACCTCCCTGTCTCTCTGGAACGTACCAACGCAGAACTCCACACAAATATGCCGTGAACCTGTACCCTCCATAACCTCCCTGACGCACTGGAACGGTCCAATGCTGATCTACACACAAATATGCCCTGATCCTGTACCGTGCATAAACCTCCCTGTCTCACTGGAACGTACCATTGCAGAACTCCACACAAATATGCCCTGAACCTGCACCTGACCATAACCTCCCTGTCTCACTGGAATGTACCAATGCAGAACTCCACACAAATATGCCCTGAACCTGTAACCCTCCATAACCTCCCTGTCTCACTGGAACGTACCAATGCTGAACTCCACACAAATATGCCCTGATCCTGTACCGTGCATAAACCTCCCTGTCTCACTGGAACGTACCAATGCAGAATTCCACTCAAATATGCCCTGATCCAGTACCGTGCATTACCTCCCTGTCTCACTGGAACGTACCAATGCATAACTCCACACAAATAGGCCCTGAACCTGTAACCCTCCATAACCTCCCTGTCTCACCGGAACGTACCAATGCAGAACTCCACACAAATATGCCCTGAACCGGTACCCTCCATAACCTCCCTGTCTCTCTGGAACGTACCAATGCAGAATTCCACACAAATATGCCCTGAACGTGTACCCGCCCATAACCTCCTTGTCTCACTGGAACGCACCAATGCAGAACTCCACACAAATTTGCCCTGAACCTGTACCCCTCCATAACCTACCTGTCTCACTGGAGCGCACCAATGCCGATCTCCACTCAAATATGCCCTGATCCTGTACCGTGCAAAACCTCTCTGTCTCACTGGAACGTACCATTACAGAACACCACACAAATATGCCCTGAACCTGTACCCCTCCATAACCTCCTTGTCTCACTGGAAAGTACCAATGCAGAACTCCACACAAATATGCCCTGAACCTGCACCCGACCATAACCTCCCTGTCTCACTGGAACGTACCACTGCAGAACTCCACACAAATATGCCCTGAATATGTACCCTCCATAACCTCCCTGTCTCACTGGAACGTACCAATGCAGAACTCCAGACAAATGTGCCCTGAACCTGTACACCTCCATAACCTCCCTGTCTCACTGGAACGTACCAATGCAGAACTCCACACAAATATGCCCTGAACCTGTAACCCTCCATAACCTCCCTGTCTCACTGGAACGTACCAATGCTGAACTCCACACAAATATGCCCTGATCCTGTACCGTGCATAAACCTCCCTGTCTCACTGGAACGTACCAATGCAGAATTCCACTCAAATATGCCCTGATCCAGTACCGTGCATTACCTCCCTGTCTCACTGGAACGTACCAATGCATAACTCCACACAAATAGGCCCTGAACCTGTAACCCTCCATAACCTCCCTGTCTCACCGGAACGTACCAATGCAGAACTCCACACAAATATGCCCTGAACCGGTACCCTCCATAACCTCCCTGTCTCTCTGGAACGTACCAATGCAGAATTCCACACAAATATGCCCTGAACGTGTACCCGCCCATAACCTCCTTGTCTCACTGGAACGCACCAATGCAGAACTCCACACAAATTTGCCCTGAACCTGTACCCCTCCATAACCTACCTGTCTCACTGGAGCGCACCAATGCCGATCTCCACTCAAATATGCCCTGATCCTGTACCGTGCAAAACCTCTCTGTCTCACTGGAACGTACCATTACAGAACACCACACAAATATGCCCTGAACCTGTACCCCTCCATAACCTCCTTGTCTCACTGGAAAGTACCAATGCAGAACTCCACACAAATATGCCCTGAACCTGCACCCGACCATAACCTCCCTGTCTCACTGGAACGTACCACTGCAGAACTCCACACAAATATGCCCTGAATATGTACCCTCCATAACCTCCCTGTCTCACTGGAACGTACCAATGCAGAACTCCAGACAAATGTGCCCTGAACCTGTACACCTCCATAACCTCCCTGTCTCACTGGAACGTACCAATGCAGAACTCCACACAAATATGCCCTGAACCTGTAACCCTCCATAACCTCCCTGTCTCACTGGAACGTACCAATGCAGAATTCCACACAAATATGCCCTGAACGTGTACCCGCCCATAACCTCCTTTTCTCACTGGAACGCACCAATGCCGAACTCCACTCAAATATGCCCTGATCCTGTACCGTGCATAATCTCCCTGTCTCACTGGAACGTACCATTGCAGAACACCACACAAATATGCCCTGAACCTATACCCCTCCATAACCTCCCTGTCGCACTGGAACGTACCAGTGCAGAATTCCACTCAAATATGCCCTGATCCTGTACCGTGCATAAACCTCCCTGTCTCACTGGAACGTACCAATGCAGAATTCCACTCAAATATGCCCTGATCCAGTACCGTGCATTACCTCCCTGTCTCACTGGAACGTACCAATGCATAACTCCACACAAATAGGCCCTGAACCTGTAACCCTCCATAACCTCCCTGTCTCACCGGAACGTACCAATGCAGAACTCCACACAAATATGCCCTGAACCGGTACCCTCCATAACCTCCCTGTCTCTCTGGAACGTACCAATGCAGAATTCCACACAAATATGCCCTGAACGTGTACCCGCCCATAACCTCCTTGTCTCACTGGAACGCACCAATGCAGAACTCCACACAAATTTGCCCTGAACCTGTACCCCTCCATAACCTACCTGTCTCACTGGAGCGCACCAATGCCGATCTCCACTCAAATATGCCCTGATCCTGTACCGTGCAAAACCTCTCTGTCTCACTGGAACGTACCATTACAGAACACCACACAAATATGCCCTGAACCTGTACCCCTCCATAACCTCCTTGTCTCACTGGAAAGTACCAATGCAGAACTCCACACAAATATGCCCTGAACCTGCACCCGACCATAACCTCCCTGTCTCACTGGAACGTACCACTGCAGAACTCCACACAAATATGCCCTGAATATGTACCCTCCATAACCTCCCTGTCTCACTGGAACGTACCAATGCAGAACTCCAGACAAATGTGCCCTGAACCTGTACACCTCCATAACCTCCCTGTCTCACTGGAACGTACCAATGCAGAACTCCACACAAATATGCCCTGAACCTGTAACCCTCCATAACCTCCCTGTCTCACTGGAACGTACCAATGCAGAATTCCACACAAATATGCCCTGAACGTGTACCCGCCCATAACCTCCTTTTCTCACTGGAACGCACCAATGCCGAACTCCACTCAAATATGCCCTGATCCTGTACCGTGCATAATCTCCCTGTCTCACTGGAACGTACCATTGCAGAACACCACACAAATATGCCCTGAACCTATACCCCTCCATAACCTCCCTGTCGCACTGGAACGTACCAGTGCAGAACTCCACACAAATATGCCCTGAACCTGTACTGGTCCATAACCTCCCTGTCTCATTGGATCGTCCCACTGCAGAACTCCACACAAATATGCCATGAACCGGTATCCTCCATAACCTCCCTGTCTCACTGGAAAGTACCAATTCAGAACTCCACACAAATATGCCCTGAACCTGTACCCGACCATAACCTCCCTGTCTCACTGGAACGTACCACTGCAGAACTCCACACAAATATGCCCTGGACCTGTAGCCTCCATAACCTCCCTGTCTCACTGGAACGTACCAATGCAGAACTACACACAAACATTTCCTGAACCTGTACCCCTCCATAACCTCCCTGTCTCACTGGAACGTACCAATGCAGAACTCCACACAAATATGCCCTGAACCTGTACCCCTCCATAACTTCCCTGTCTCACTGGAACGCACCAATGCCGAACTCCACTCAAATATGCCCTGAACATGTACCCCTCCATAACCTTCTGTCTCAATGGAACGTACCATTGCAGAACACCACAAAAATATGCCCTGAATGTGTACCCGCCCATAACCTCCTTGTCACACTGGAACGCACCAATGCAGAACTCCACACAAATTTGCCCTGAACCTGTACCCCTCCATAATCTCCCTGTCTCACTGGAACGTACCATTGCAGAACTCCACACAAATATGCCCTGAACCTGTACCCTCCATAAACTCCCTGACTCACTGGAACGTACAAATGCAGAACTACACTCAGATATGCCCTGACCCTGTACCCCTCCATAACCTCCCAGTCTCACTGGAACGTACCATTGCAGAACACCACACAAATATGCCTTGAACGTGTACCCGCCCATAAGCTCCTTGTCTCACTGGAACGTACCAACGCAGAACTCCACACAAATATGCCCTGAACCTGTACCCTCCATAACCTCCCTGTCTCACTGGAACGTACCAATACAGAACTACACACAAATATGCCCTGAACCTGTACCCGACCATAACCTCCCTGTCTCACTGGAACGCACCAATGCCGAACTCCACTCAAATATGCCCTGATCGTGTACCGTGCATAACCTCCCTGTCTGACTGGAACTTACCATTGCAGAACACCACACAAATATGCCCTGAACCTGTACCCCTCCATAACCACACGGTCTCACTGGAAAGTACCAATGCAGAACTCCACACAAATATGCCCTGAACCTGCACCCGACCATAACCTCCTGTCTCACTGGAACGTACCACTGCAGAACTCCACACAAATAGGCCCTGAACCTGTACCCTCCATAACCTCCCTGTCTCACTGGAACATACCAATGCAGAACTCCAGACAAATGTGCCCTGAACCTGTACACCTCCATAACCTCCCTGTCTCACTGGAAAGTACCAATGCAGAACTCCACACAAATATGCCCTGAACCTGTAACCCTCCATAACCTCCCAGTCTCACTGGAACGTACCAATGCAGAATTCCACTCAAATATGCCCTGATCCTGTACCGTGCATAACCTCCCTGTCTCACTGGAACGTACCAATGCAGAACTCCACACAAATAGGCCCTGAACCTGTAACCCTCCATAAACTCCCTGTCTCACTGGAACGTACCAATGCAGAACTCCACAAAAATATTCCCTGAACCGGTACCCTCCATAACCTCCCTGTCTCTCTGGAACGTACCAATGCAGAATTCCACACAAATATGCCCTGAACGTGTACCCGCCCATAACCTCCTTGTCTCACTGGAACGCACCAATGCAGAACTCCACACAAATTTGCCCTGAACCTGTACCCCTCCATAACCTCCCTGTCTCACTGGAACGTACCAATGCAGAACTCCACACAGATATGCCCTGCACCTGTACCCTCAATAACCTCCCTGACTCACTGGAACATAGAAATGCAGAACTACACTCAAATATGCCCTGAACCTGTACCCCTCCATAACTTCCCAGTCTCAATGGAACGTACCATTGCAGAACACCACACAAATTTGCCCTGAACGTGTACCCGCCCATAAGCTCGTTGTCTCACTGAAACGTACCAACGCAGAACTCCACACAAATATGCCCTGAACCTGTACCCGACCATAACCTACCTGTCTCACTGGAGCGCACCAATGCCGATCTCCACTCAAATATGCCCTGATCCTGTACCGTGCAAAACCTCTCTGTATCACTGGAACGTACCATTACAGAACACCACACAAATATGCCCTGAACCTGTACCCCTCCATAACCTCCCTGTTTCACTGGAAAGTACCAATGCAGAACTCCACACAAATATGCCCTGAACCTGCACCCGACCATAACCTCCCTGTCTCACTGGAACGTACCACTGCAGAACTCCACACAAATATGCCCTGAATATGTACCCTCCATAACCTCCCTGTCTCACTGGAACGTACCAATGCAGAACTCCAGACAAATGTGCCCTGAACCTGTACACCTCCATAACCTCCCTGTCTCACTGGAACGTACCAATGCAGAACTCCACCCAAATATGCCCTGAACCTGTAACCCTCCATAACCTCACTGTCTCACTGGAACGTACCAATGCAGAATTCCACACAAATATGCCCTGAACGTGTACCCGCCCATAACCTCCTTGTCTCACTGGAACGCACCAATGCAGAACTCCACACAAATTTGCCCTGAACCTGTACCCCTCAATAACCTCCCTGTCTCACTGGAACGTACCAATGCAGAACTCCACTCAAATATGCCCTGATCCTGTACCGTGCATAACCTCCCTGTCGCACTGGAACGTACCAAAGCAGAATTCCACACAAATATGCCCTGAACGTGTACACGCCCATAACCTCCTTGTCTCACTGGAACGCACCAATGCAGAACTCCACACAAATTTGCCCTGAACCTGTACCCCTCCATAACCTCCTGTCTCACTGGAACGTACCAATGCAGAACTCCACACAAGTATGCCCTGAACCTGTACCCCTCCATAATCTCAACCTGTCTCACTGGAACGCACCAATGCCGAACTCCACTCAAATATGCCCTGATCATGTACCGTGCATAATCTCCCTGTCTCACTGGAACGTACCATTGCAGAACACCACACAAATATGCCCTGAACCTATACCCCTCCATAACCTCCCTGTCTCTCTGGAACGTACCAGTGCAGAACTCCACACAAATATGCCCTGAACCTGTACTGGTCCATAACCTCCCTGTCTCATTGGATCGTCCCACTGCAGAACTCCACACAAATATGCCATGTACCGGTACCCTCCATAACCTCCCTGTCTCACTGGAAAGTACCAATGCAGACCTCCACACAAATATGCCCTGAACCTGTACCCGACCATAACCTCCCTGTCTCACTGGAACGTACCACTGCAGAACTCCACACAAATATGCCCTGAACCTGTAGCCTCCATAACCTCCCTGTCTCACTGGAACGTACCAATGCAGAACTACACACAAACATATCCTGAACCTGTACCCCTCCATAACCTCCCTGTCTCACTGGAACGTACCAATGCAGAACTCCACACAAATATGCCCTGAACCTGTACCCCTCCATAACTTCCCTGTCTCACTGGAACGCACCAATGCCGAACTCCACTCAAATATGCCCTGAACATGTACCCCTCCATAACCTTCTGTCTCAATGGAACGTACCATTGCAAAACACAGCACAAATATGCCCTGAATGTGTACCCGCCCATAACCTCCTTGTCTCACTGGAACGCACCAATGCAGAACTCCACACAAATTTGCCCTGAACCTGTACCCCTCCATAAACTCCCTGTCTCACTGGAACGTACCATTGCAGAACTCCACACAAATATGACCTGAACCTGTACCCTCCATAACCTCCCTGACTCACTGGAACGTACAAATGCAGAACTACACTCAGATATGCCCTGACCCTGTACCCCTCCATATGCTCCCAGTCTCACTGGAACGTACCATTGCAGAACACCACACAAATATGCCCTGAACCTGTACCCCTCCATAACCTCCCTGTCTCACTGGAATGTACCAATGCACAACTCCACACAAATATGCCCTGAACCTGAAACCCTCCATAACCTCCCTGTCTCACTGGAACGTACCAATGCAGACCTCCACACAAATATGCCCTGAACCTGCACCCGACCATAACATCCTGTCTCACTGGAACGTACCACTGCAGAACTCCACACAAATATGCCCTGAACCTGTACCCTCCACAAACTCCCTGTCTCACTGGAACGTACCAATGCGGAATTCCACACAAATATGCCCTGAACGTGTACCCGCCAATAACCTCCTTGTCTCACTGGAACGCACCAATGCAGAACTCCACACAAATATGCCCTGCACCTGTAACCCTCAATAACCTCCCTGTCTCAATGGAACGTACCAATGCGGAACTCCAATCAAATATGCCCTGATCCTGTACCGTGCATAACCTCCCTGTCTCACTGGAACGTACCAATGCAGAATTCCACACAAATATGCCCTGAACCTGTACCCGACCATAACCTCCCTGTCTCACTGGAACGTACCACTGCAGAACTCCACACAAATATGCCCTGAACCTGTAGCCTCCATAACCTCCCTGTCTCACTCGAACGTACCAATGCAGAACTACACACAAACATTTCCTGAACCTGTACCCCTCCATAACCTCCCTGTCTCACTGGAACGTACCAATGCAGAACTCCACACAAATATGCCCTGAACCTGTACCCCTCCATAACTTCCCTGTCTCACTGGAACGCACCAATGCCGAACTCCACTCAAATATGCCCTGAACATGTACCCCTCCATAACCTTCTGTCTCAATGGAACGTACCATTGCAAAACACCGCACAAATATGCCCTGAATGTGTACCCGCCCATAACCTCCTTGTCTCACTGGAACGCACCAATGCAGAACTCCACACAAATTTGCCCTGAACCTGCACCCCTCCATAACCTCCCTGTCTCACTGGAACGTACCATTGCAGAACTCCACACAAATATGACCTGAACCTGTACCCTCCATAACCTCCCTGACTCACTGGAACGTACAAATGCAGAACTACACTCAGATATGCCCTGAACCTGTACCCCTCCATAACCTCCCAGTCTCACTGGAACGTACCAACGCAGAACTCCACACAAATATGCCCTGAACCTGTACCCTCCATAACCTCCCAGTCTCACTGGAACGTACCATTGCAGAACACCACACAAATATGCCCTGAACGTGTACCCGCCCATAAGCTCCTTGTCTCACTGGAACGTACCAACGCAGAACTCCACACAAATATGCCCTGAACCTGTACCCTCCATAACCTCCCTGTCTCACTGGAACGTACCAATACAGAACTACACACAAATATGCCCTGAACCTGTACCCGACCATAACCTCCCTGTCTCACTGGAACGCACCAATGCCGAACTCCACTCAAATATGCCCTGATCGTGTACCGTGCATAACCTCCCTGTCTGACTGGAACTTACCATTGCAGAATACCACACAAATATGCCCTGAACCTGTACCCCTCCATAACCTCCCTGTCTCACTGGAATGTACCAATGCACAACTCCACACAAATATGCCCTGAACCTGAAACCCTCCATAACCTCCCTGTCTCACTGGAACGTACCAATGCAGACCTCCACACAAATATGCCCTGAACCTGCACCCGACCATAACATCCTGTCTCACTGGAACGTACCACTGCAGAACTCCACACAAATATGCCCTGAACCTGTACCCTCCACAAACTCCCTGTCTCACTGGAACGTACCAATGCGGAATTCCACACAAATATGCCCTGAACGTGTACCCGCCAATAACCTCCTTGTCTCACTGGAACGCACCAATGCAGAACTCCACACAAATATGCCCTGCACCTGTAACCCTCAATAACCTCCCTGTCTCAATGGAACGTACCAATGCGGAACTCCACTCAAGTATGCCCTGATCATGTACCGTGCATAACCTCCCTGTCTCACTGGAACGTACCAATGCAGAATTCCACACAAATATGCCCTGATCCTGTACCCGACCATAACCTCCCTGTCTCACTGGAACGTACCACTGCAGAACTCCACACAAATATGCCCTGAACCTGTAGCCTCCATAACCTCCCTGTCTCACTCGAACGTACCAATGCAGAACTACACACAAACATTTCCTGAACCTGTACCCCTCCATAACCTCCCTGTCTCACTGGAACGTACCAATGCAGAACTCCACACAAATATGCCCTGAACCTGTACCCCTCCATAACTTCCCTGTCTCACTGGAACGCACCAATGCCGAACTCCACTCAAATATGCCCTGAACATGTACCCCTCCATAACCTTCTGTCTCAATGGAACGTACCATTTCAAAACACCGCACAAATATGCCCTGAATGTGTACCCGCCCATAACCTCCTTGTCTCACTGGAACGCACCAATGCAGAACTCCACACAAATTTGCCCTGAACCTGCACCCCTCCATAACCTCCCTGTCTCACTGGAACGTACCATTGCAGAACTCCACACAAATATGACCTGAACCTGTACCCTCCATAACCTCCCTGACTCACTGGAACGTACAAATGCAGAACTACACTCAGATATGCCCTGAACCTGTACCCCTCCATAACCTCCCAGTCTCACTGGAACGTACCAACGCAGAACTCCACACAAATATGCCCTGAACCTGTACCCTCCATAACCTCCCTGTCTCACTGGAACGTACCAATACAGAACTACACACAAATATGCCCTGAACCTGTACCCGACCATAACCTCCCTGTCTCACTGGAACGCATCAATGCCGAACTCCACTCAAATATGCCCTGATCGTGTACCGTGCATAACCTCCCTGTCTGACTGGAACTTACCATTGCAGAACACCACACAAATATGCCCTGAACCTGTACCCCTCCATAACCTCCCTGTCTCACTGGAACATACCAATGCAGAACTCCAGACAAATGTGCCCTGAACCTGTACACCTCCATAACCTCCCTGTCTCACTGGAAAGTACCAATGCAGAACTCCACACAAATATGCCCTGAACCTGTAACCCTCCATAACCTCCCTGTCTCACTGGAACGTACCAATGCAGAACTCCACACAAATATGCCCTGAACCTGTAACCCTCCATAACCTCCCTGTCTCACTGGAACGTACCAATGCAGAATTCCACACAAATATGCCCTGAACGTGTACCCGCCCATAACCTCCTTGTCTCACTGGAACGCACCAATGCTGAACTCCACACAAATTTGCCCTGAACCTGTACCCCTCAATAACCTCCCTGTCTCACTGGAACGTACCAATGCAGAACTCCACTCAAATATGCCCTGATCCTGTACCGTGCATAACCTCCCTGTCTCAGTGGAAGGTACCAAAGCAGAATTCCACACAAATATGCCCTGAACCTGTACCCGCCCATAACCTCCTTGTCTCACTGGAACGCACCAATGCAGAAGTCCACACAAATTTGCCCTGAACCTGTACCCCTCCATAACCTCCCTGCCTCACTGGAACGTACCAATGCAGAACTCCACACAAGTATTCCCTGAACCTGTACCCCTCCATAATCTCCCTGTCACACTGGAACGCACCAATGCCGAACTCCACTCAAATATGCCCTGATCCTGTACCGGGCATAATCTCCCTGTCTCACTGGAACGTACCATTGCAGAACACCACACAAATATGCCCTGAACCTATACCCCTCCATAACCTCCCTGTCTGACTGGAACGTACGAGTGCAGAACTCCACACAAATATGCCCTGAACCTGTACTGGTCCATAACCTCCCTGTCTCATTGGATCGTCCCACTGCAGAACTCCACACAAATATGCCATGAACCGGTACCCTCCATAACCTCCCTGTTTCATTGGAAAGTACCAATGCAGAACTCCACACAAATATGCCCTGAACCTGTACCCCTCCATAACCTCCCTGTCTCACTGGAACGTACCAATGCAGAACTCCACACATATATGCTCTGAACCTGTACCCCTCCATAACCTCCCTGTCTCACTGGAACGCACCAATGCCGAACTCCACTCAAATATGCCCTGAACATGTACCCCTCCATAACCTTCTGTCTCAATGGAACGTACCATTGCAGAACAACACACAAATATGCCCTGAACCTGTACCCCTCCATAACCTCCCAGTCTCACTGGAACGTACCAACGCAGAACTCCACACAAATATGCCCTGAACCTGTACCCCTCCATAACCTCCCTGTCTCACTGGAACGTACCAATGCAGAACTCCACACAAATATGCCCTGCACCTGTACCCTCAATAACCTCCCTGACTCACTGGAACATAGAAATTCAGAACTACACTCAAATATGCCCTGAACCTGTACCCCTCCATAACTTCCCAGTCTCAATGGAACGTACCATTGCAGAACACCACACAAATTTGCCCTGAACGTGTACCCGCCCATAAGCTCGTTGTCTCACTGAAACGTACCAACGCAGAACTCCACACAAATATGCCCTGAACCTGTACCCGACCATAACCTACCTGTCTCACTGGAGCGCACCAATGCCGATCTCCACTCAAATATGCCCTGATCCTGTACCGTGCAAAACCTCTCTGTATCACTGGAACGTACCATTAAAGAACACCACACAAATATGCCCTGAACCTGTACCCCTCCATAACCTCCCTGTTTCACTGGAAAGTACCAATGCAGAACTCCACACAAATATGCCCTGAACCTGCACCCGACCATAACCTCCCTGTCTCACTGGAACGTACCACTGCAGAACTCCACACAAATATGCCCTGAATATGTACCCTCCATAACCTCCCTGTCTCACTGGAACGTACCAATGCAGAACTCCACTCAAATATGCCCTGATCCTGTACCGTGCATAACCTCCCTGTCTCAGTGGAAGGTACCAAAGCAGAATTCCACACAAATATGCCCTGAACCTGTACCCGCCCATAACCTCCTTGTCTCACTGGAACGCACCAATGCAGAAGTCCACACAAATTTGCCCTGAACCTGTACCCCTCCATAACCTCCCTGCCTCACTGGAACGTACCAATGCAGAACTCCACACAAGTATTCCCTGAACCTGTACCCCTCCATAATCTCCCTGTCACACTGGAACGCACCAATGCCGAACTCCACTCAAATATGCCCTGATCCTGTACCGGGCATAATCTCCCTGTCTCACTGGAACGTACCATTGCAGAACACCACACAAATATGCCCTGAACCTATACCCCTCCATAACCTCCCTGTCTGACTGGAACGTACGAGTGCAGAACTCCACACAAATATGCCCTGAACCTGTACTGGTCCATAACCTCCCTGTCTCATTGGATCGTCCCACTGCAGAACTCCACACAAATATGCCATGAACCGGTACCCTCCATAACCTCCCTGTTTCATTGGAAAGTACCAATGCAGAACTCCACACAAATATGCCCTGAACCTGTACCCCTCCATAACCTCCCTGTCTCACTGGAACGTACCAATGCAGAACTCCACACATATATGCTCTGAACCTGTACCCCTCCATAACCTCCCTGTCTCACTGGAACGCACCAATGCCGAACTCCACTCAAATATGCCCTGAACATGTACCCCTCCATAACCTTCTGTCTCAATGGAACGTACCATTGCAGAACAACACACAAATATGCCCTGAACCTGTACCCCTCCATAACCTCCCAGTCTCACTGGAACGTACCAACGCAGAACTCCACACAAATAAGCCCTGAACCTGTACCCCTCCATAACCTCCCTGTCTCACTGGAACGTACCAATGCAGAACTCCACACAAATATGCCCTGCACCTGTACCCTCAATAACCTCCCTGACTCACTGGAACATAGAAATGCAGAACTACACTCAAATATGCCCTGAACCTGTACCCCTCCATAACTTCCCAGTCTCAATGGAACGTACCATTGCAGAACACCACACAAATTTGCCCTGAACGTGTACCCGCCCATAAGCTCGTTGTCTCACTGAAACGTACCAACGCAGAACTCCACACAAATATGCCCTGAACCTGTACCCGACCATAACCTACCTGTCTCACTGGAGCGCACCAATGCCGATCTCCACTCAAATATGCCCTGATCCTGTACCGTGCAAAACCTCTCTGTATCACTGGAACGTACCATTAAAGAACACCACACAAATATGCCCTGAACCTGTACCCCTCCATAACCTCCCTGTTTCACTGGAAAGTACCAATGCAGAACTCCACACAAATATGCCCTGAACCTGCACCCGACCATAACCTCCCTGTCTCACTGGAACGTACCACTGCAGAACTCCACACAAATATGCCCTGAATATGTACCCTCCATAACCTCCCTGTCTCACTGGAACGTACCAATGCAGAACTCCAGACAAATGTGCCCTGAACCTGTACACCTCCATAACCTCCCTGTCTCACTGGAACGTACCAATGCAGAACTCCACACAAATATGCCCTGAACCTGTAACCCTCCATAACCTCCCTGTCTCACTGGAACGTACCAATGCAGAATTCCACACAAATATGCCCTGAACGTGTACCCGCCCATAACCTCCTTGTCTCACTGGAACGCACCAATGCAGAACTCCACACAAATTTGCCCTGAACCTGTACCCCTCAATAACCTCCCTGTCTCACTGGAACGTACCAATGCAGAACTCCACTCAAATATGCCCTGATCCTGTACCGTGCATAACCTCCCTGTCGCACTGGAACGTACCAAAGCAGAATTCCACACAAATATGCCCTGAACGTGTACACGCCCATAACCTCCTTGTCTCACTGGAACGCACCAATGCAGAACTCCACACAAATTTGCCCTGAACCTGTACCCCTCCATAACCTCCTGTCTCACTGGAACGTACCAATGCAGAACTCCACACAAGTATGCCCTGAACCTGTACCCCTCCATAATCTCAACCTGTCTCACTGGAACGCACCAATGCCGAACTCCACTCAAATATGCCCTGATCATGTACCGTGCATAATCTCCCTGTCTCACTGGAACGTACCATTGCAGAACACCGCACAAATATGCCCTGAACCTATACCCCTCCATAACCTCCCTGTCTCACTGGAACGTACCAGTGCAGAACTCCACACAAATATTCCCTGAACCTGTACTGGTCCATAACCTCCCTGTCTCATTGGATCGTCCCACTGCAGAACTCCACACAAATATGCCATGTACCGGTAACCTCCATAACCTCCCTGTCTCACTGGAAAGTACCAATGCAGACCTCCACACAAATATGCCCTGAACCTGTACCCCTCCATAACTTCCCTGTCTCACTGGAACGCACCAATGCCGAACTCCACTCAAATATGCCCTGACCATGTACCCCTCCATAACCTTCTGTCTCAATGGAACGTACCATTGCAAAACACCGCACAAATATGCCCTGAATGTGTACCCGCCCATAACCTCCTTGTATCACTGGAACGCACCAATGCAGAACTCCACACAAATTTGCCCTGAACCTGTACCCCTCCGTAAACTCCCTGTCTCACTGGAACGTACCATTGCAGAACTCCGCACAAATATGACCTGAACCTGTAGCCTCCATAACCTCCCTGACTCACTGGAACGTACAAATGCAGAACTACACTCAGATATGCCCTGACCCTGTACCCCTCCATAACCTCCCAGTCTCACTGGAACGTACCATTGCAGAACACCACACAAATATGCCCTGAACGTGTACCCGCCCATAAGCTCCTTGTCTCACTGGAACGTACCAACGCAGAACTCCACACAAATATGCCCTGAACCTGTACCCTCCATAACCTCCCTGTCTCACTGGAACGTACCAATAGAGAACTACACACAAATATGCCCTGAACCTGTACCCGACCATAACCTCCCTGTCTCACTGGAACGCACCAATGCCGAACTCCACTCAAATATGCCCTGATCGTGTACCGTGCATAACCTCCCTGTCTGACTGGAACTTACCATTGCAGAACACCACACAAATATGCCCTGAACCTGTACCCCTCCATAACCTCCCTGTCTCACTGGAATGTACCAATGCACAACTCCACACAAATATGCCCTGAACCTGAAACCCTCCATAACCTCCCTGTCTCACTGGAACGTACCAATGCAGACCTCCACACAAATATGCCCTGAACCTGCACCCGACCATAACCTCCTGTCTCACTGGAACGTACCACTGCAGAACTCCACACAAATATGCCCTGAACCTGTACCCTCCACAAACTCCCTGTCTCACTGGAACGTACCAATGCAGAATTCCACACAAATATGCCCTGAACGTGTACCCGCCAATAACCTCCTTGTCTCACTGGAACGCACCAATGCAGAACTCCACACAAATATGCCCTGCACCTGTAACCCTCAATAACCTCCCTGTCTCAATGGAACGTACCAATGCGGAACTCCACTCAAATATGCCCTGATCCTGTACCGTGCATAACCTCCCTGTCTCACTGGAACGTACCAATGCAGAATTCCACACAAATATGCCCTGAACCTGTACCCGACCATAACCTCCCTGTCTCACTGGAACGTACCACTGCAGAACTCCACACAAATATGCCCTGAACCTGTAGCCTCCATAACCTCCCTGTCTCACTCGAACGTACCAATGCAGAACTACACACAAACATTTCCTGAACCTGTACCCCTCCATAACCTCCCTGTCTCACTGGAACGTACCAATGCAGAACTCCACACAAATATGCCCTGAACCTGTACCCCTCCATAACTTCCCTGTCTCACTGGAACGCACCAATGCCGAACTCCACTCAAATATGCCCTGAACATGTACCCCTCCATAACCTTCTGTCTCAATGGAACGTACCATTGCAAAACACCGCACAAATATGCCCTGAATGTGTACCCGCCCATAACCTCCTTGTCTCACTGGAACGCACCAATGCAGAACTCCACACAAATTTGCCCTGAACCTGTAGCCTCCATAACCTCCCTGTCTCACTGGAACGTACCAATGCAGAACTACACACAAACATTTCCTGAACCTGTACCCCTCCATAACCTCCCTGTCTCACTGGAACGTACCATTGCAGAACTCCACACAAATATGACCTGAACCTGTACCCTCCATAACCTCCCTGACTCACTGGAACGTACAAATGCAGAACTACACTCAGATATGCCCTGAACCTGTACCCCTCCATAACCTCCCAGTCTCACTGGAACGTACCAACGCAGAACTCCACACAAATATTCCCTGAACCTGTACCCTCCATAACCTCCCTGTCTCACTGGAACGTACCAATACAGAACTACACACAAATATGCCCTGAACCTGTACCCGACCATAACCTCCCTGTCTCACTGGAACGCACCAATGCCGAACTCCACTCAAATATGCCCTGATCGTGTACCGTGCATAACCTCCCTGTCTGACTGGAACTTACCATTGCAAAACACCACACAAATATGCCCTGAACCTGTACCCTCCATAACCTCCCTGTCTCACTGGAACGTACCAATGCAGAACTCCAGACAAATGTCCCCTAAACCTGTACACCTCCATAACCTCCCTGTCTCACTGGAAAGTACCAATGCAGAACTCCACACAAATATGCCCTGAACCTGTAACCATCCATAACCTCCCTGTCTCACTGGAACGTACCAATGCAGAACTCCACACAAATATGCCCTGAACCTGTAACCCTCCATAACTTCCCTGTCTCACTGGAACGTACCAATGCAGAATTCCACACAAATATGCCCTGAACGTGTACCCGCCCATAACCTCCTTGTCTCACTGGAACGCACCAATGCAGAACTCCACACAAATTTGCCCTGAACCTGTACCCCTCAATAACCTCCCTGTCTCACTGGAACGTACCAATGCAGAACTCCACTCAAATATGCCCTGATCCTGTACCGTGCATAACCTCCCTGTCTCAGTGGAAGGTACCAAAGCAGAATTCCACACAAATATGCCCTGATCCTGTACCGGGCATAATCTCCCTGTCTCACTGGAACGTACCATTGCAGAACACCACACAAATATGCCCTGAACCTATACCCCTCCATAACCTCCCTGTCTCACTGGAACGTACCAATGCAGAACTCCACACAAGTATTCCCTGAACCTGTACCCCTCCATAATCTCCCTGTCACACTGGAACGCACCAATGCCGAACTCCACTCAAATATGCCCTGATCCTGTACCGGGCATAATCTCCCTGTCTCACTGGAACGTACCATTGCAGAACACCACACAAATATGCCCTGAACCTATACCCCTCCATAACCTCCCTGTCTCACTGGAACGTACGAGTGCAGAACTCCACACAAATATGCCCTGAACCAGTACTGGTCCATAACCTCCCTGTCTCATTGGATCGTCCCACTGCAGAACTCCACACAAATATGCCATGAACCGGTACCCTCCATAACCTCCCTGTTTCATTGGAAAGTA
Organism: Hemitrygon akajei; assembly: GCF_048418815.1. NCBI lineage: Eukaryota > Metazoa > Chordata > Chondrichthyes > Myliobatiformes > Dasyatidae > Hemitrygon > Hemitrygon akajei. Next base: position 277,000 of record NW_027331952.1, on the reverse strand, counting down.
CCAATGCAGAACTCCACACAAATATGCCCTGAACCAGTACTGGTCCATAACCTCCCTGTCTCACTGGAACGTACCAATGCAGAACTCCACACATATATGCTCTGAACCTGTACCCCTCCATAACCTCCCTGTCTCACTGGAACGCACCAATGCCGAACTCCACTCAAATATGCCCTGAACATGTACCCCTCCATAACCTTCTGTCTCAATGGAACGTACCATTGCAGAACAACACACAAATATGCCCTGAACCTGTACCCCTCCATAACCTCCCAGTCTCACTGGAACGTACCAACGCAGAACTCCACACAAATATGCCCTGAACCTGTACCCCTCCATAACCTCCCTGTCTCACTGGAACGTACCAATGCAGAACTCCACACAAATATGCCCTGCACCTGTACCCTCAATAACCTCCCTGACTCACTGGAACATAGAAATGCAGAACTACACTCAAATATGCCCTGAACCTGTACCCCTCCATAACTTCCCAGTCTCAATGGAACGTACCATTGCAGAACACCACACAAATTTGCCCTGAACGTGTACCCGCCCATAAGCTCGTTGTCTCACTGAAACGTACCAACGCAGAACTCCACACAAATATGCCCTGAACCTGTACCCGACCATAACCTACCTGTCTCACTGGAGCGCACCAATGCCGATCTCCACTCAAATATGCCCTGATCCTGTACCGTGCAAAACCTCTCTGTATCACTGGAACGTACCATTAAAGAACACCACACAAATATGCCCTGAACCTGTACCCCTCCATAACCTCCCTGTTTCACTGGAAAGTACCAATGCAGAACTCCACACAAATATGCCCTGAAACTGCACCCGACCATAACCTCCCTGTCTCACTGGAACGTACCACTGCAGAACTCCACACAAATATGCCCTGAATATGTACCCTCCATAACCTCCCTGTCTCACTGGAACGTACCAATGCAGAACTCCAGACAAATGTGCCCTGAACCTGTACACCTCCATAACCTCCCTGTCTCACTGGAACGTACCATTAAAGAACACCACACAAATATGCCCTGAACCTGTACCCCTCCATAACCTCCCTGTTTCACTGGAAAGTACCAATGCAGAACTCCACACAAATATGCCCTGAAACTGCACCCGACCATAACCTCCCTGTCTCACTGGAACGTACCACTGCAGAACTCCACACAAATATGCCCTGAATATGTACCCTCCATAACCTCCCTGTCTCACTGGAACGTACCAATGCAGAACTCCAGACAAATGTGCCCTGAACCTGTACACCTCCATAACCTCCCTGTCTCACTGGAACGTACCAATGCAGAACTCCACACAAATATGCCCTGAACCTGTAACCCTCCATAACCTCCCTGTCTCACTGGAACGTACCAATGCAGAATTCCACACAAATATGCCCTGAACGTGTACCCGCCCATAACCTCCTTGTCTCACTGGAACGCACCAATGCAGAACTCCACACAAATTTGCCCTGAACCTGTACCCCTCAATAACCTCCCTGTCTCACTGGAACGTACCAATGCAGAACTCCACTCAAATATGCCCTGATCCTGTACCGTGCATAACCTCCCTGTCGCACTGGAACGTACCAAAGCAGAATTCCACACAAATATGCCCTGAACGTGTACACGCCCATAACCTCCTTGTCTCACTGGAACGCACCAATGCAGAACTCCACACAAATTTGCCCTGAACCTGTACCCCTCCATAACCTCCTGTCTCACTGGAACGTACCAATGCAGAACTCCACACAAGTATGCCCTGAACCTGTACCCCTCCATAATCTCAACCTGTCTCACTGGAACGCACCAATGCCGAACTCCACTCAAATATGCCCTGATCATGTACCGTGCATAATCTCCCTGTCTCACTGGAACGTACCATTGCAGAACACCGCACAAATATGCCCTGAACCTATACCCCTCCATAACCTCCCTGTCTCACTGGAACGTACCAGTGCAGAACTCCACACAAATATGCCCTGAACCTGTACTGGTCCATAACCACCCTGTCTCATTGGATCGTCCCACTTGAGAACTCCACACAAATATGCCATGTACCGGTAACCTCCATAACCTCCCTGTCTCACTGGAAAGTACCAATGCAGACCTCCACACAAATATGCCCTGAACCTGTACCCGACCATAACCTCCCTGTCTCACTGGAACGTACCACTGCAGAACTCCACACAAATATGCCCTGATCCTGTAGCCTCCATAACCTCCCTGTCTCACTGGAACGTACCAATGCAGAACTACACACAAACATTTCCTGAACCTGTACCCCTCCATAACCTCCCTGTCTCACTGGAACGTACCAATGCAGAACTCCACACAAATATGCCCTGAACCTGTACCCCTCCATAACTTCCCTGTCTCACTGGAACGCACCAATGCCGAACTCCACTCAAATATGCCCTGACCATGTACCCCTCCATAACCTTCTGTCTCAATGGAACGTACCATTGCAAAACACCGCACAAATATGCCCTGAATGTGTACCCGCCCATAACCTCCTTGTCTCACTGGAACGCACCAATGCAGAACTCCACACAAATTTGCCCTGAACCTGTACCCCTCCGTAAACTCCCTGTCTCACTGGAACGTACCATTGCAGAACTCCGCACAAATATGACCTGAACCTGTACCCTCCATAACCTCCCTGACTCACTGGAACGTACAAATGCAGAACTACACTCAGATATGCCCTGACCCTGTACCCCTCCATAACCTCCCAGTCTCACTGGAACGTACCATTGCAGAACACCACACAAATATGCCCTGAACGTGTACCCGCCCATAAGCTCCTTGTCTCACTGGAACGTACCAACGCAGAACTCCACACAAATATGCCCTGAACCTGTACCCTCCATAACCTCCCTGTCTCACTGGAACGTACCAATAGAGAACTACACACAAATATGCCCTGAACCTGTACCCGACCATAACCTCCCTGTCTCACTGGAACGCACCAATGCCGAACTCCACTCAAATATGCCCTGATCGTGTACCGTGCATAACCTCCCTGTCTGACTGGAACTTACCATTGCAGAACACCACACAAATATGCCCTGAACCTGTACCCCTCCATAACCTCCCTGTCTCACTGGAATGTACCAATGCACAACTCCACACAAATATGCCCTGAACCTGAAACCCTCCATAACCTCCCTGTCTCACTGGAACGTACCAATGCAGACCTCCACACAAATATGCCCTGAACCTGCACCCGACCATAACCTCCTGTCTCACTGGAACGTACCACTGCAGAACTCCACACAAATATGCCCTGAACCTGTACCCTCCACAAACTCCCTGTCTCACTGGAACGTACCAATGCAGAATTCCACACAAATATGCCCTGAACGTGTACCCGCCAATAACCTCCTTGTCTCACTGGAACGCACCAATGCAGAACTCCACACAAATATGCCCTGCACCTGTAACCCTCAATAACCTCCCTGTCTCAATGGAACGTACCAATGCGGAACTCCACTCAAATATGCCCTGATCCTGTACCGTGCATAACCTCCCTGTCTCACTGGAACGTACCAATGCAGAATTCCACACAAATATGCCCTGAACCTGTACCCGACCATAACCTCCCTGTCTCACTGGAACGTACCACTGCAGAACTCCACACAAATATGCCCTGAACCTGTAGCCTCCATAACCTCCCTGTCTCACTCGAACGTACCAATGCAGAACTACACACAAACATTTCCTGAACCTGTACCCCTCCATAACCTCCCTGTCTCACTGGAACGTACCAATGCAGAACTCCACACAAATATGCCCTGAACCTGTACCCCTCCATAACTTCCCTGTCTCACTGGAACGCACCAATGCCGAACTCCACTCAAATATGCCCTGAACATGTACCCCTCCATAACCTTCTGTCTCAATGGAACGTACCATTGCAAAACACCGCACAAATATGCCCTGAATGTGTACCCGCCCATAACCTCCTTGTCTCACTGGAACGCACCAATGCAGAACTCCACACAAATTTGCCCTGAACCTGTAGCCTCCATAACCTCCCTGTCTCACTGGAACGTACCAATGCAGAACTACACACAAACATTTCCTGAACCTGTACCCCTCCATAACCTCCCTGTCTCACTGGAACGTACCATTGCAGAACTCCACACAAATATGACCTGAACCTGTACCCTCCATAACCTCCCTGACTCACTGGAACGTACAAATGCAGAACTACACTCAGATATGCCCTGAACCTGTACCCCTCCATAACCTCCCAGTCTCACTGGAACGTACCAACGCAGAACTCCACACAAATATTCCCTGAACCTGTACCCTCCATAACCTCCCTGTCTCACTGGAACGTACCAATACAGAACTACACACAAATATGCCCTGAACCTGTACCCGACCATAACCTCCCTGTCTCACTGGAACGCACCAATGCCGAACTCCACTCAAATATGCCCTGATCGTGTACCGTGCATAACCTCCCTGTCTGACTGGAACTTACCATTGCAGAACACCACACAAATATGCCCTGAACCTGTACCCCTCCATAACCTCCCTGTCTCACTGGAAAGTACCAATGCAGAACTCCACACAAATATGCCCTGAACCTGCACCCGACTATAACCTCCTGTCTCACTGGAACGTACCACTGCAGAACTCCACACAAATATGCCCTGAACCTGTACCCTCCATAACCTCCCTGTCTCACTGGAACGTACCAATGCAGAACTCCAGACAAATGTCCCCTAAACCTGTACACCTCCATAACCTCCCTGTCTCACTGGAAAGTACCAATGCAGAACTCCACACAAATATGCCCTGAACCTGTAACCATCCATAACCTCCCTGTCTCACTGGAACGTACCAATGCAGAACTCCACACAAATATGCCCTGAACCTGTAACCCTCCATAACTTCCCTGTCTCACTGGAACGTACCAATGCAGAATTCCACACAAATATGCCCTGAACGTGTACCCGCCCATAACCTCCTTGTCTCACTGGAACGCACCAATGCAGAACTCCACACAAATTTGCCCTGAACCTGTACCCCTCAATAACCTCCCTGTCTCACTGGAACGTACCAATGCAGAACTCCACTCAAATATGCCCTGATCCTGTACCGTGCATAACCTCCCTGTCTCAGTGGAAGGTACCAAAGCAGAATTCCACACAAATATGCCCTGATCCTGTACCGGGCATAATCTCCCTGTCTCACTGGAACGTACCATTGCAGAACACCACACAAATATGCCCTGAACCTATACCCCTCCATAACCTCCCTGTCTCACTGGAACGTACCAATGCAGAACTCCACACAAGTATTCCCTGAACCTGTACCCCTCCATAATCTCCCTGTCACACTGGAACGCACCAATGCCGAACTCCACTCAAATATGCCCTGATCCTGTACCGGGCATAATCTCCCTGTCTCACTGGAACGTACCATTGCAGAACACCACACAAATATGCCCTGAACCTATACCCCTCCATAACCTCCCTGTCTCACTGGAACGTACGAGTGCAGAACTCCACACAAATATGCCCTGAACCAGTACTGGTCCATAACCTCCCTGTCTCATTGGATCGTCCCACTGCAGAACTCCACACAAATATGCCATGAACCGGTACCCTCCATAACCTCCCTGTTTCATTGGAAAGTACCAATGCAGAACTCCACACAAATATGCCCTGAACCTGTACCCCTCCATAACCTCCCTGTCTCACTGGAACGTACCAATGCAGAACTCCACACATATATGCTCTGAACCTGTACCCCTCCATAACCTCCCTGTCTCACTGGAACGCACCAATGCCGAACTCCACTCAAATATGCCCTGAACATGTACCCCTCCATAACCTTCTGTCTCAATGGAACGTACCATTGCAGAACAACACACAAATATGCCCTGAACCTGTACCCCTCCATAACCTCCCTGTCTCACAGGAACGTACCATTGCAGATCTCCACACAAATATGCCTTGAACCTGTACCTTCCATAACCTCCCTGTCTCACTGGAACGTACCAATGCAGAACTACACACAAATATGCCCTGAACCTGTACCCCTCCATAACCTCCCTGTCTCACTGGAACGTACCAATGCAGAACTCCACACAAATATGCCCTGAACCTGTACCCCTCCATAACTTCCCTGTCTCACTGGAACGCACCAATGCCGAACTCCACTCAAATATGCCCTGACCATGTACCCCTCCATAACCTTCTGTCTCAATGGAACGTACCATTGCAAAACACCGCACAAATATGCCCTGAATATGTACCCGCCCATAACCTCCTTGTCTCACTGGAACGCACCAATGCAGAACTCCACACAAATTTGCCCTGAACCTGTACCCCTCCGTAAACTCCCTGTCTCACTGGAACGTACCATTGCAGAACTCCGCACAAATATGACCTGAACCTGTACCCTCCATAACCTCCCTGACTCACTGGAACGTACAAATGCAGAACTACACTCAGATATGCCCTGACCCTGTACCCCTCCATAACCTCCCAGTCTCACTGGAACGTACCATTGCAGAACACCACACAAATATGCCCTGAACGTGTACCCGCCCATAAGCTCCTTGTCTCACTGGAACGTACCAACGCAGAACTCCACACAAATATGCCCTGAACCTGTACCCTCCATAACCTCCCTGTCTCACTGGAACGTACCAATAGAGAACTACACACAAATATGCCCTGAACCTGTACCCGACCATAACCTCCCTGTCTCACTGGAACGCACCAATGCCGAACTCCACTCAAATATGCCCTGATCGTGTACCGTGCATAACCTCCCTGTCTGACTGGAACTTACCATTGCAGAACACCACACAAATATGCCCTGAACCTGTACCCCTCCATAACCTCCCTGTCTCACTGGAATGTACCAATGCACAACTCCACACAAATATGCCCTGAACCTGAAACCCTCCATAACCTCCCTGTCTCACTGGAACGTACCAATGCAGACCTCCACACAAATATGCCCTGAACCTGCACCCGACCATAAACTCCTGTCTCACTGGAACGTACCACTGCAGAACTCCACACAAATATGCCCTGAACCTGTACCCTCCACAAACTCCCTGTCTCACTGGAACGTACCAATGCAGAATTCCACACAAATATGCCCTGAACGTGTACCCGCCAATAACCTCCTTGTCTCACTGGAACGCACCAATGCAGAACTCCACACAAATATGCCCTGCACCTGTAACCCTCAATAACCTCCCTGTCTCAATGGAACGTACCAATGCGGAACTCCACTCAAATATGCCCTGATCCTGTACCGTGCATAACCTCCCTGTCTCACTGGAACGTACCAATGCAGAATTCCACACAAATATGCCCTGAACCTGTACCCGACCATAACCTCCCTGTCTCACTGGAACGTACCACTGCAGAACTCCACACAAATATGCCCTGAACCTGTAGCCTCCATAACCTCCCTGTCTCACTCGAACGTACCAATGCAGAACTACACACAAACATTTCCTGAACCTGTACCCCTCCATAACCTCCCTGTCTCACTGGAACGTACCAATGCAGAACTCCACACAAATATGCCCTGAACCTGTACCCCTCCATAACTTCCCTGTCTCACTGGAACGCACCAATGCCGAACTCCACTCAAATATGCCCTGAACATGTACCCCTCCATAACCTTCTGTCTCAATGGAACGTACCATTGCAAAACACCGCACAAATATGCCCTGAATGTGTACCCGCCCATAACCTCCTTGTCTCACTGGAACGCACCAATGCAGAACTCCACACAAATTTGCCCTGAACCTGTAGCCTCCATAACCTCCCTGTCTCACTGGAACGTACCAATGCAGAACTACACACAAACATTTCCTGAACCTGTACCCCTCCATAACCTCCCTGTCTCACTGGAACGTACCATTGCAGAACTCCACACAAATATGACCTGAACCTGTACCCTCCATAACCTCCCTGACTCACTGGAACGTACAAATGCAGAACTACACTCAGATATGCCCTGAACCTGTACCCCTCCATAACCTCCCAGTCTCACTGGAACGTACCAACGCAGAACTCCACACAAATATTCCCTGAACCTGTACCCTCCATAACCTCCCTGTCTCACTGGAACGTACCAATACAGAACTACACACAAATATGCCCTGAACCTGTACCCGACCATAACCTCCCTGTCTCACTGGAACGCACCAATGCCGAACTCCACTCAAATATGCCCTGATCGTGTACCGTGCATAACCTCCCTGTCTGACTGGAACTTACCATTGCAGAACACCACACAAATATGCCCTGAACCTGTACCCCTCCATAACCTCCCTGTCTCACTGGAAAGTACCAATGCAGAACTCCACACAAATATGCCCTGAACCTGCACCCGACTATAACCTCCTGTCTCACTGGAACGTACCACTGCAGAACTCCACACAAATATGCCCTGAACCTGTACCCTCCATAACCTCCCTGTCTCACTGGAACGTACCAATGCAGAACTCCAGACAAATGTCCCCTAAACCTGTACACCTCCATAACCTCCCTGTCTCACTGGAAAGTACCAATGCAGAACTCCACACAAATATGCCCTGAACCTGTAACCATCCATAACCTCCCTGTCTCACTGGAACGTACCAATGCAGAACTCCACACAAATATGCCCTGAACCTGTAACCCTCCATAACTTCCCTGTCTCACTGGAACGTACCAATGCAGAATTCCACACAAATATGCCCTGAACGTGTACCCGCCCATAACCTCCTTGTCTCACTGGAACGCACCAATGCAGAACTCCACACAAATTTGCCCTGAACCTGTACCCCTCAATAACCTCCCTGTCTCACTGGAACGTACCAATGCAGAACTCCACTCAAATATGCCCTGATCCTGTACCGTGCATAACCTCCCTGTCTCAGTGGAAGGTACCAAAGCAGAATTCCACACAAATATGCCCTGATCCTGTACCGGGCATAATCTCCCTGTCTCACTGGAACGTACCATTGCAGAACACCACACAAATATGCCCTGAACCTATACCCCTCCATAACCTCCCTGTCTCACTGGAACGTACCAATGCAGAACTCCACACAAGTATTCCCTGAACCTGTACCCCTCCATAATCTCCCTGTCACACTGGAACGCACCAATGCCGAACTCCACTCAAATATGCCCTGATCCTGTACCGGGCATAATCTCCCTGTCTCACTGGAACGTACCATTGCAGAACACCACACAAATATGCCCTGAACCTATACCCCTCCATAACCTCCCTGTCTCACTGGAACGTACGAGTGCAGAACTCCACACAAATATGCCCTGAACCAGTACTGGTCCATAACCTCCCTGTCTCATTGGATCGTCCCACTGCAGAACTCCACACAAATATGCCATGAACCGGTACCCTCCATAACCTCCCTGTTTCATTGGAAAGTACCAATGCAGAACTCCACACAAATATGCCCTGAACCTGTACCCCTCCATAACCTCCCTGTCTCACTGGAACGTACCAATGCAGAACTCCACACATATATGCTCTGAACCTGTACCCCTCCATAACCTCCCTGTCTCACTGGAACGCACCAATGCCGAACTCCACTCAAATATGCCCTGAACATGTACCCCTCCATAACCTTCTGTCTCAATGGAACGTACCATTGCAGAACAACACACAAATATGCCCTGAACCTGTACCCCTCCATAACCTCCCTGTCTCACAGGAACGTACCATTGCAGATCTCCACACAAATATGCCTTGAACCTGTACCTTCCATAACCTCCCTGTCTCACTGGAACGTACCAATGCAGAACTACACACAAATATGCCCTGAACCTGCACCCGACCATAACCTCCCTGTCTCACTGGAACGTACCATTGCAAAACACCGCACAAATATGCCCTGAATGTGTACCCGCCCATAACCTCCTTGTCTCACTGGAACGCACCAATGCAGAACTCCACACAAATTTGCCCTGAACCTGTACCCCTCCATAACCTCCCTGTCTCACTGGAACGTACCATTGCAGAACTCCACACAAATATGACCTGAACCTGTACCCTCCATAGCCTCCCTGACTCACTGGAACGTACAAATACAGAACTACACTCAGATATGCCCTGAACCTGTACCCCTCCATAACCTCCCAGTCTCACTGGAACGTACTAACGCAGAACTCCACACAAATATGCCCTGAACCTGTACCCTCCATAACCTCCCTGTCTCACTGGAACGTACCAATACAGAACTACACACAAATATGCCCTGAACCTGTACCCGACCATAACCTCCCTGTCTCACTGGAACGCACCAATGCCGAACTCACTCAAATATGCCCTGATCGTGTACCGTGCATAACCTCCCTGTCTGACTGGAACTTACCATTGCAGAACACCACACAAATATGCCCTGAACCTGTACCCCTCCATAACCTCCCTGTCTCACTGGAAAGTACCAATGCAGAACTCCACACAAATATGCCCTGAACCTGCACCCGACTATAACCTCCTGTCTCACTGGAACGTACCACTGCAGAACTCCACACAAATATGCCCTGAACCTGTACCCTCCATAACCTCCCTGTCTCACTGGAACATACCAATGCAGAACTCCAGACAAATGTGCCCTGAACCTGTACAACTCCATAACCTCCCTGTCTCACTGGAAAGTACAAATGCAGAACTCCACACAAATATGCCCTGAACCTGTAACCCTCCATAACCTCCCTGTCTCACTGGAACGTACCAATGCAGAACTCCACACAAATATGCCCTGAACCTGTAACCCTCCATAACCTCCCTGTCTCACTGGAACGTACCAATGCAGAACTCCACACAAATATGCCCTGAACCTGTAACCCTCCATAACCTCCCTGTCTCACTGGAACGTACCAATGCAGAATTCCACACAAATATCCCCTGAACGTGTACCCGCCCATAACCTCCTTGTCTCACTGGAACGCACCAATGCAGAACTCCACACAAATTTGCCCTGAACCTGTACCCCTCAATAACCTCCCTGTCTCACTGGAACGTACCAATGCAGAACTCCACTCAAATATGCCCTGATCCTGTACCGTGCATAACCTCCCTGTCTCAGTGGAAGGTACCAAAGCAGAATTCCACACAAATATGCCCTGAACCTGTACCCGCCCATAACCTCCTTGTCTCACTGGAACGCACCAATGCAGAAGTCCACACAAATTTGCCCTGAACCTGTACCCCTCCATAACCTCCCTGTCTCACTGGAACGTACCAATGCAGAACTCCACACAAGTATTCCCTGAACCTGTACCCCTCCATAATCTCCCTGTCACACTGGAACGCACCAATGCCGAACTCCACTCAAATATGCCCTGATCCTGTACCGGGCATAATCTCCCTGTCTCACTGGAACGTACCATTGCAGAACACCACACAAATATGCCCTGAACCTATACCCCTCCATAACCTCCCTGTCTCACTGGAACGTACGAGTGCAAAACTCCACACAAATATGCCCTGAACCTGTACTGGTCCATAACCTCCCTGTCTCATTGGATCGTCCCACTGCAGAACTCCACACAAATATGCCATGAACCGGTACCCTCCATAACCTCCCTGTTTCATTGGAAAGTACCAATGCAGAACTCCACACAAATATGCCCTGAACCTGTACCCCTCCATAACCTCCCTGTCTCACTGGAACGTACCAATGCAGAACTCCACACATATATGCTCTGAACCTGTACCCCTCCATAACCTCCCTGTCTCACTGGAACGCACCAATGCCGAACTCCACTCAAATATGCCCTGAACATGTACAACTCCATAACCTTCTGTCTCAATGGAACGTACCATTGCAGAACAACACACAAATATGCCCTGAACCTGTACCCCTCCATAACCTCCCTGTCTCACTGGAACGTACCATTGCAGATCTCCACACAAATATGCCTTGAACCTGTACCTTCCATAACCTCCCTGTCTCACTGGAACGTACCAATGCAGAACTACACACAAATATGCCCTGAACCTGCACCCGACCATAACCTCCCTGTCTCACTGGAACGTACCATTGCAAAACACCGCACAAATATGCCCTGAATGTGTACCCGCCCATAACCTCCTTGTCTCACTGGAACGCACCAATGCAGAACTCCACACAAATTTGCCCTGAACCTGTACCCCTCCATAACCTCCCAGTCTCACTGGAACGTACCATTGCAGATCTCCACACAAATATGCCTTGAACCTGTACCTTCCATAACCTCCCTGTCTCACTGGAACGTACCAATGCAGAACTACACACAAATATGCCCTGAACCTGCACCCGACCATAACCTCCCTGTCTCACTGGAACGTACCATTGCAAAATACCGCACAAATATGCCCTGAATGTGTACCCGCCCATAACCTCCTTGTCTCACTGGAACGTACAAATGCAGAACTACACTCAGATATGCCCTGAACCTGTACCCCTCCATAACCTCCCAGTCTCACTGGAACGTACCAACGCAGAACTCCACACAAATATGCCCTGAACCTGTACCCTCCATAACCTCCCTGTCTCACTGGAACGTACCAATACAGAACTACACACAAATATGCCCTGAACCTGTACCCGACCATAACCTCCCTGTCTCACTGGAACGCACCAATGCCGAACTCCACTCAAATATGCCCTGATCGTGTACCGTGCATAACCTCCCTGTCTGACTGGAACTTACCATTGCAGAACACCACACAAATATGCCCTGAACCTGTACCCCTCCATAACCTCCCTGTCTCACTGGAAAGTACCAATGCAGAACTCCACACAAATATGCCCTGAACCTGCACCCGACTATAACCTCCTGTCTCACTGGAACGTACCACTGCAGAACTCCACACAAATATGCCCTGAACCTGTACCCTCCATAACCTCCCTGTCTCACTGGAAGATACCAATGCAGAACTCCAGACAAATGTGCCCTGAACCTGTACACCTCCATAACCTCCCTGTCTCACTGGAAAGTACCAATGCAGAATTCCACACAAATATGCCCTGAACGTGTACCCGCCCATAACCTCCTTGTCTCACTGGAACGCACCAATGCAGAACTCCACACAAATTTGCCCTGAAACTGTACCCCTCAATAACCTCCCTGTCTCACTGGAACGTACCAATGCAGAACTCCACACAAATTTGCCCTGAACCTGTACCCCTCCATAACCTCCCTGTCTCACTGGAACGTACCATTGCAGAACTCCACACAAATATGACCTGAACCTGTACCCTCCATAACCTCCCTGACTCACTGGAACGTACAAATGCAGAACTACACTCAGATATGCCCTGAACCTGTACCCCTCCATAACCTCCCAGTCTCACTGGAACGTACCAACGCAGAACTCCACACAAATATGCCCTGAACCTGTACCCTCCATAACCTCCCTGTCTCACTGGAACGTACCAATACAGAACTACACACAAATATGCCCTGAACCTGTACCCGACCATAACCTCCCTGTCTCACTGGAACGCACCAATGCCGAACTCCACTCAAATATGCCCTGATCGTGTACCGTGCATAACCTCCCTGTCTGACTGGAACTTACCATTGCAGAACACCACACAAATATGCCCTGAACCTGTACCCCTCCATAACCTCCCTGTCTCACTGGAAAGTACCAATGCAGAACTCCACACAAATATGCCCTGAACCTGCACCCGACTATAACCTCCTGTCTCACTGGAACGTACCACTGCAGAACTCCACACAAATATGCCCTGAACCTGTACCCTCCATAACCTCCCTTTCTCACTGGAACGTACCAATACAGAACTACACACAAATATGCCCTGAACCTGTACCCGACCATAACCTCCCTGTCTCACTGGAACGCACCAATGCCGAACTCCACTCAAATATGCCCTGATCGTGTACCGTGCATAACCTCCCTGTCTGACTGGAACTTACCATTGCAGAACACCACACAAATATGCCCTGAACCTGTACCCCTCCATAACCTCCCTGTCTCACTGGAAAGTACCAATGCAGAACTCCACACAAATATGCCCTGAACCTGCACCCGACTATAACCTCCTGTCTCACTGGAACGTACCACTGCAGAACTCCACACAAATATGCCCTGAACCTGTACCCTCCATAACCACCCTGTGTCACTGGAAGATACCAATGCAGAACTCCAGACAAATGTGCCCTGAACCTGTACACCTCCATAACCTCCCTGTCTCACTGGAAAGTACCAATGCAGAATTCCACACAAATATGCCCTGAACGTGTACCCGCCCATAACCTCCTTGTCTCACTGGAACGCACCAATGCAGAACTCCACACAAATTTGCCCTGAAACTGTACCCATCCATAACATCCCTGTCTCACTGGAAGGTACCATTGCAGAACTCCACACAAATATGACCTGAACCTGTACCCTCCATAACCTCCCTGACTCACTGGAACGTACAAATGCAGAACTACACTCAGATATGCCCTGAACCTGTACCCCTCCATAACCTCCCAGTCTCACTGGAACGTACCAACGCAGAACTCCACACAAATATGCCCTGAACCTGTACCCTCCATAACCTCCCTGTCTCACTGGAACGTACCAATACAGAACTACACACAAATATGCCCTGAACCTGTACCCGACCATAACCTCCCTGTCTCACTGGAACGTACCAATGCAGAACTCCACACAAATTTGCCCTGAACCTGTACCCATCCATAACCTCCCTGTCTCACTGGAAGGTACCATTGCAGAACTCCACACAAATATGACCTGAACCTGTACCCTCCATAACCTCCCTGACTCACTGGAACGTACAAATGCAGAACTACACTCAGATATGCCCTGAACCTGTACCCCTCCATAACCTCCCAGTCTCACTGGAACGTACCAACGCAGAACTCCACACAAATATGCCCTGAACCTGTACCCTCCATAACCTCCCTGTCTCACTGGAACGTACCAATACAGAACTACACACAAATATGCCCTGAACCTGTACCCGACCATAACCTCCCTGTCTCACTGGAACGCACCAATGCCGAACTCCACTCAAATATGCCCTGATCGTGTACCGTGCATAACCTCCCTGTCTGACTGGAACTTACCATTGCAGAACACCACACAAATATGCCCTGAACCTGTACCCCTCCATAACCTCCCTGTCTCACTGGAAAGTACCAATGCAGAACTCCACACAAATATGCCCTGAACCTGCACCCGACTATAACCTCCTGTCTCACTGGAACGTACCACTGCAGAACTCCACACAAATATGCCCTGAACCTGTACCCTCCATAACCTCCCTGTCTCACTGGAACGTACCAATGCAGAACTCCAGACAAATGTGCCCTGAACCTGTACACCTCCATAACCTCCCTGTCTCACTGGAAAGTACCAATGCAGAACTCCACACAAATATGCCCTGAACCTGTAACCCTCCATAACCTCCCTGTCTCACTGGAACGTACCAATGCAGAACTCCACACAAATATGCCCTGAACCTGTAACCCTCCATAACCTCCCTGTCTCACTGGAACGTACCAATGCAGAATTCCACACAAATATGCCCTGAACGTGTACCCGCCCATAACCTCCTTGTCTCACTGGAACGCACCAATGCAGAACTCCACACAAATTTGCCCTGAACCTGTACCCCTCAATAACCTCCCTGTCTCACTGGAACGTACCAATGCAGAACTCCACTCAAATATGCCCTGATCCTGTACCGTGCATAACCTCCCTGTCTCAGTGGAAGGTACCAAAGCAGAATTCCACACAAATATGCCCTGAACCTGTACCCGCCCATAACCTCCTTGTCTCACTGGAACGCACCAATGCAGAAGTCCACACAAATTTGCCCTGAACCTGTACCCCTCCATAACCTCCCTGTCTCACTGGAACGTACCAATGCAGAACTCCACACAAGTATTCCCTGAACCTGTACCCCTCCATAATCTCCCTGTCACACTGGAACGCACCAATGCCGAACTCCACTCAAATATGCCCTGATCCTGTACCGGGCATAATCTCCCTGTCTCACTGGAACGTACCATTGCAGAACACCACACAAATATGCCCTGAACCTATACCCCTCCATAACCTCCCTGTCTCACTGGAACGTACGAGTGCAGAACTCCACACAAATATGCCCTGAACCAGTACTGGTCCATAACCTCCCTGTCTCATTGGATCGTCCCACTGCAGAACTCCACACAAATATGCCTTGAACCTGTACCTTCCATAACCTCCCTGTCTCACTGGAACGTACCAATGCAGAACTACACACAAATATGCCCTGAACCTGCACCCGACCATAACCTCCCTGTCTCACTGGAACGTACCATTGCAAAACACCGCACAAATATGCCCTGAATGTGTACCCGCCCATAACCTCCTTGTCTCACTGGAACGTACAAATGCAGAACTACACTCAGATATGCCCTGAACCTGTACCCCTCCATAACCTCCCAGTCTCACTGGAACGTACCAACGCAGAACTCCACACAAATATGCCCTGAACCTGTACCCTCCATAACCTCCCTGTCTCACTGGAACGTACCAATACAGAACTACACACAAATATGCCCTGAACCTGTACCCGACCATAACCTCCCTGTCTCACTGGAACGCACCAATGCCGAACTCCACTCAAATATGCCCTGATCGTGTACCGTGCATAACCTCCCTGTCTGACTGGAACTTACCATTGCAGAACACCACACAAATATGCCCTGAACCTGTACCCCTCCATAACCTCCCTGTCTCACTGGAAAGTACCAATGCAGAAATCCACACAAATATGCCCTGAACCTGTACCCTCCATAACCTCCCTGTCTCACTGGAACGTACCAATACAGAACTACACACAAATATGCCCTGAACCTGTACCCGACCATAACCTCCCTGTCTCACTGGAACGCACCAATGCCGAACTCCACTCAAATATGCCCTGATCGTGTACCGTGCATAACCTCCCTGTCTGACTGGAACTTACCATTGCAGAACACCACACAAATATGCCCTGAACCTGTACCCCTCCATAACCTCCCTGTCTCACTGGAAAGTACCAATGCAGAACTCCACACAAATATGCCCTGAACCTGCACCCGACTATAACCTCCTGTCTCACTGGAACGTACCACTGCAGAACTCCACACAAATATGCCCTGAACCTGTACCCTCCATAACCTCCCTGTCTCACTGGAACGTACCAATGCAGAACTCCAGACAAATGTGCCCTGAACCTGTACACCTCCATAACCTCCCTGTCTCACTGGAAAGTACCAATGCAGAACTCCACACAAATATGCCCTGAACCTGTAACCCTCCATAACCTCCCTGTCTCACTGGAACGTACCAATGCAGAACTCCACACAAATATGCCCTGAACCTGTAACCCTCCATAACCTCCCTGTCTCACTGGAACGTACCAATGCAGAATTCCACACAAATATGCCCTGAACGTGTACCCGCCCATAACCTCCTTGTCTCACTGGAACGCACCAATGCAGAACTCCACACAAATTTGCCCTGAACCTGTACCCCTCAATAACCTCCCTGTCTCACTGGAACGTACCAATGCAGAACTCCACTCAAATATGCCCTGATCCTGTACCGTGCATAACCTCCCTGTCTCAGTGGAAGGTACCAAAGCAGAATTCCACACAAATATGCCCTGAACCTGTACCCGCCCATAACCGCCTTGTCTCACTGGAACGCACCAATGCAGAAGTCCACACAAATTTGCCCTGAACCTGTACCCCTCCATAACCTCCCTGTCTCACTGGAACGTACCAATGCAGAACTCCACACAAGTATTCCCTGAACCTGTACCCCTCCATAATCTCCCTGTCACACTGGAACGCACCAATGCAGAACTCCAGACAAATGTGCCCTGAACCTGTACACCTCCATAACCTCCCTGTCTCACTGGAAAGTACCAATGCAGAACTCCACACAAATATGCCCTGAACCTGTAACCCTCCATAACCTCCCTGTCTCACTGGAACGTACCAATGCAGAACTCCACACAAATATGCCCTGAACCTGTAACCCTCCATAACCTCCCTGTCTCACTGGAACGTACCAATGCAGAATTCCACACAAATATGCCCTGAACGTGTACCCGCCCATAACCTCCTTGTCTCACTGGAACGCACCAATGCAGAACTCCACACAAATTTGCCCTGAACCTGTACCCCTCAATAACCTCCCTGTCTCACTGGAACGTACCAATGCAGAACTCCACTCAAATATGCCCTGATCCTGTACCGTGCATAACCTCCCTGTCTCAGTGGAAGGTACCAAAGCAGAATTCCACACAAATATGCCCTGAACCTGTACCCGCCCATAACCTCCTTGTCTCACTGGAACGCACCAATGCAGAAGTCCACACAAATTTGCCCTGAACCTGTACCCCTCCATAACCTCCCTGTCTCACTGGAACGTACCAATGCAGAACTCCACACAAGTATTCCCTGAACCTGTACCCCTCCATAATCTCCCTGTCACACTGGAACGCACCAATGCCGAACTCCACTCAAATATGCCCTGATCCTGTACCGGGCATAATCTCCCTGTCTCACTGGAACGTACCATTGCAGAACACCACACAAATATGCCCTGAACCTATACCCCTCCATAACCTCCCTGTCTCACTGGAACGTACGAGTTCAGAACTCCACACAAATATGCCCTGAACCAGTACTGGTCCATAACCTCCCTGTCTCATTGGATCGTCCCACTGCAGAACTCCACACAAATATGCCTTGAACCTGTACCTTCCATAACCTCCCTGTCTCACTGGAACGTACCAATGCAGAACTACACACAAATATGCCCTGAACCTGCACCCGACCATAACCTCCCTGTCTCACTGGAACGTACCATTGCAAAACACCGCACAAATATGCCCTGAATGTGTACCCGCCCATAACCTCCTTGTCTCACTGGAACGTACAAATGCAGAACTACACTCAGATATGCCCTGAACCTGTACCCCTCCATAACCTCCCAGTCTCACTGGAACGTACCAACGCAGAACTCCACACAAATATGCCCTGAACCTGTACCCTCCATAACCTCCCTGTCTCACTGGAACGTACCAATACAGAACTACACACAAATATGCCCTGAACCTGTACCCGACCATAACCTCCCTGTCTCACTGGAACGCAACAATGCCGAACTCCACTCAAATATGCCCTGATCGTGTACCGTGCATAACCTCCCTGTCTGACTGGAACTTACCATTGCAGAACACCACACAAATATGCCCTGAACCTGTACCCCTCCATAACCTCCCTGTCTCACTGGAAAGTACCAATGCAGAAATCCACACAAATATGCCCTGAACCTGTACCCTCCATAACCTCCCTGTCTCACTGGAACGTACCAATACAGAACTACACACAAATATGCCCTGAACCTGTACCCGACCATAACCTCCCTGTCTCACTGGAACGCACCAATGCCGAACTCCACTCAAATATGCCCTGATCGTGTACCGTGCATAACCTCCCTGTCTGACTGGAACTTACCATTGCAGAACACCACACAAATATGCCCTGAACCTGTACCCCTCCATAACCTCCCTGTCTCACTGGAAAGTACCAATGCAGAACTCCACACAAATATGCCCTGAACCTGCACCCGACTATAACCTCCTGTCTCACTGGAACGTACCACTGCAGAACTCCACACAAATATGCCCTGAACCTGTACCCTCCATAACCTCCCTGTCTCACTGGAACGTACCAATGCAGAACTCCAGACAAATGTGCCCTGAACCTGTACACCTCCATAACCTCCCTGTCTCACTGGAAAGTACCAATGCAGAACTCCACACAAATATGCCCTGAACCTGTAACCCTCCATAACCTCCCTGTCTCACTGGAACGTACCAATGCAGAACTCCACACAAATATGCCCTGAACCTGTAACCCTCCATAACCTCCCTGTCTCACTGGAACGTACCAATGCAGAATTCCACACAAATATGCCCTGAACGTGTACCCGCCCATAACCTCCTTGTCTCACTGGAACGCACCAATGCAGAACTCCACACAAATTTGCCCTGAACCTGTACCCCTCAATAACCTCCCTGTCTCACTGGAACGTACCAATGCAGAACTCCACTCAAATATGCCCTGATCCTGTACCGTGCATAACCTCCCTGTCTCAGTGGAAGGTACCAAAGCAGAATTCCACACAAATATGCCCTGAACCTGTACCCGCCCATAACCTCCTTGTCTCACTGGAACGCACCAATGCAGAAGTCCACACAAATTTGCCCTGAACCTGTACCCCTCCATAACCTCCCTGTCTCACTGGAACGTACCAATGCAGAACTCCACACAAGTATTCCCTGAACCTGTACCCCTCCATAATCTCCCTGTCACACTGGAACGCACCAATGCCGAACTCCACTCAAATATGCCCTGATCCTGTACCGGGCATAATCTCCCTGTCTCACTGGAACGTACCATTGCAGAACACCACACAAATATGCCCTGAACCTATACCCCTCCATAACCTCCCTGTCTCACTGGAACGTACGAGTGCAGAACTCCACACAAATATGCCCTGAACCAGTACTGGTCCATAACCTCCCTGTCTCATTGGATCGTCCCACTGCAGAACTCCACACAAATATGCCTTGAACCTGTACCTTCCATAACCTACCTGTCTCACTGGAACGTACCAATGCAGAACTACACACAAATATGCCCTGAACCTGCACCCGACCATAACCTCCCTGTCTCACTGGAACGTACCATTGCAAAACACCGCACAAATATGCCCTGAATGTGTACCCGCCCATAACCTCCTTGTCTCACTGGAACGTACAAATGCAGAACTACACTCAGATATGCCCTGAACCTGTACCCCTCCATAACCTCCCAGTCTCACTGGAACGTACCAACGCAGAACTCCACACAAATATGCCCTGAACCTGTACCCTCCATAACCTCCCTGTCTCACTGGAACGTACCAATACAGAACTACACACAAATGTGCCCTGAACCTGTACCCGACCATAACCTCCCTGTCTCACTGGAACGCACCAATGCCGAACTCCACTCAAATATGCCCTGATCGTGTACCGTGCATAACCTCCCTGTCTGACTGGAACTTACCATTGCAGAACACCACACAAATATGCCCTGAACCTGTACCCCTCCATAACCTCCCTGTCTCACTGGAAAGTACCAATGCAGAAATCCACACAAATATGCCCTGAACCTGTACCCTCCATAACCTCCCTGTCTCACTGGAACGTACCAATACAGAACTACACACAAATATGCCCTGAACCTGTACCCGACCATAACCTCCCTGTCTCACTGGAACGCACCAATGCCGAACTCCACTCAAATATGCCCTGATCGTGTACCGTGCATAACCTCCCTGTCTGACTGGAACTTACCATTGCAGAACACCACACAAATATGCCCTGAACCTGTACCCCTCCATAACCTCCCTGTCTCACTGGAAAGTACCAATGCAGAACTCCACACAAATATGCCCTGAACCTGCACCCGACTATAACCTCCTGTCTCACTGGAACGTACCACTGCAGAACTCCACACAAATATGCCCTGAACCTGTACCCTCCATAACCTCCCTGTCTCACTGGAACGTACCAATGCAGAACTCCAGACAAATGTGCCCTGAACCTGTACACCTCCATAACCTCCCTGTCTCACTGGAAAGTACCAATGCAGAACTCCACACAAATATGCCCTGAACCTGTAACCCTCCATAACCTCCCTGTCTCACTGGAACGTACCAATGCAGAACTCCACACAAATATGCCCTGAACCTGTAACCCTCCATAACCTCCCTGTCTCACTGGAACGTACCAATGCAGAATTCCACACAAATATGCCCTGAACGTGTACCCGCCCATAACCTCCTTGTCTCACTGGAACGCACCAATGCAGAACTCCACACAAATTTGCCCTGAACCTGTACCCCTCAATAACCTCCCTGTCTCACTGGAACGTACCAATGCAGAACTCCACTCAAATATGCCCTGATCCTGTACCGTGCATAACCTCCCTGTCTCAGTGGAAGGTACCAAAGCAGAATTCCACACAAATATGCCCTGAACCTGTACCCGCCCATAACCTCCTTGTCTCACTGGAACGCACCAATGCAGAAGTCCACACAAATTTGCCCTGAACCTGTACCCCTCCATAACCTCCCTGTCTCACTGGAACGTACCAATGCAGAACTCCACACAAGTATTCCCTGAACCTGTACCCCTCCATAATCTCCCTGTCACACTGGAACGCACCAATGCCGAACTCCACTCAAATATGCCCTGATCCTGTACCGGGCATAATCTCCCTGTCTCACTGGAACGTACCATTGCAGAACACCACACAAATATGCCCTGAACCTATACCCCTCCATAACCTCCCTGTCTCACTGGAACGTACGAGTGCAGAACTCCACACAAATATGCCCTGAACCAGTACTGGTCCATAACCTCCCTGTCTCATTGGATCGTCCCACTGCAGAACTCCACACAAATATGCCTTGAACCTGTACCTTCCATAACCTCCCTGTCTCACTGGAACGTACCAATGCAGAACTACACACAAATATGCCCTGAACCTGCACCCGACCATAACCTCCCTGTCTCACTGGAACGTACCATTGCAAAACACCGCACAAATATGCCCTGAATGTGTACCCGCCCATAACCTCCTTGTCTCACTGGAACGTACAAATGCAGAACTACACTCAGATATGCCCTGAACCTGTACCCCTCCATAACCTCCCAGTCTCACTGGAACGTACCAACGCAGAACTCCACACAAATATGCCCTGAACCTGTACCCTCCATAACCTCCCTGTCTCACTGGAACGTACCAATACAGAACTACACACAAATATGCCCTGAACCTGTACCCGACCATAACCTCCCTGTCTCACTGGAACGCACCAATGCCGAACTCCACTCAAATATGCCCTGATCGTGTACCGTGCATAACCTCCCTGTCTGACTGGAACTTACCATTGCAGAACACCACACAAATATGCCCTGAACCTGTACCCCTCCATAACCTCCCTGTCTCACTGGAAAGTACCAATGCAGAACTCCACACAAATATGCCCTGAACCTGCACCCGACTATAACCTCCTGTCTCACTGGAACGTACCACTGCAGAACTCCACACAAATATGCCCTGAACCTGTACCCTCCATAACCTCCCTGTCTCACTGGAAGATACCAATGCAGAACTCCAGACAAATGTGCCCTGAACCTGTACACCTCCATAACCTCCCTGTCTCACTGGAAAGTACCAATGCAGAATTCCACACAAATATGCCCTGAACGTGTACCCGCCCATAACCTCCTTGTCTCACTGGAACGCACCAATGCAGAACTCCACACAAATTTGCCCTGAAACTGTACCCCTCAATAACCTCCCTGTCTCACTGGAACGTACCAATGCAGAACTCCACACAAATTTGCCCTGAACCTGTACCCCTCTATAACCTCCCTGTCTCACTGGAACGTACCATTGCAGAACTCCACACAAATATGACCTGAACCTGTACCCTCCATAACCTCCCTGACTCACTGGAACGTACAAATGCAGAACTACACTCAGATATGCCCTGAACCTGTACCCCTCCATAACCTCCCAGTCTCACTGGAACGTACCAACGCAGAACTCCACACAAATATGCCCTGAACCTGTACCCTCCATAACCTCCCTGTCTCACTGGAACGTACCAATACAGAACTACACACAAATATGCCCTGAACCTGTACCCGACCATAACCTCCCTGTCTCACTGGAACGTACCACTGCAGAACTCCACACAAATATGCCCTGAACCTGTACCCTCCATAACCTCCCTGTCTCACTGGAACGTACCAATACAGAACTACACACAAATATGCCCTGAACCTGTACCCGACCATAACCTCCCTGTCTCACTGGAACGCACCAATGCCGAACTCCACTCAAATATGCCCTGATCGTGTACCGTGCATAACCTCCCTGTCTGACTGGAACTTACCATTGCAGAACACCACACAAATATGCCCTGAACCTGTACCCCTCCATAACCTCCCTGTCTCACTGGAAAGTACCAATACAGAACTCCACACAAATATGCCCTGAACCTGCACCCGACAATAACCTCCTGTCTCACTGGAACGTACCACTGCAGAACTCCACACAAATATGCCCTGAACCTGTACCCTCCATAACCTCCCTGTCTCACTGGAAGATACCAATGCAGAACTCCAGACAAATGTGCCCTGAACCTGTACACCTCCATAACCTCCCTGTCTCACTGGAAAGTACCAATGCAGAATTCCACACAAATATGCCCTGAACGTGTACCCGCCCATAACCTCCTTGTCTCACTGGAACGCACCAATGCAGAACTCCACACAAATTTGCCCTGAAACTGTACCCCTCAATAACCTCCCTGTCTCACTGGAACGTACCAATGCAGAACTCCACACAAATTTGCCCTGAACCTGTACCCCTCCATAACCTCCCTGTCTCACTGGAAGGTACCATTGCAGAACTCCACACAAATATGACCTGAACCTGTACCCTCCATAACCTCCCTGACTCACTGGAACGTACAAATGCAGAACTACACTCAGATATGCCCTGAACCTGTAACCCTCCATAACCTCCCAGTCTCACTGGAACGTACCATCGCAGAACTCCACACAAATATGCCCTGAACCTGTACCCTCCATAACCTCCCTGTCTCACTGGAACGTACCAATACAGAACTACACACAAATATGCCCTGAACCTGTACCCGACCATAACCTCCCTGTCTCACTGGAACGCACCAATGCCGAACTCCACTCAAATATGCCCTGATCGTGTACCGTGCATAACCTCCCTGTCTGACTGGAACTTACCATTGCAGAACACCACACAAATATGCCCTGAACCTGTACCCCTCCATAACCTCCCTGTCTCACTGGAAAGTACCAATGCAGAACTCCACACAAATATGCCCTGAACCTGCACCCGACTATAACCTCCTGTCTCACTGGAACGTACCACTGCAGAACTCCACACAAATATGCCCTGAACCTGTACCCTCCATAACCTCCCTGTCTCACTGGAACGTACCAATGCAGAACTCCAGACAAATGTGCCCTGAACCTGTACACCTCCATAACCTCCCTGCCTCACTGGAAAGTACCAATGCAGAACTCCACACAAATATGCCCTGAACCTGTAACCCTCCATAACCTCCCTGTCTCACTGGAACGTACCAATGCAGAACTCCACACAAATATGCCCTGAACCTGTAACCCTCCATAACCTCCCTGTCTCACTGGAACGTACCAATGCAGAATTCCACACAAATATGCCCTGAACGTGTACACGCCCATAACCTCCTTGTCTCACTGGAACGCACCAATGCAGAACTCCACACAAATTTGCCCTGAACCTGTACCCCTCAATAACCTCCCTGTCTCACTGGAACGTACCAATGCAGAACTCCACTCAAATATGCCCTGATCCTGTACCGTGCATAACCTCCCTGTCTCAGTGGAAGGTACCAAAGCAGAATTCCACACAAATATGCCCTGAACCTGTACCCGCCCATAACCTCCTTGTCTCACTGGAACGCACCAATGCAGAAGTCCACACAAATTTGCCCTGAACCTGTACCCCTCCATAACCTCCCTGTCTCACTGGAACGTACCAATGCAGAACTCCACACAAGTATTCCCTGAACCTGTACCCCTCCATAATCTCCCTGTCACACTGGAACGCACCAATGCCGAACTCCACTCAAATATGCCCTGATCCTGTACCGGGCATAATCTCCCTGTCTCACTGGAACGTACCATTGCAGAACACCACACAAATATGCCCTGAACCTATACCCCTCCATAACCTCCCTGTCTCACTGGAACGTACGAGTGCAGAACTCCACACAAATATGCCCTGAACCAGTACTGGTCCATAACCTCCCTGTCTCATTGGATCGTCCCACTGCAGAACTCCACACAAATATGCCATGAACCGGTACCCTCCAAAACCTCCCTGTTTCATTGGAAAGTACCAATGCAGAACTCCACACAAATATGCCCTGAACCTGTACCCCTCCATAACCTCCCTGTCTCACTGGAACGTACCAATGCAGAACTCCACACATATATGCTCTGAACCTGTACCCCTCCATAACCTCCCTGTCTCACTGGAACGCACCAATGCCGAACTCCACTCAAATATGCCCTGAACATGTACCCCTCCATAACCTTCTGTCTCAATGGAACGTACCATTGCAGAACAACACACAAATATGCCCTGAACCTGTACCCCTCCATAACCTCCCTGTCTCACTGGAACGTACCATTGCAGATCTCCACACAAATATGCCTTGAACCTGTACCTTCCATAATCTCCCTGTCTCACTGGAACGTACCAATGCAGAACTACACACAAATATGCCCTGAACCTGCACCCGACCATAACCTCCCTGTCTCACTGGAACGTACCATTGCAAAACACCGCACAAATATGCCCTGAATGTGTACCCGCCCATAACCTCCTTGTCTCACTGGAACGCACCAATGCAGAACTCCACACAAATTTGCCCTGAACCTGTACCCCTCCATAACCTCCCTGTCTCACTGGAAGGTACCATTGCAGAACTCCACACAAATATGACCTGAACCTGTACCCTCCATAACCTCCCTGACTCACTGGAACGTACAAATGCAGAACTACACTCAGATATGCCCTGAACCTGTACCCCTCCATAACCTCCCAGTCTCACTGGAACGTACCAACGCAGAACTCCACACAAATATGCCCTGAACCTGTACCCTCCATAACCTCCCTGTCTCACTGGAACGTACCAATACAGAACTACACACAAATATGCCCTGAACCTGTACCCGACCATAACCTCCCTGTCTCACTGGAACGCACCAATGCCGAACTCCACTCAAATATGCCCTGATCGTGTACCGTGCATAACCTCCCTGTCTGACTAGAACTTACCATTGCAGAACACCACACAAATATGCCCTGAACCTGTACCCCTCCATAACCTCCCTGTCTCACTGGAAAGTACCAATGCAGAACTCCACACAAATATGCCCTGAACCTGCACCCGACTATAACCTCCCTGTCTCATTGGATCGTCCCACTGCAGAACTCCACACAAATATGCCATGAACCGGTACCCTCCATAACCTCCCTGTTTCATTGGAAAGTACCAATGCAGAACTCCACACAAATATGCCCTGAACCTGTACCACTCCATAACCTCCCTGTCTCACTGGAACGTACCAATGCAGAACTCCACACATATATGCTCTGAACCTGTACCCCTCCATAACCTCCCTGTCTCACTGGAACGCACCAATGCCGAACTCCACTCAAATATGCCCTGAACATGTACCCCTACATAACCTTCTGTCTCAATGGAACGTACCATTGCAGAACAACACACAAATATGCCCTGAACCTGTACCCCTCCATAACCTCCCTGTCTCACTGGAACGTACCATTGCAGATCTCCACACAAATATGCCTTGAACCTGTACCTTCCATAACCTCCCTGTCTCACTGGAACGTACCAATGCAGAACTACACACAAATATGCCCTGAACCTGCACCCGACCATAACCTCCCTGTCTCACTGGAACGTACCGTTGCAAAACACCGCACAAATATGCCCTGAATGTGTACCCGCCCATAACCTCCTTGTCTCACTGGAACGCACCAATGCAGAAATCCACACAAATTTGCCCTGAACCTGTACCCCTCCATAACCTCCCAGTCTCACTGGAACGTACCATTGCAGATCTCCACACAAATATGCCTTGAACCTGTACCTTCCATAACCTCCCTGTCTCACTGGAACGTACCAATGCAGAACTACACACAAATATGCCCTGAACCTGCACCCGACCATAACCTCCCTGTTTCACTGGAACGTACCATTGCAAAACACCGCACAAATATGCCCTGAATGTGTACCCGCCCATAACCTCCTTGTCTCACTGGAACGTACAAATGCAGAACTACACTCAGATATGCCCTGAACCTGTACCCCTCCATAACCTCCCAGTCTCACTGGAACGTACCAACGCAGAACTCCACACAAATATGCCCTGAACCTGTACCCGACCATAACCTCCCTGTCTCACTGGAACGTACCATTGCAAAACACCGCACAAATATGCCCTGAATGTGTACCCGCCCATAACCTCCTTGTCTCACTGGAACGTACAAATGCAGAACTACACTCAGATATGCCCTGAACCTGTACCCCTCCATAACCTCCCAGTCTCACTGGAACGTACCAACGCAGAACTCCACACAAATATGCCCTGAACCTGTACCCTCCATAACCTCCCTGTCTCACTGGAACGTACCAATACAGAACTACACACAAATATGCCCTGAACCTGTACCCGACCATAACCTCCCTGTCTCACTGGAACGCACCAATGCCGAACTCCACTCAAATATGCCCTGATCGTGTACCGTGCATAACCTCCCTGTCTGACTGGAACTTACCATTGCAGAACACCACACAAATATGCCCTGAACCTGTACCCCTCCATAACCTCCCTGTCTCACTGGAAAGTACCAATGCAGAACTCCACACAAATGTGCCCTGAACCTGTACCCTCCATAACCTCCCTGTCTCACTGGAAGATACCAATGCAGAACTCCAGACAAATGTGCCCTGAACCTGTACACCTCCATAACCTCCCTGTCTCACTGCAAAGTACCAATGCAGAATTCCACACAAATATGCCCTGAACGTGTACCCGCCCATAACCTCCTTGTCTCACTGGAACGTACCAATGCAGAACTCCACACAAATTTGCCCTGAAACTGTACCCCTCAATAACCTCCCTGTCTCACTGGAACGTACCAATGCAGAACTCCACACAAATTTGCCCTGAACCTGTACCCCTCCATAACCTCCCTGTCTCACTGGAACGTACCATTGCAGAACTCCACACAAATATGACCTGAACCTGTACCCTCCATAACCTCCCTGACTCACTGGAACGTACAAATGCAGAACTACACTCAGATATGCCCTGAACCTGTACCCCTCCATAACCTCCCAGTCTCACTGGAACGTACCAACGCAGAACTCCACACAAATATGCCCTGAACCTGTACCCTCCATAACCTCCCTGTCTCACTGGAACGTACCAATACAGAACTACACACAAATATGCCCTGAACCTGTACCCGACCATAACCTCCCTGTCTCACTGGAACGCACCAATGCCGAACTCCACTCAAATATGCCCTGATCGTGTACCGTGCATAAACTCCCTGTCTGACTGGAAAGTACCATTGCAGAACACCACACAAATATGCCCTGAACCTGTACCCCTCCATAACCTCCCTGTCTCACTGGAAAGTACCAATGCAGAACTCCACACAAATATGCCCTGAACCTGCACCCGACTATAACCTCCTGTCTCACTGGAACGTACCACTGCAGAACTCCACACAAATATGTCCTGAACCTGTACCCTCCATAACCTCCCTGTCTCACTGGAACGTACCAATGCAGAACTCCAGACAAATGTGCCCTGAACCTGTACACCTCCATAACCTCCCTGTCTCACTGGAAAGTACCAATGCAGAACTCCACACAAATATGCCCTGAACCTGTAACCCTCCATAACCTCCCTGTCTCACTGGAACGTACCAATGCAGAACTCCACACAAATATGCCCTGAACCTGTAACCCTCCATAACCTCCCTGTCTCACTGGAACGTACCAATGCAGAATTCCACACAAATATGCCCTGAACGTGTACCCGCCCATTACCTCCTTGTCTCACTGGAACGCACCAATGCTGAACTCCACACAAATTTGCCCTGAACCTGTACCCCTACATAACCTCCCTGTCTCACTGGAAAGTACCAATGCAGAACTCCACACAAATATGCCCTGAACCTGCACCCGACTATAACCTCCCTGTCTCATTGGATCGTCCCACTGCAGAACTCCACACAAATATGCCATGAACCGGTACCCTCCATAACCTCCCTGTTTCATTGGAAAGTACCAATGCAGAACTCCACACAAATATGCCCTGAACCTGTACCACTCCATAACCTCCCTGTCTCACTGGAACGTACCAATGCAGAACTCCACACATATATGCTCTGAACCTGTACCCGCCCATAACCTCCTTGTCTCACTGGAACGCACCAATGCAGAACTCCACACAAATTTGCCCTGAAACTGTACCCCTCAATAACCTCCCTGTCTCACTGGAACGTACCAATGCAGAACTCCACACAAATTTGCCCTGAACCTGTACCCCTCTATAACCTCCCTGTCTCACTGGAACGTACCATTGCAGAACTCCACACAAATATGACCTGAACCTGTACCCTCCATAACCTCCCTGACTCACTGGAACGCACCAATGCCGAACTCCACTCAAATATGCCCTGATCGTGTACCGTGCATAACCTCCCTGTCTGACTGGAACTTACCATTGCAGAACACCACACAAATATGCCCTGAACCTGTACCCCTCCATAACCTCCCTGTCTCACTGGAAAGTACCAATACAGAACTCCACACAAATATGCCCTGAACCTGCACCCGACAATAACCTCCTGTCTCACTGGAACGTACCACTGCAGAACTCCACACAAATATGCCCTGAACCTGTACCCTCCATAACCTCCCTGTCTCACTGGAAGATACCAATGCAGAACTCCAGACAAATGTGCCCTGAACCTGTACACCTCCATAACCTCCCTGTCTCACTGGAAAGTACCAATGCAGAATTCCACACAAATATGCCCTGAACGTGTACCCGCCCATAACCTCCTTGTCTCACTGGAACGCACCAATGCAGAACTCCACACAAATTTGCCCTGAAACTGTACCCCTCAATAACCTCCCTGTCTCACTGGAACGTACCAATGCAGAACTCCACACAAATTTGCCCTGAACCTGTACCCCTCCATAACCTCCCTGTCTCACTGGAAGGTACCATTGCAGAACTCCACACAAATATGACCTGAACCTGTACCCTCCATAACCTCCCTGACTCACTGGAACGTACAAATGCAGAACTACACTCAGATATGCCCTGAACCTGTAACCCTCCATAACCTCCCAGTCTCACTGGAACGTACCAACGCAGAACTCCACACAAATATGCCCTGAACCTGTACCCTCCATAACCTCCCTGTCTCACTGGAACGTACCAATACAGAACTACACACAAATATGCCCTGAACCTGTACCCGACCATAACCTCCCTGTCTCACTGGAACGCACCAATGCCGAACTCCACTCAAATATGCCCTGATCGTGTACCGTGCATAACCTCCCTGTCTGACTGGAACTTACCATTGCAGAACACCACACAAATATGCCCTGAACCTGTACCCCTCCATAACCTCCCTGTCTCACTGGAAAGTACCAATGCAGAACTCCACACAAATATGCCCTGAACCTGCACCCGACTATAACCTCCTGTCTCACTGGAACGTACCACTGCAGAACTCCACACAAATATGCCCTGAACCTGTACCCTCCATAACCTCCCTGTCTCACTGGAACGTACCAATGCAGAACTCCAGACAAATGTGCCCTGAACCTGTACACCTCCATAACCTCCCTGTCTCACTGGAAAGTACCAATGCAGAACTCCACACAAATATGCCCTGAACCTGTAACCCTCCATAACCTCCCTGTCTCACTGGAACGTACCAATGCAGAACTCCACACAAATATGCCCTGAACCTGTAACCCTCCATAACCTCCCTGTCTCACTGGAACGTACCAATGCAGAATTCCACACAAATATGCCCTGAACGTGTACACGCCCATAACCTCCTTGTCTCACTGGAACGCACCAATGCAGAACTCCACACAAATTTGCCCTGAACCTGTACCCCTCAATAACCTCCCTGTCTCACTGGAACGTACCAATGCAGAACTCCACTCAAATATGCCCTGATCCTGTACCGTGCATAACCTCCCTGTCTCAGTGGAAGGTACCAAAGCAGAATTCCACACAAATATGCCCTGAACCTGTACCCGCCCATAACCTCCTTGTCTCACTGGAACGCACCAATGCAGAAGTCCACACAAATTTGCCCTGAACCTGTACCCCTCCATAACCTCCCTGTCTCACTGGAACGTACCAATGCAGAACTCCACACAAGTATTCCCTGAACCTGTACCCCTCCATAATCTCCCTGTCACACTGGAACGCACCAATGCCGAACTCCACTCAAATATGCCCTGATCCTGTACCGGGCATAATCTCCCTGTCTCACTGGAACGTACCATTGCAGAACACCACACAAATATGCCCTGAACCTATACCCCTCCATAACCTCCCTGTCTCACTGGAACGTACGAGTGCAGAACTCCACACAAATATGCCCTGAACCAGTACTGGTCCATAACCTCCCTGTCTCATTGGATCGTCCCACTGCAGAACTCCACACAAATATGCCATGAACCGGTACCCTCCATAACCTCCCTGTTTCATTGGAAAGTACCAATGCAGAACTCCACACAAATATGCCCTGAACCTGTACCCCTCCATAACCTCCCTGTCTCACTGGAACGTACCAATGCAGAACTCCACACATATATGCTCTGAACCTGTACCCCTCCATAACCTCCCTGTCTCACTGGAACGCACCAATGCCGAACTCCACTCAAATATGCCCTGAACATGTACCCCTCCATAACCTTCTGTCTCAATGGAACGTACCATTGCAGAACAACACACAAATATGCCCTGAACCTGTACCCCTCCATAACCTCCCTGTCTCACTGGAACGTACCATTGCAGATCTCCACACAAATATGCCTTGAACCTGTACCTTCCATAATCTCCCTGTCTCACTGGAACGTACCAATGCAGAACTACACACAAATATGCCCTGAACCTGCACCCGACCATAACCTCCCTGTCTCACTGGAACGTACCATTGCAAAACACCGCACAAATATGCCCTGAATGTGTACCCGCCCATAACCTCCTTGTCTCACTGGAACGCACCAATGCAGAACTCCACACAAATTTGCCCTGAACCTGTACCCCTCCATAACCTCCCTGTCTCACTGGAAGGTACCATTGCAGAACTCCACACAAATATGACCTGAACCTGTACCCTCCATAACCTCCCTGACTCACTGGAACGTACAAATGCAGAACTACACTCAGATATGCCCTGAACCTGTACCCCTCCATAACCTCCCAGTCTCACTGGAACGTACCAACGCAGAACTCCACACAAATATGCCCTGAACCTGTACCCTCCATAACCTCCCTGTCTCACTGGAACGTACCAATACAGAACTACACACAAATATGCCCTGAACCTGTACCCGACCATAACCTCCCTGTCTCACTGGAACGCACCAATGCCGAACTCCACTCAAATATGCCCTGATCGTGTACCGTGCATAACCTCCCTGTCTGACTAGAACTTACCATTGCAGAACACCACACAAATATGCCCTGAACCTGTACCCCTCCATAACCTCCCTGTCTCACTGGAAAGTACCAATGCAGAACTCCACACAAATATGCCCTGAACCTGCACCCGACTATAACCTCCCTGTCTCATTGGATCGTCCCACTGCAGAACTCCACACAAATATGCCATGAACCGGTACCCTCCATAACCTCCCTGTTTCATTGGAAAGTACCAATGCAGAACTCCACACAAATATGCCCTGAACCTGTACCACTCCATAACCTCCCTGTCTCACTGGAACGTACCAATGCAGAACTCCACACATATATGCTCTGAACCTGTACCCCTCCATAACCTCCCTGTCTCACTGGAACGCACCAATGCCGAACTCCACTCAAATATGCCCTGAACATGTACCCCTACATAACCTTCTGTCTCAATGGAACGTACCATTGCAGAACAACACACAAATATGCCCTGAACCTGTACCCCTCCATAACCTCCCTGTCTCACTGGAACGTACCATTGCAGATCTCCACACAAATATGCCTTGAACCTGTACCTTCCATAACCTCCCTGTCTCACTGGAACGTACCAATGCAGAACTACACACAAATATGCCCTGAACCTGCACCCGACCATAACCTCCCTGTCTCACTGGAACGTACCGTTGCAAAACACCGCACAAATATGCCCTGAATGTGTACCCGCCCATAACCTCCTTGTCTCACTGGAACGCACCAATGCAGAAATCCACACAAATTTGCCCTGAACCTGTACCCCTCCATAACCTCCCAGTCTCACTGGAACGTACCATTGCAGATCTCCACACAAATATGCCTTGAACCTGTACCTTCCATAACCTCCCTGTCTCACTGGAACGTACCAATGCAGAACTCCACACAAATTTGCCCTGAACCTGTACCCCTCTATAACCTCCCTGTCTCACTGGAACGTACCATTGCAGAACTCCACACAAATATGACCTGAACCTGTACCCTCCATAACCTCCCTGACTCACTGGAACGCACCAATGCCGAACTCCACTCAAATATGCCCTGATCGTGTACCGTGCATAACCTCCCTGTCTGACTGGAACTTACCATTGCAGAACACCACACAAATATGCCCTGAACCTGTACCCCTCCATAACCTCCCTGTCTCACTGGAAAGTACCAATACAGAACTCCACACAAATATGCCCTGAACCTGCACCCGACAATAACCTCCTGTCTCACTGGAACGTACCACTGCAGAACTCCACACAAATATGCCCTGAACCTGTACCCTCCATAACCTCCCTGTCTCACTGGAAGATACCAATGCAGAACTCCAGACAAATGTGCCCTGAACCTGTACACCTCCATAACCTCCCTGTCTCACTGGAAAGTACCAATGCAGAATTCCACACAAATATGCCCTGAACGTGTACCCGCCCATAACCTCCTTGTCTCACTGGAACGCACCAATGCAGAACTCCACACAAATTTGCCCTGAAACTGTACCCCTCAATAACCTCCCTGTCTCACTGGAACGTACCAATGCAGAACTCCACACAAATTTGCCCTGAACCTGTACCCCTCCATAACCTCCCTGTCTCACTGGAAGGTACCATTGCAGAACTCCACACAAATATGACCTGAACCTGTACCCTCCATAACCTCCCTGACTCACTGGAACGTACAAATGCAGAACTACACTCAGATATGCCCTGAACCTGTAACCCTCCATAACCTCCCAGTCTCACTGGAACGTACCAACGCAGAACTCCACACAAATATGCCCTGAACCTGTACCCTCCATAACCTCCCTGTCTCACTGGAACGTACCAATACAGAACTACACACAAATATGCCCTGAACCTGTACCCGACCATAACCTCCCTGTCTCACTGGAACGCACCAATGCCGAACTCCACTCAAATATGCCCTGATCGTGTACCGTGCATAACCTCCCTGTCTGACTGGAACTTACCATTGCAGAACACCACACAAATATGCCCTGAACCTGTACCCCTCCATAACCTCCCTGTCTCACTGGAAAGTACCAATGCAGAACTCCACACAAATATGCCCTGAACCTGCACCCGACTATAACCTCCTGTCTCACTGGAACGTACCACTGCAGAACTCCACACAAATATGCCCTGAACCTGTACCCTCCATAACCTCCCTGTCTCACTGGAACGTACCAATGCAGAACTCCAGACAAATGTGCCCTGAACCTGTACACCTCCATAACCTCCCTGTCTCACTGGAAAGTACCAATGCAGAACTCCACACAAATATGCCCTGAACCTGTAACCCTCCATAACCTCCCTGTCTCACTGGAACGTACCAATGCAGAACTCCACACAAATATGCCCTGAACCTGTAACCCTCCATAACCTCCCTGTCTCACTGGAACGTACCAATGCAGAATTCCACACAAATATGCCCTGAACGTGTACACGCCCATAACCTCCTTGTCTCACTGGAACGCACCAATGCAGAACTCCACACAAATTTGCCCTGAACCTGTACCCCTCAATAACCTCCCTGTCTCACTGGAACGTACCAATGCAGAACTCCACTCAAATATGCCCTGATCCTGTACCGTGCATAACCTCCCTGTCTCAGTGGAAGGTACCAAAGCAGAATTCCACACAAATATGCCCTGAACCTGTACCCGCCCATAACCTCCTTGTCTCACTGGAACGCACCAATGCAGAAGTCCACACAAATTTGCCCTGAACCTGTACCCCTCCATAACCTCCCTGTC
The DNA here is from genome assembly GCF_048418815.1 of Hemitrygon akajei. NCBI lineage: Eukaryota > Metazoa > Chordata > Chondrichthyes > Myliobatiformes > Dasyatidae > Hemitrygon > Hemitrygon akajei. Next base: position 240,765 of record NW_027331952.1, on the reverse strand, counting down.
TCACTGGAACGTACCAATGCAGAACTCCACACAAGTATTCCCTGAACCTGTACCCCTCCATAATCTCCCTGTCACACTGGAACGCACCAATGCCGAACTCCACTCAAATATGCCCTGATCCTGTACCGGGCATAATCTCCCTGTCTCACTGGAACGTACCATTGCAGAACACCACACAAATATGCCCTGAACCTATACCCCTCCATAACCTCCCTGTCTCACTGGAACGTACGAGTGCAGAACTCCACACAAATATGCCCTGAACCAGTACTGGTCCATAACCTCCCTGTCTCATTGGATCGTCCCACTGCAGAACTCCACACAAATATGCCATGAACCGGTACCCTCCATAACCTCCCTGTTTCATTGGAAAGTACCAATGCAGAACTCCACACAAATATGCCCTGAACCTGTACCCCTCCATAACCTCCCTGTCTCACTGGAACGTACCAATGCAGAACTCCACACATATATGCTCTGAACCTGTACCCCTCCATAACCTCCCTGTCTCACTGGAACGCACCAATGCCGAACTCCACTCAAATATGCCCTGAACATGTACCCCTCCATAACCTTCTGTCTCAATGGAACGTACCATTGCAGAACAACACACAAATATGCCCTGAACCTGTACCCCTCCATAACCTCCCTGTCTCACTGGAACGTACCATTGCAGATCTCCACACAAATATGCCTTGAACCTGTACCTTCCATAATCTCCCTGTCTCACTGGAACGTACCAATGCAGAACTACACACAAATATGCCCTGAACCTGCACCCGACCATAACCTCCCTGTCTCACTGGAACGTACCATTGCAAAACACCGCACAAATATGCCCTGAATGTGTACCCGCCCATAACCTCCTTGTCTCACTGGAACGCACCAATGCAGAACTCCACACAAATTTGCCCTGAACCTGTACCCCTCCATAACCTCCCTGTCTCACTGGAAGGTACCATTGCAGAACTCCACACAAATATGACCTGAACCTGTACCCTCCATAACCTCCCTGACTCACTGGAACGTACAAATGCAGAACTACACTCAGATATGCCCTGAACCTGTACCCCTCCATAACCTCCCAGTCTCACTGGAACGTACCAACGCAGAACTCCACACAAATATGCCCTGAACCTGTACCCTCCATAACCTCCCTGTCTCACTGGAACGTACCAATACAGAACTACACACAAATATGCCCTGAACCTGTACCCGACCATAACCTCCCTGTCTCACTGGAACGCACCAATGCCGAACTCCACTCAAATATGCCCTGATCGTGTACCGTGCATAACCTCCCTGTCTGACTAGAACTTACCATTGCAGAACACCACACAAATATGCCCTGAACCTGTACCCCTCCATAACCTCCCTGTCTCACTGGAAAGTACCAATGCAGAACTCCACACAAATATGCCCTGAACCTGCACCCGACTATAACCTCCCTGTCTCATTGGATCGTCCCACTGCAGAACTCCACACAAATATGCCATGAACCGGTACCCTCCATAACCTCCCTGTTTCATTGGAAAGTACCAATGCAGAACTCCACACAAATATGCCCTGAACCTGTACCACTCCATAACCTCCCTGTCTCACTGGAACGTACCAATGCAGAACTCCACACATATATGCTCTGAACCTGTACCCCTCCATAACCTCCCTGTCTCACTGGAACGCACCAATGCCGAACTCCACTCAAATATGCCCTGAACATGTACCCCTACATAACCTTCTGTCTCAATGGAACGTACCATTGCAGAACAACACACAAATATGCCCTGAACCTGTACCCCTCCATAACCTCCCTGTCTCACTGGAACGTACCATTGCAGATCTCCACACAAATATGCCTTGAACCTGTACCTTCCATAACCTCCCTGTCTCACTGGAACGTACCAATGCAGAACTACACACAAATATGCCCTGAACCTGCACCCGACCATAACCTCCCTGTCTCACTGGAACGTACCGTTGCAAAACACCGCACAAATATGCCCTGAATGTGTACCCGCCCATAACCTCCTTGTCTCACTGGAACGCACCAATGCAGAAATCCACACAAATTTGCCCTGAACCTGTACCCCTCCATAACCTCCCAGTCTCACTGGAACGTACCATTGCAGATCTCCACACAAATATGCCTTGAACCTGTACCTTCCATAACCTCCCTGTCTCACTGGAACGTACCAATGCAGAACTACACACAAATATGCCCTGAACCTGCACCCGACCATAACCTCCCTGTCTCACTGGAACGTACCATTGCAAAACACCGCACAAATATGCCCTGAATGTGTACCCGCCCATAACCTCCTTGTCTCACTGGAACGTACAAATGCAGAACTACACTCAGATATGCCCTGAACCTGTACCCCTCCATAACCTCCCAGTCTCACTGGAACGTACCAACGCAGAACTCCACACAAATATGCCCTGAACCTGTACCCGACCATAACCTCCCTGTCTCACTGGAACGTACCATTGCAAAACACCGCACAAATATGCCCTGAATGTGTACCCGCCCATAACCTCCTTGTCTCACTGGAACGTACAAATGCAGAACTACACTCAGATATGCCCTGAACCTGTACCCCTCCATAACCTCCCAGTCTCACTGGAACGTACCAACGCAGAACTCCACACAAATATGCCCTGAACCTGTACCCTCCATAACCTCCCTGTCTCACTGGAACGTACCAATACAGAACTACACACAAATATGCCCTGAACCTGTACCCGACCATAACCTCCCTGTCTCACTGGAACGCACCAATGCCGAACTCCACTCAAATATGCCCTGATCGTGTACCGTGCATAACCTCCCTGTCTGACTGGAACTTACCATTGCAGAACACCACACAAATATGCCCTGAACCTGTACCCCTCCATAACCTCCCTGTCTCACTGGAAAGTACCAATGCAGAACTCCACACAAATGTGCCCTGAACCTGTACCCTCCATAACCTCCCTGTCTCACTGGAAGATACCAATGCAGAACTCCAGACAAATGTGCCCTGAACCTGTACACCTCCATAACCTCCCTGTCTCACTGGAACGTACCAATGCAGAACTACACACAAATATGCCCTGAACCTGCACCCGACCATAACCTCCCTGTCTCACTGGAACGTACCATTGCAAAACACCGCACAAATATGCCCTGAATGTGTACCCGCCCATAACCTCCTTGTCTCACTGGAACGCACCAATGCAGAACTCCACACAAATTTGCCCTGAACCTGTACCCCTCCATAACCTCCCTGTCTCACTGGAAGGTACCATTGCAGAACTCCACACAAATATGACCTGAACCTGTACCCTCCATAACCTCCCTGACTCACTGGAACGTACAAATGCAGAACTACACTCAGATATGCCCTGAACCTGTACCCCTCCATAACCTCCCAGTCTCACTGGAACGTACCAACGCAGAACTCCACACAAATATGCCCTGAACCTGTACCCTCCATAACCTCCCTGTCTCACTGGAACGTACCAATACAGAACTACACACAAATATGCCCTGAACCTGTACCCGACCATAACCTCCCTGTCTCACTGGAACGCACCAATGCCGAACTCCACTCAAATATGCCCTGATCGTGTACCGTGCATAACCTCCCTGTCTGACTAGAACTTACCATTGCAGAACACCACACAAATATGCCCTGAACCTGTACCCCTCCATAACCTCCCTGTCTCACTGGAAAGTACCAATGCAGAACTCCACACAAATATGCCCTGAACCTGCACCCGACTATAACCTCCCTGTCTCATTGGATCGTCCCACTGCAGAACTCCACACAAATATGCCATGAACCGGTACCCTCCATAACCTCCCTGTTTCATTGGAAAGTACCAATGCAGAACTCCACACAAATATGCCCTGAACCTGTACCACTCCATAACCTCCCTGTCTCACTGGAACGTACCAATGCAGAACTCCACACATATATGCTCTGAACCTGTACCCCTCCATAACCTCCCTGTCTCACTGGAACGCACCAATGCCGAACTCCACTCAAATATGCCCTGAACATGTACCCCTACATAACCTTCTGTCTCAATGGAACGTACCATTGCAGAACAACACACAAATATGCCCTGAACCTGTACCCCTCCATAACCTCCCTGTCTCACTGGAACGTACCATTGCAGATCTCCACACAAATATGCCTTGAACCTGTACCTTCCATAACCTCCCTGTCTCACTGGAACGTACCAATGCAGAACTACACACAAATATGCCCTGAACCTGCACCCGACCATAACCTCCCTGTCTCACTGGAACGTACCGTTGCAAAACACCGCACAAATATGCCCTGAATGTGTACCCGCCCATAACCTCCTTGTCTCACTGGAACGCACCAATGCAGAAATCCACACAAATTTGCCCTGAACCTGTACCCCTCCATAACCTCCCAGTCTCACTGGAACGTACCATTGCAGATCTCCACACAAATATGCCTTGAACCTGTACCTTCCATAACCTCCCTGTCTCACTGGAACGTACCAATGCAGAACTACACACAAATATGCCCTGAACCTGCACCCGACCATAACCTCCCTGTCTCACTGGAACGTACCATTGCAAAACACCGCACAAATATGCCCTGAATGTGTACCCGCCCATAACCTCCTTGTCTCACTGGAACGTACAAATGCAGAACTACACTCAGATATGCCCTGAACCTGTACCCCTCCATAACCTCCCAGTCTCACTGGAACGTACCAACGCAGAACTCCACACAAATATGCCCTGAACCTGTACCCGACCATAACCTCCCTGTCTCACTGGAACGTACCATTGCAAAACACCGCACAAATATGCCCTGAATGTGTACCCGCCCATAACCTCCTTGTCTCACTGGAACGTACAAATGCAGAACTACACTCAGATATGCCCTGAACCTGTACCCCTCCATAACCTCCCAGTCTCACTGGAACGTACCAACGCAGAACTCCACACAAATATGCCCTGAACCTGTACCCTCCATAACCTCCCTGTCTCACTGGAACGTACCAATACAGAACTACACACAAATATGCCCTGAACCTGTACCCGACCATAACCTCCCTGTCTCACTGGAACGCACCAATGCCGAACTCCACTCAAATATGCCCTGATCGTGTACCGTGCATAACCTCCCTGTCTGACTGGAACTTACCATTGCAGAACACCACACAAATATGCCCTGAACCTGTACCCCTCCATAACCTCCCTGTCTCACTGGAAAGTACCAATGCAGAACTCCACACAAATGTGCCCTGAACCTGTACCCTCCATAACCTCCCTGTCTCACTGGAAGATACCAATGCAGAACTCCAGACAAATGTGCCCTGAACCTGTACACCTCCATAACCTCCCTGTCTCACTGCAAAGTACCAATGCAGAATTCCACACAAATATGCCCTGAACGTGTACCCGCCCATAACCTCCTTGTCTCACTGGAACGTACCAATGCAGAACTCCACACAAATTTGCCCTGAAACTGTACCCCTCAATAACCTCCCTGTCTCACTGGAACGTACCAATGCAGAACTCCACACAAATTTGCCCTGAACCTGTACCCCTCCATAACCTCCCTGTCTCACTGGAACGTACCATTGCAGAACTCCACACAAATATGACCTGAACCTGTACCCTCCATAACCTCCCTGACTCACTGGAACGTACAAATGCAGAACTACACTCAGATATGCCCTGAACCTGTACCCCTCCATAACCTCCCAGTCTCACTGGAACGTACCAACGCAGAACTCCACACAAATATGCCCTGAACCTGTACCCTCCATAACCTCCCTGTCTCACTGGAACGTACCAATACAGAACTACACACAAATATGCCCTGAACCTGTACCCGACCATAACCTCCCTGTCTCACTGGAACGCACCAATGCCGAACTCCACTCAAATATGCCCTGATCGTGTACCGTGCATAAACTCCCTGTCTGACTGGAAAGTACCATTGCAGAACACCACACAAATATGCCCTGAACCTGTACCCCTCCATAACCTCCCTGTCTCACTGGAAAGTACCAATGCAGAACTCCACACAAATATGCCCTGAACCTGCACCCGACTATAACCTCCTGTCTCACTGGAACGTACCACTGCAGAACTCCACACAAATATGTCCTGAACCTGTACCCTCCATAACCTCCCTGTCTCACTGGAACGTACCAATGCAGAACTCCAGACAAATGTGCCCTGAACCTGTACACCTCCATAACCTCCCTGTCTCACTGGAAAGTACCAATGCAGAACTCCACACAAATATGCCCTGAACCTGTAACCCTCCATAACCTCCCTGTCTCACTGGAACGTACCAATGCAGAACTCCACACAAATATGCCCTGAACCTGTAACCCTCCATAACCTCCCTGTCTCACTGGAACGTACCAATGCAGAATTCCACACAAATATGCCCTGAACGTGTACCCGCCCATTACCTCCTTGTCTCACTGGAACGCACCAATGCTGAACTCCACACAAATTTGCCCTGAACCTGTACCCCTACATAACCTCCCTGTCTCACTGGAAAGTACCAATGCAGAACTCCACACAAATATGCCCTGAACCTGCACCCGACTATAACCTCCCTGTCTCATTGGATCGTCCCACTGCAGAACTCCACACAAATATGCCATGAACCGGTACCCTCCATAACCTCCCTGTTTCATTGGAAAGTACCAATGCAGAACTCCACACAAATATGCCCTGAACCTGTACCACTCCATAACCTCCCTGTCTCACTGGAACGTACCAATGCAGAACTCCACACATATATGCTCTGAACCTGTACCCGCCCATAACCTCCTTGTCTCACTGGAACGCACCAATGCAGAACTCCACACAAATTTGCCCTGAAACTGTACCCCTCAATAACCTCCCTGTCTCACTGGAACGTACCAATGCAGAACTCCACACAAATTTGCCCTGAACCTGTACCCCTCTATAACCTCCCTGTCTCACTGGAACGTACCATTGCAGAACTCCACACAAATATGACCTGAACCTGTACCCTCCATAACCTCCCTGACTCACTGGAACGTACAAATGCAGAACTACACTCAGATATGCCCTGAACCTGTACCCCTCCATAACCTCCCAGTCTCACTGGAACGTACCAACGCAGAACTCCACACAAATATGCCCTGAACCTGTACCCTCCATAACCTCCCTGTCTCACTGGAACGTACCAATACAGAACTACACACAAATATGCCCTGAACCTGTACCCGACCATAACCTCCCTGTCTCACTGGAACGCACCAATGCCGAACTCCACTCAAATATGCCCTGATCGTGTACCGTGCATAACCTCCCTGTCTGACTGGAACTTACCATTGCAGAACACCACACAAATATGCCCTGAACCTGTACCCCTCCATAACCTCCCTGTCTCACTGGAAAGTACCAATGCAGAACTCCACACAAATATGCCCTGAACCTGCACCCGACTATAACCTCCTGTCTCACTGGAACGTACCACTGCAGAACTCCACACAAATATGCCCTGAACCTGTACCCTCCATAACCTCCCTGTCTCACTGGAACGTACCAATACAGAACTACACACAAATATGCCCTGAACCTGTACCCGACCATAACCTCCCTGTCTCACTGGAACGCACCAATGCCGAACTCCACTCAAATATGCCCTGATCGTGTACCGTGCATAACCTCCCTGTCTGACTGGAACTTACCATTGCAGAACACCACACAAATATGCCCTGAACCTGTACCCCTCCATAACCTCCCTGTCTCACTGGAAAGTACCAATACAGAACTCCACACAAATATGCCCTGAACCTGCACCCGACAATAACCTCCTGTCTCACTGGAACGTACCACTGCAGAACTCCACACAAATATGCCCTGAACCTGTACCCTCCATAACCTCCCTGTCTCACTGGAAGATACCAATGCAGAACTCCAGACAAATGTGCCCTGAACCTGTACACCTCCATAACCTCCCTGTCTCACTGGAAAGTACCAATGCAGAATTCCACACAAATATGCCCTGAACGTGTACCCGCCCATAACCTCCTTGTCTCACTGGAACGCACCAATGCAGAACTCCACACAAATTTGCCCTGAAACTGTACCCCTCAATAACCTCCCTGTCTCACTGGAACGTACCAATGCAGAACTCCACACAAATTTGCCCTGAACCTGTACCCCTCCATAACCTCCCTGTCTCACTGGAAGGTACCATTGCAGAACTCCACACAAATATGACCTGAACCTGTACCCTCCATAACCTCCCTGACTCACTGGAACGTACAAATGCAGAACTACACTCAGATATGCCCTGAACCTGTAACCCTCCATAACCTCCCAGTCTCACTGGAACGTACCAACGCAGAACTCCACACAAATATGCCCTGAACCTGTACCCTCCATAACCTCCCTGTCTCACTGGAACGTACCAATACAGAACTACACACAAATATGCCCTGAACCTGTACCCGACCATAACCTCCCTGTCTCACTGGAACGCACCAATGCCGAACTCCACTCAAATATGCCCTGATCGTGTACCGTGCATAACCTCCCTGTCTGACTGGAACTTACCATTGCAGAACACCACACAAATATGCCCTGAACCTGTACCCCTCCATAACCTCCCTGTCTCACTGGAAAGTACCAATGCAGAACTCCACACAAATATGCCCTGAACCTGCACCCGACTATAACCTCCTGTCTCACTGGAACGTACCACTGCAGAACTCCACACAAATATGCCCTGAACCTGTACCCTCCATAACCTCCCTGTCTCACTGGAACGTACCAATGCAGAACTCCAGACAAATGTGCCCTGAACCTGTACACCTCCATAACCTCCCTGTCTCACTGGAAAGTACCAATGCAGAACTCCACACAAATATGCCCTGAACCTGTAACCCTCCATAACCTCCCTGTCTCACTGGAACGTACCAATGCAGAACTCCACACAAATATGCCCTGAACCTGTAACCCTCCATAACCTCCCTGTCTCACTGGAACGTACCAATGCAGAATTCCACACAAATATGCCCTGAACGTGTACACGCCCATAACCTCCTTGTCTCACTGGAACGCACCAATGCAGAACTCCACACAAATTTGCCCTGAACCTGTACCCCTCAATAACCTCCCTGTCTCACTGGAACGTACCAATGCAGAACTCCACTCAAATATGCCCTGATCCTGTACCGTGCATAACCTCCCTGTCTCAGTGGAAGGTACCAAAGCAGAATTCCACACAAATATGCCCTGAACCTGTACCCGCCCATAACCTCCTTGTCTCACTGGAACGCACCAATGCAGAAGTCCACACAAATTTGCCCTGAACCTGTACCCCTCCATAACCTCCCTGTCTCACTGGAACGTACCAATGCAGAACTCCACACAAGTATTCCCTGAACCTGTACCCCTCCATAATCTCCCTGTCACACTGGAACGCACCAATGCCGAACTCCACTCAAATATGCCCTGATCCTGTACCGGGCATAATCTCCCTGTCTCACTGGAACGTACCATTGCAGAACACCACACAAATATGCCCTGAACCTATACCCCTCCATAACCTCCCTGTCTCACTGGAACGTACGAGTGCAGAACTCCACACAAATATGCCCTGAACCAGTACTGGTCCATAACCTCCCTGTCTCATTGGATCGTCCCACTGCAGAACTCCACACAAATATGCCATGAACCGGTACCCTCCATAACCTCCCTGTTTCATTGGAAAGTACCAATGCAGAACTCCACACAAATATGCCCTGAACCTGTACCCCTCCATAACCTCCCTGTCTCACTGGAACGTACCAATGCAGAACTCCACACATATATGCTCTGAACCTGTACCCCTCCATAACCTCCCTGTCTCACTGGAACGCACCAATGCCGAACTCCACTCAAATATGCCCTGAACATGTACCCCTCCATAACCTTCTGTCTCAATGGAACGTACCATTGCAGAACAACACACAAATATGCCCTGAACCTGTACCCCTCCATAACCTCCCTGTCTCACTGGAACGTACCATTGCAGATCTCCACACAAATATGCCTTGAACCTGTACCTTCCATAATCTCCCTGTCTCACTGGAACGTACCAATGCAGAACTACACACAAATATGCCCTGAACCTGCACCCGACCATAACCTCCCTGTCTCACTGGAACGTACCATTGCAAAACACCGCACAAATATGCCCTGAATGTGTACCCGCCCATAACCTCCTTGTCTCACTGGAACGCACCAATGCAGAACTCCACACAAATTTGCCCTGAACCTGTACCCCTCCATAACCTCCCTGTCTCACTGGAAGGTACCATTGCAGAACTCCACACAAATATGACCTGAACCTGTACCCTCCATAACCTCCCTGACTCACTGGAACGTACAAATGCAGAACTACACTCAGATATGCCCTGAACCTGTACCCCTCCATAACCTCCCAGTCTCACTGGAACGTACCAACGCAGAACTCCACACAAATATGCCCTGAACCTGTACCCTCCATAACCTCCCTGTCTCACTGGAACGTACCAATACAGAACTACACACAAATATGCCCTGAACCTGTACCCGACCATAACCTCCCTGTCTCACTGGAACGCACCAATGCCGAACTCCACTCAAATATGCCCTGATCGTGTACCGTGCATAACCTCCCTGTCTGACTAGAACTTACCATTGCAGAACACCACACAAATATGCCCTGAACCTGTACCCCTCCATAACCTCCCTGTCTCACTGGAAAGTACCAATGCAGAACTCCACACAAATATGCCCTGAACCTGCACCCGACTATAACCTCCCTGTCTCATTGGATCGTCCCACTGCAGAACTCCACACAAATATGCCATGAACCGGTACCCTCCATAACCTCCCTGTTTCATTGGAAAGTACCAATGCAGAACTCCACACAAATATGCCCTGAACCTGTACCACTCCATAACCTCCCTGTCTCACTGGAAAGTACCAATGCAGAACTCCACACATATATGCTCTGAACCTGTACCCCTCCATAACCTCCCTGTCTCACTGGAACGCACCAATGCCGAACTCCACTCAAATATGCCCTGAACATGTACCCCTACATAGCCTTCTGTCTCAATGGAACGTACCATTGCAGAACAACACACAAATATGCCCTGAACCTGTACCCCTCCATAACCTCCCTGTCTCACTGGAACGTACCATTGCAGATCTCCACACAAATATGCCTTGAACCTGTACCTTCCATAACCTCCCTGTCTCACTGGAACGTACCAATGCAGAACTACACACAAATATGCCCTGAACCTGCACCCGACCATAACCTCCCTGTCTCACTGGAACGTACCGTTGCAAAACACCGCACAAATATGCCCTGAATGTGTACCCGCCCATAACCTCCTTGTATCACTGGAACGCACCAATGCAGAAATCCACACAAATTTGCCCTGAACCTGTACCCCTCCATAACCTCCCAGTCTCACTGGAACGTACCATTGCAGATCTCCACACAAATATGCCTTGAACCTGTACCTTCCATAACCTCCCTGTCTCACTGGAACGTACCAATGCAGAACTACACACAAATATGCCCTGAACCTGCACCCGACCATAACCTCCCTGTCTCACTGGAACGTACCATTGCAAAACACCGCACAAATATGCCCTGAATGTGTACCCGCCCATAACCTCCTTGTCTCACTGGAACGTACAAATGCAGAACTACACTCAGATATGCCCTGAACCTGTACCCCTCCATAACCTCCCAGTCTCACTGGAACGTACCAACGCAGAACTCCACACAAATATGCCCTGAACCTGTACCCGACCATAACCTCCCTGTCTCACTGGAACGTACCATTGCAAAACACCGCACAAATATGCCCTGAATGTGTACCCGCCCATAACCTCCTTGTCTCACTGGAACGTACAAATGCAGAACTACACTCAGATATGCCCTGAACCTGTACCCCTCCATAACCTCCCAGTCTCACTGGAACGTACCAACGCAGAACTCCACACAAATATGCCCTGAACCTGTACCCTCCATAACCTCCCTGTCTCACTGGAACGTACCAATACAGAACTACACACAAATATGCCCTGAACCTGTACCCGACCATAACCTCCCTGTCTCACTGGAACGCACCAATGCCGAACTCCACTCAAATATGCCCTGATCGTGTACCGTGCATAACCTCCCTGTCTGACTGGAACTTACCATTGCAGAACACCACACAAATATGCCCTGAACCTGTACCCCTCCATAACCTCCCTGTCTCACTGGAAAGTACCAATGCAGAACTCCACACAAATGTGCCCTGAACCTGTACCCTCCATAACCTCCCTGTCTCACTGGAAGATACCAATGCAGAACTCCAGACAAATGTGCCCTGAACCTGTACACCTCCATAACCTCCCTGTCTCACTGCAAAGTACCAATGCAGAATTCCACACAAATATGCCCTGAACGTGTACCCGCCCATAACCTCCTTGTCTCACTGGAACGTACCAATGCAGAACTCCACACAAATTTGCCCTGAAACTGTACCCCTCAATAACCTCCCTGTCTCACTGGAACGTACCAATGCAGAACTCCACACAAATTTGCCCTGAACCTGTACCCCTCCATAACCTCCCTGTCTCACTGGAACGTACCATTGCAGAACTCCACACAAATATGACCTGAACCTGTACCCTCCATAACCTCCCTGACTCACTGGAACGTACAAATGCAGAACTACACTCAGATATGCCCTGAACCTGTACCCCTCCATAACCTCCCAGTCTCACTGGAACGTACCAACGCAGAACTCCACACAAATATGCCCTGAACCTGTACCCTCCATAACCTCCCTGTCTCACTGGAACGTACCAATACAGAACTACACACAAATATGCCCTGAACCTGTACCCGACCATAACCTCCCTGTCTCACTGGAACGCACCAATGCCGAACTCCACTCAAATATGCCCTGATCGTGTACCGTGCATAAACTCCCTGTCTGACTGGAAAGTACCATTGCAGAACACCACACAAATATGCCCTGAACCTGTACCCCTCCATAACCTCCCTGTCTCACTGGAAAGTACCAATGCAGAACTCCACACAAATATGCCCTGAACCTGCACCCGACTATAACCTCCTGTCTCACTGGAACGTACCACTGCAGAACTCCACACAAATATGTCCTGAACCTGTACCCTCCATAACCTCCCTGTCTCACTGGAACGTACCAATGCAGAACTCCAGACAAATGTGCCCTGAACCTGTACACCTCCATAACCTCCCTGTCTCACTGGAAAGTACCAATGCAGAACTCCACACAAATATGCCCTGAACCTGTAACCCTCCATAACCTCCCTGTCTCACTGGAACGTACCAATGCAGAACTCCACACAAATATGCCCTGAACCTGTAACCCTCCATAACCTCCCTGTCTCACTGGAACGTACCAATGCAGAATTCCACACAAATATGCCCTGAACGTGTACCCGCCCATTACCTCCTTGTCTCACTGGAACGCACCAATGCTGAACTCCACACAAATTTGCCCTGAACCTGTACCCCTACATAACCTCCCTGTCTCACTGGAAAGTACCAATGCAGAACTCCACACAAATATGCCCTGAACCTGCACCCGACTATAACCTCCCTGTCTCATTGGATCGTCCCACTGCAGAACTCCACACAAATATGCCATGAACCGGTACCCTCCATAACCTCCCTGTTTCATTGGAAAGTACCAATGCAGAACTCCACACAAATATGCCCTGAACCTGTACCACTCCATAACCTCCCTGTCTCACTGGAACGTACCAATGCAGAACTCCACACATATATGCTCTGAACCTGTACCCCTCCATAACCTCCCTGTCTCACTGGAACGCACCAATGCCGAACTCCACTCAAATATGCCCTGAACATGTACCCCTACATAACCTTCTGTCTCAATGGAACGTACCATTGCAGAACAACACACAAATATGCCCTGAACCTGTACCCCTCCATAACCTCCCTGTCTCACTGGAACGTACCATTGCAGATCTCCACACAAATATGCCTTGAACCTGTACCTTCCATAACCTCCCAGTCTCACTGGAACGTACCAATGCAGAACTACACACAAATATGCCCTGAACCTGCACCCGACCATAACCTCCCTGTCTCACTGGAACGTACCGTTGCAAAACACCGCACAAATATGCCCTGAATGTGTACCCGCCCATAAACTCCTTGTCTCACTGGAACGCACCAATGCAGAACTCCACACAAATTTGCCCTGAACCTGTACCCCTCCATAACCTCCCAGTCTCACTGGAACGTACCATTGCAGATCTCCACACAAATATGCCTTGAACCTGTACCTTCCATAACCTCCCTGTCTCACTGGAACGTACCATTGCAAAACACCGCACAAATATGCCCTGAATGTGTACCCGCCCATAACCTCCTTGTCTCACTGGAACGTACAAATGCAGAACTACACTCAGATATGCCCTGAACCTGTACCCCTCCATAACCTCCCAGTCTCACTGGAACGTACCAACGCAGAACTCCACACAAATATGCCCTGAACCTGTACCCTCCATAACCTCCCTGTCTCACTGGAACGTACCAATACAGAACTACACACAAATATGCCCTGAACCTGTACCCGACCATAACCTCCCTGTCTCACTGGAACGCACCAATGCCGAACTCCACTCAAATATGCCCTGATCGTGTACCGTGCATAACCTCCCTGTCTGACTGGAACTTACCATTGCAGAACACCACACAAATATGCCCTGAACCTGTACCCCTCCATAACCTCCCTGTCTCACTGGAAAGTACCAATGCAGAACTCCACACAAATGTGCCCTGAACCTGTACCCTCCATAACCTCCCTGTCTCACTGGAAGATACCAATGCAGAACTCCAGACAAATGTGCCCTGAACCTGTACACCTCCATAACCTCCCTGTCTCACTGCAAAGTACCAATGCAGAATTCCACACAAATATGCCCTGAACGTGTACCCGCCCATAACCTCCTTGTCTCACTGGAACGCACCAATGCAGAACTCCACACAAATTTGCCCTGAAACTGTACCCCTCAATAACCTCCCTGTCTCACTGGAACGTACCAATGCAGAACTCCACACAAATTTGCCCTGAACCTGTACCCCTCCATAACCTCCCTGTCTCACTGGAACGTACCATTGCAGAACTCCACACAAATATGACCTGAACCTGTACCCTCCATAACCTCCCTGACTCACTGGAACGTACAAATGCAGAACTACACTCAGATATGCCCTGAACCTGTACCCCTCCATAACCTCCCAGTCTCACTGGAACGTACCAACGCAGAACTCCACACAAATATGCCCTGAACCTGTACCCTCCATAACCTCCCTGTCTCACTGGAACGTACCAATACAGAACTACACACAAATATGCCCTGAACCTGTACCCGACCATAACCTCCCTGTCTCACTGGAACGCACCAATGCCGAACTCCACTCAAATATGCCCTGATCGTGTACCGTGCATAACCTCCCTGTCTGACTGGAACTTACCATTGCAGAACACCACACAAATATGCCCTGAACCTGTACCCCTCCATAACCTACCTGTCTCACTGGAAAGTACCAATGCAGAACTCCACACAAATATGCCCTGAACCTGCACCCGACTATAACCTCCTGTCTCACTGGAACGTACCACTGCAGAACTCCACACAAATATGTCCTGAACCTGTACCCTCCATAACCTCCCTGTCTCACTGGAACGTACCAATGCAGAACTCCAGACAAATGTGCCCTGAACCTGTACACCTCCATAACCTCCCTGTCTCACTGGAAAGTACCAATGCAGAACTCCACACAAATATGCCCTGAACCTGTAACCCTCCATAACCTCCCTGTCTCACTGGAACGTACCAATGCAGAACTCCACACAAATATGCCCTGAACCTGTAACCCTCCATAACCTCCCTGTCTCACTGGAACGTACCAATGCAGAATTCCACACAAATATGCCCTGAACGTGTACCCGCCCATTACCTCCTTGTCTCACTGGAACGCACCAATGCTGAACTCCACACAAATTTGCCCTGAACCTGTACCCCTCAATAACCTCCCTGTCTCACTGGAACGTACCAATGCAGAACTCCACTCAAATATGCCCTGATCCTGTACCGTGCATAACCTCCCTGTCTCAGTGGAAGGTACCAAAGCAGAATTCCACACAAATATGCCGTGAACCTGTACCCGCCCATAACCTCCTTGTCTCACTGGAACGCACCAATGCAGAAGTCCACACAAATTTGCCCTGAACCTGTACCCCACCATAACCTCCCTGTCTCACTGGAACGTACCAATGCAGAACTCCACACAAGTATTCCCTGAACCTGTACCCCTCCATAATCTCCCTGTCACACTGGAACGCACCAATGCCGAACTCCACTCAAATATGCCCTGATCCTGTACCAGGCATAATCTCCCTGTCTCACTGGAACGTACGAGTGCAGAACTCCACACAAATATGCCCTGAACCAGTACTGGTCCATAACCTCCCTGTCTCATTGGATCGTCCCACTGCAGAACTCCACACAAATATGCCATGAACCGGTACCCTCCATAACCTCCCTGTTTCATTGGAAAGTACCAATGCAGAACTCCACACAAATATGCCCTGAACCTGTACCCGCCCATAACCTCCTTGTCTCACTGGAACGCACCAATGCAGAACTCCACACAAATTTGCCCTGAAACTGTACCCCTCAATAACCTCCCTGTCTCACTGGAACGTACCAATGCAGAACTCCACACAAATTTGCCCTGAACCTGTACCCCTCCATAACCTCCCTGTCTCACTGGAACGTACCATTGCAGAACTCCACACAAATATGACCTGAACCTGTACCCTCCATAACCTCCCTGACTCACTGGAACGTACAAATGCAGAACTACACTCAGATATGCCCTGAACCTGTACCCCTCCATAACCTCCCAGTCTCACTGGAACGTACCAACGCAGAACTCCACACAAATATGCCCTGAACCTGTACCCTCCATAACCTCCCTGTCTCACTGGAACGTACCAATACAGAACTACACACAAATATGCCCTGAACCTGTACCCGACCATAACCTCCCTGTCTCACTGGAACGCACCAATGCCGAACTCCACTCAAATATGCCCTGATCGTGTACCGTGCATAACCTCCCTGTCTGACTGGAACTTACCATTGCAGAACACCACACAAATATGCCCTGAACCTGTACCCCTCCATAACCTCCCTGTCTCACTGGAAAGTACCAATGCAGAACTCCACACAAATATGCCCTGAACCTGCACCCGACTATAACCTCCTGTCTCACTGGAACGTACCACTGCAGAACTCCACACAAATATGTCCTGAACCTGTACCCTCCATAACCTCCCTGTCTCACTGGAACGTACCAATGCAGAACTCCAGACAAATGTGTCCTGAACCTGTACACCTCCATAACCTCCCTGTCTCACTGGAAAGTACCAATGCAGAACTCCACACAAATATGCCCTGAACCTGTAACCCTCCATAACCTCCCTGTCTCACTGGAACGTACCAATGCAGAACTCCACACAAATATGCCCTGAACCTGTAACCCTCCATAACCTCCCTGTCTCACTGGAACGTACCAATGCAGAATTCCACACAAATATGCCCTGAACGTGTACCCGCCCATTACCTCCTTGTCTCACTGGAACGCACCAATGCTGAACTCCACACAAATTTGCCCTGAACCTGTACCCCTACATAACCTCCCTGTCTCACTGGAAAGTACCAATGCAGAACTCCACACAAATATGCCCTGAACCTGCACCCGACTATAACCTCCCTGTCTCATTGGATCGTCCCACTGCAGAACTCCACACAAATATGCCATGAACCGGTACCCTCCATAACCTCCCTGTTTCATTGGAAAGTACCAATGCAGAACTCCACACAAATATGCCCTGAACCTGTACCACTCCATAACCTCCCTGTCTCACTGGAACGTACCAATGCAGAACTCCACACATATATGCTCTGAACCTGTACCCCTCCATAACCTCCCTGTCTCACTGGAACGCACCAATGCCGAACTCCACTCAAATATGCCCTGAACATGTACCCCTACATAACCTTCTGTCTCAATGGAACGTACCATTGCAGTACAACACACAAATATGCCCTGAACCTGTACCCCTCCATAACCTCCCTGTCTCACTGGAACGTACCATTGCAGATCTCCACACAAATATGCCTTGAACCTGTACCTTCCATAACCTCCCTGTCTCACTGGAACGTACCAATGCAGAACTACACACAAATATGCCCTGAACCTGCACCCGACCATAACCTCCCTGTCTCACTGGAACGTACCGTTGCAAAACACCGCACAAATATGCCCTGAATGTGTACCCGCCCATAACCTCCTTGTCTCACTGGAACGCACCAATGCAGAACTCCACACAAATTTGCCCTGAACCTGTACCCCTCCATAACCTCCCAGTCTCACTGGAACGTACCATTGCAGATCTCCACACAAATATGCCTTGAACCTGTACCTTCCATAACCTCCCTGTCTCACTGGAACGTACCAATGCAGAACTACACACAAATATGCCCTGAACCTGCACCCGACCATAACCTCCCTGTCTCACTGGAACGTACCATTGCAAAACACCGCACAAATATGCCCTGAATGTGTACCCGCCCATAACCTCCTTGTCTCACTGGAACGTACAAATGCAGAACTACACTCAGATATGCCCTGAACCTGTACCCCTCCATAACCTCCCAGTCTCACTGGAACGTACCAACGCAGAACTCCACACAAATATACCCTGAACCTGTACCCGACCATAACCTCCCTGTCTCACTGGAACGTACCATTGCAAAACACCGCACAAATATGCCCTGAATGTGTACCCGCCCATAACCTCCTTGTCTCACTGGAACGTACAAATGCAGAACTACACTCAGATATGCCCTGAACCTGTACCCCTCCATAACCTCCCAGTCTCACTGGAACGTACCAACGCAGAACTCCACACAAATATGCCCTGAACCTGTACCCTCCATAACCTCCCTGTCTCACTGGAACGTACCAATACAGAACTACACACAAATATGCCCTGAACCTGTACCCGACCATAACCTCCCTGTCTCACTGGAACGCACCAATGCCGAACTCCACTCAAATATGCCCTGATCGTGTACCGTGCATAACCTCCCTGTCTGACTGGAACTTACCATTGCAGAACACCACACAAATATGCCCTGAACCTGTACCCCTCCATAACCTCCCTGTCTCACTGGAAAGTACCAATGCAGAACTCCACACAAATGTGCCCTGAACCTGTACCCTCCATAACCTCCCTGTCTCACTGGAAGTTACCAATGCAGAACTCCAGACAAATGTGCCCTGAACCTGTACACCTCCATAACCTCCCTGTCTCACTGCAAAGTACCAATGCAGAATTCCACACAAATATGCCCTGAACGTGTACCCGCCCATAACCTCCTTGTCTCACTGGAACGCACCAATGCAGAACTCCACACAAATTTGCCCTGAAACTGTACCCCTCAATAACCTCCCTGTCTCACTGGAACGTACCAATGCAGAACTCCACACAAATTTGCCCTGAACCTGTACCCCTCCATAACCTCCCTGTCTCACTGGAACGTACCATTGCAGAACTACACAAAAATATGACCTGAACCTGTACCCTCCATAACCTCCCTGACTCACTGGAACGTACAAATGCAGAACTACACTCAGATATGCCCTGAACCTGTACCCCTCCATAACCTCCCAGTCTCACTGGAACGTACCAACGCAGAACTCCACACAAATATGCCCTGAACCTGTACCCTCCATAACCTCCCTGTCTCACTGGAACGTACCAATACAGAACTACACACAAATATGCCCTGAACCTGTACCCGACCATAACCTCCCTGTCTCACTACAACGCACCAATGCCGAACTCCACTCAAATATGCCCTGATCGTGTACCGTGCATAACCTCCCTGTCTGACTGGAACTTACCATTGCAGAACACCACACAAATATGCCCTGAACCTGTACCCCTCCATAACCTCCCTGTCTCACTGGAAAGTACCAATGCAGAACTCCACACAAATATGCCCTGAACCTGCACCCGACTATAACCTCCTGTCTCACTGGAACGTACCACTGCAGAACTCCACACAAATATGTCCTGAACCTGTACCCTCCATAACCTCCCTGTCTCACTGGAACGTACCAATGCAGAACTCCAGACAAATGTGCCCTGAACCTGTACACCTCCATAACCTCCCTGTCTCACTGGAAAGTACCAATGCAGAACTCCACACAAATATGCCCTGAACCTGTAACCCTCCATAACCTCCCTGTCTCACTGGAACGTACCAATGCAGAACTCCACACAAATATGCCCTGAACCTGTAACCCTCCATAACCTCCCTGTCTCACTGGAACGTACCAATGCAGAATTCCACACAAATATGCCCTGAACGTGTACCCGCCCATTACCTCCTTGTCTCACTGGAACGCACCAATGCTGAACTCCACACAAATTTGCCCTGAACCTGTACCCCTCAATAACCTCCCTGTCTCACTGGAACGTACCAATGCAGAACTCCACTCAAATATGCCCTGATCCTGTACCGTGCATAACCTCCCTGTCTCAGTGGAAGGTACCAAAGCAGAATTCCACACAAATATGCCGTGAACCTGTACCCGCCCATAACCTCCTTGTCTCACTGGAACGCACCAATGCAGAAGTCCACACAAATTTGCCCTGAAACTGTACCCCTCAATAACCTCCCTGTCTCACTGGAACGTACCAATGCAGAACTCCACACAAATTTGCCCTGAACCTGTACCCCTCCATAACCTCCCTGTCTCACTGGAACGTACCATTGCAGAACTCCACACAAATATGACCTGAACCTGTACCCTCCATAACCTCCCTGACTCACTGGAACGTACAAATGCAGAACTACACTCAGATATGCCCTGAACCTGTACCCCTCCATAACCTCCCAGTCTCACTGGAACGTACCAACGCAGAACTCCACACAAATATGCCCTGAACCTGTACCCTCCATAACCTCCCTGTCTCACTGGAACGTACCAATACAGAACTACACACAAATATGCCCTGAACCTGTACCCGACCATAACCTCCCTGTCTCACTGGAACGCACCAATGCCGAACTCCACTCAAATATGCCCTGATCGTGTACCGTGCATAACCTCCCTGTCTGACTGGAACTTACCATTGCAGAACACCACACAAATATGCCCTGAACCTGTACCCCTCCATAACCTCCCTGTCTCACTGGAAAGTACCAATGCAGAACTCCACACAAATATGCCCTGAACCTGCACCCGACTATAACCTCCTGTCTCACTGGAACGTACCACTGCAGAACTCCACACAAATATGTCCTGAACCTGTACCCTCCATAACCTCCCTGTCTCACTGGAACGTACCAATGCAGAACTCCAGACAAATGTGCCCTGAACCTGTACACCTCCATAACCTCCCTGTCTCACTGGAAAGTACCAATGCAGAACTCCACACAAATATGCCCTGAACCTGTAACCCTCCATAACCTCCCTGTCTCACTGGAACGTACCAATGCAGAACTCCACACAAATATGCCCTGAACCTGTAACCCTCCATAACCTCCCTGTCTCACTGGAACGTACCAATGCAGAATTCCACACAAATATGCCCTGAACGTGTACCCGCCCATTACCTCCTTGTCTCACTGGAACGCACCAATGCTGAACTCCACACAAATTTGCCCTGAACCTGTACCCCTACATAACCTCCCTGTCTCACTGGAAAGTACCAATGCAGAACTCCACACAAATATGCCCTGAACCTGCACCCGACTATAACCTCCCTGTCTCATTGGATCGTCCCACTGCAGAACTCCACACAAATATGCCATGAACCGGTACCCTCCATAACCTCCCTGTTTCATTGGAAAGTACCAATGCAGAACTCCACACAAATATGCCCTGAACCTGTACCACTCCATAACCTCCCTGTCTCACTGGAACGTACCAATGCAGAACTCCACACATATATGCTCTGAACCTGTACCCCTCCATAACCTCCCTGTCTCACTGGAACGCACCAATGCCGAACTCCACTCAAATATGCCCTGAACATGTACCCCTACATAACCTTCTGTCTCAATGGAACGTACCATTGCAGTACAACACACAAATATGCCCTGAACCTGTACCCCTCCATAACCTCCCTGTCTCACTGGAACGTACCATTGCAGATCTCCACACAAATATGCCTTGAACCTGTACCTTCCATAACCTCCCTGTCTCACTGGAACGTACCAATGCAGAACTACACACAAATATGCCCTGAACCTGCACCCGACCATAACCTCCCTGTCTCACTGGAACGTACCGTTGCAAAACACCGCACAAATATGCCCTGAATGTGTACCCGCCCATAACCTCCTTGTCTCACTGGAACGCACCAATGCAGAACTCCACACAAATTTGCCCTGAACCTGTACCCCTCCATAACCTCCCAGTCTCACTGGAACGTACCATTGCAGATCTCCACACAAATATGCCTTGAACCTGTACCTTCCATAACCTCCCTGTCTCACTGGAACGTACCAATGCAGAACTACACACAAATATGCCCTGAACCTGCACCCGACCATAACCTCCCTGTCTCACTGGAACGTACCATTGCAAAACACCGCACAAATATGCCCTGAATGTGTACCCGCCCATAACCTCCTTGTCTCACTGGAACGTACAAATGCAGAACTACACTCAGATATGCCCTGAACCTGTACCCCTCCATAACCTCCCAGTCTCACTGGAACGTACCAACGCAGAACTCCACACAAATATACCCTGAACCTGTACCCGACCATAACCTCCCTGTCTCACTGGAACGTACCATTGCAAAACACCGCACAAATATGCCCTGAATGTGTACCCGCCCATAACCTCCTTGTCTCACTGGAACGTACAAATGCAGAACTACACTCAGATATGCCCTGAACCTGTACCCCTCCATAACCTCCCAGTCTCACTGGAACGTACCAACGCAGAACTCCACACAAATATGCCCTGAACCTGTACCCTCCATAACCTCCCTGTCTCACTGGAACGTACCAATACAGAACTACACACAAATATGCCCTGAACCTGTACCCGACCATAACCTCCCTGTCTCACTGGAACGCACCAATGCCGAACTCCACTCAAATATGCCCTGATCGTGTACCGTGCATAACCTCCCTGTCTGACTGGAACTTACCATTGCAGAACACCACACAAATATGCCCTGAACCTGTACCCCTCCATAACCTCCCTGTCTCACTGGAAAGTACCAATGCAGAACTCCACACAAATGTGCCCTGAACCTGTACCCTCCATAACCTCCCTGTCTCACTGGAAGTTACCAATGCAGAACTCCAGACAAATGTGCCCTGAACCTGTACACCTCCATAACCTCCCTGTCTCACTGCAAAGTACCAATGCAGAATTCCACACAAATATGCCCTGAACGTGTACCCGCCCATAACCTCCTTGTCTCACTGGAACGCACCAATGCAGAACTCCACACAAATTTGCCCTGAAACTGTACCCCTCAATAACCTCCCTGTCTCACTGGAACGTACCAATGCAGAACTCCACACAAATTTGCCCTGAACCTGTACCCCTCCATAACCTCCCTGTCTCACTGGAACGTACCATTGCAGAACTACACAAAAATATGACCTGAACCTGTACCCTCCATAACCTCCCTGACTCACTGGAACGTACAAATGCAGAACTACACTCAGATATGCCCTGAACCTGTACCCCTCCATAACCTCCCAGTCTCACTGGAACGTACCAACGCAGAACTCCACACAAATATGCCCTGAACCTGTACCCTCCATAACCTCCCTGTCTCACTGGAACGTACCAATACAGAACTACACACAAATATGCCCTGAACCTGTACCCGACCATAACCTCCCTGTCTCACTACAACGCACCAATGCCGAACTCCACTCAAATATGTCCTGAACCTGTACCCTCCATAACCTCCCTGTCTCACTGGAACGTACCAATGCAGAACTCCAGACAAATGTGCCCTGAACCTGTACACCTCCATAACCTCCCTGTCTCACTGGAAAGTACCAATGCAGAACTCCACACAAATATGCCCTGAACCTGTAACCCTCCATAACCTCCCTGTCTCACTGGAACGTACCAATGCAGAACTCCACACAAATATGCCCTGAACCTGTAACCCTCCATAACCTCCCTGTCTCACTGGAACGTACCAATGCAGAATTCCACACAAATATGCCCTGAACGTGTACCCGCCCATTACCTCCTTGTCTCACTGGAACGCACCAATGCTGAACTCCACACAAATTTGCCCTGAACCTGTACCCCTCAATAACCTCCCTGTCTCACTGGAACGTACCAATGCAGAACTCCACTCAAATATGCCCTGATCCTGTACCGTGCATAACCTCCCTGTCTCAGTGGAAGGTACCAAAGCAGAATTCCACACAAATATGCCGTGAACCTGTACCCGCCCATAACCTCCTTGTCTCACTGGAACGCACCAATGCAGAAGTCCACACAAATTTGCCCTGAACCTGTACCCCTCCATAACCTCCCTGTCTCACTGGAACGTACCAATGCAGAACTCCACACAAGTACTCCCTGAACCTGTACCCCTCCATAACCTCCCTGTCTCACTGGAACGTACCATTGCAGAACTACACAAAAATATGACCTGAACCTGTACCCTCCATAACCTCCCTGACTCACTGGAACGTACAAATGCAGAACTACACTCAGATATGCCCTGAACCTGTACCCCTCCATAACCTCCCAGTCTCACTGGAACGTACCAACGCAGAACTCCACACAAATATGCCCTGAACCTGTACCCTCCATAACCTCCCTGTCTCACTGGAACGTACCAATACAGAACTACACACAAATATGCCCTGAACCTGTACCCGACCATAACCTCCCTGTCTCACTACAACGCACCAATGCCGAACTCCACTCAAATATGTCCTGAACCTGTACCCTCCATAACCTCCCTGTCTCACTGGAACGTACCAATGCAGAACTCCAGACAAATGTGCCCTGAACCTGTACACCTCCATAACCTCCCTGTCTCACTGGAAAGTACCAATGCAGAACTCCACACAAATATGCCCTGAACCTGTAACCCTCCATAACCTCCCTGTCTCACTGGAACGTACCAATGCAGAACTCCACACAAATATGCCCTGAACCTGTAACCCTCCATAACCTCCCTGTCTCACTGGAACGTACCAATGCAGAATTCCACACAAATATGCCCTGAACGTGTACCCGCCCATTACCTCCTTGTCTCACTGGAACGCACCAATGCTGAACTCCACACAAATTTGCCCTGAACCTGTACCCCTCAATAACCTCCCTGTCTCACTGGAACGTACCAATGCAGAACTCCACTCAAATATGCCCTGATCCTGTACCGTGCATAACCTCCCTGTCTCAGTGGAAGGTACCAAAGCAGAATTCCACACAAATATGCCGTGAACCTGTACCCGCCCATAACCTTCTTGTCTCACTGGAACGCACCAATGCAGAAGTCCACACAAATTTGCCCTGAACCTGTACCCCTCCATAACCTCCCTGTCTCACTGGAACGTACCAATGCAGAACTCCACACAAGTACTCCCTGAACCTGTACCCCTCCATATTCTCCCTGTCACACTGGAACGCACCAATGCCGAACTCCACTCAAATATGCCCTGATCCTGTACCGGGCATAATCTCCCTGTCTCACTGGAACGTACCATTGCAGAACACCACACAAATATGCCCTGAACCTATACCCCTCCATAACCTCCCTGTCTCACTGGAACGTACGAGTGCAGAACTCCACACAAATATGCCCTGAACCAGTACTGGTCCATAACCTCCCTGTCTCATTGGATCGTCCCACTGCAGAACTCCACACAAATATGCCATGAACCGGTACCCTCCATAACCTCCCTGTTTCATTGGAAAGTACCAATGCAGAACTCCACACAAATATGCCCTGAACCTGTACCCCTCCATAACCTCCCTGTCTCACTGGAACGTACCAATGCAGAACTCCACACATATATGCTCTGAACCTGTACCCCTCCATAACCTCCCTGTCTCACTGGAACGCACCAATGCCGAACTCCACTCAAATATGCCTTGAACCTGTACCTTCCATAACCTCCCTGTCTCACTGGAACGTACCAATGCAGAACTACACACAAATATGCCCTGAACCTGCACCCGACCATAACCTCCCTGTCTCACTGGAACGTACCATTGCAAAACACCGCACAAATATGCCCTGAATGTGTACCCGCCCATAACCTCCTTGTCTCACTGGAACGCACCAATGCAGAACTCCACACAAATTTGCCCTGAACCTGTACCCCTCCATAACCTCCCTGTCTCACTGGAAAGTACCAATGCAGAACTCCACACAAATATGCCCTGAACCTGCACCCGACTATAACCTCCTGTCTCACTGGAACGTACCACTGCAGAACTCCACACAAATATGTCCTGAACCTGTACCCTCCATAACCTCCCTGTCTCACTGGAACGTACCAATGCAGAACTCCAGACAAATGTGCCCTGAACCTGTACACCTCCATAACCTCCCTGTCTCACTGGAAAGTACCAATGCAGAACTCCACACAAATATGCCCTGAACCTGTAACCCTCCATAACCTCCCTGTCTCACTGGAACGTACCAATGCAGAACTCCACACAAATATGCCCTGAACCTGTAACCCTCCATAACCTCCCTGTCTCACTGGAACGTACCAATGCAGAATTCCACACAAATATGCCCTGAACGTGTACCCGCCCATTACCTCCTTGTCTCACTGGAACGCACCAATGCTGAACTCCACACAAATTTGCCCTGAACCTGTACCCCTCAATAACCTCCCTGTCTCACTGGAACGTACCAATGCAGAACTCCACTCAAATATGCCCTGATCCTGTACCGTGCATAACCTCCCTGTCTCAGTGGAAGGTACCAAAGCAGAATTCCACACAAATATGCCGTGAACCTGTACCCGCCCATAACCTCCTTGTCTCACTGGAACGCACCAATGCAGAAGTCCACACAAATTTGCCCTGAACCTGTACCCCACCATAACCTCCCTGTCTCACTGGAACGTACCAATGCAGAACTCCACACAAGTATTCCCTGAACCTGTACCCCTCCATAATCTCCCTGTCACACTGGAACGCACCAATGCCGAACTCCACTCAAATATGCCCTGATCCTGTACCGGGCATAATCTCCCTGTCTCACTGGAACGTACCATTGCAGAACACCACACAAATATGCCCTGAACCTATACCCCTCCATAACCTCCCTGTCTCACTGGAACGTACGAGTGCAGAACTCCACACAAATATGCCCTGAACCAGTACTGGTCCATAACCTCCCTGTCTCATTGGATCGTCCCACTGCAGAACTCCACACAAATATGCCATGAACCGGTACCCTCCATAACCTCCCTGTTTCATTGGAAAGTACCAATGCAGAACTCCACACAAATATGCCCTGAACCTGTACCCGCCCATAACCTCCTTGTCTCACTGGAACGCACCAATGCAGAACTCCACACAAATTTGCCCTGAAACTGTACCCCTCAATAACCTCCCTGTCTCACTGGAACGTACCAATGCAGAACTCCACACAAATTTGCCCTGAACCTGTACCCCTCCATAACCTCCCTGTCTCACTGGAACGTACCATTGCAGAACTCCACACAAATATGACCTGAACCTGTACCCTCCATAACCTCCCTGACTCACTGGAACGTACAAATGCAGAACTACACTCAGATATGCCCTGAACCTGTACCCCTCCATAACCTCCCAGTCTCACTGGAACGTACCAACGCAGAACTCCACACAAATATGCCCTGAACCTGTACCCTCCATAACCTCCCTGTCTCACTGGAACGTACCAATACAGAACTACACACAAATATGCCCTGAACCTGTACCCGACCATAACCTCCCTGTCTCACTGGAACGCACCAATGCCGAACTCCACTCAAATATGCCCTGATCGTGTACCGTGCATAACCTCCCTGTCTGACTGGAACTTACCATTGCAGAACACCACACAAATATGCCCTGAACCTGTACCCCTCCATAACCTCCCTGTCTCACTGGAAAGTACCAATGCAGAACTCCACACAAATATGCCCTGAACCTGCACCCGACTATAACCTCCTGTCTCACTGGAACGTACCACTGCAGAACTCCACACAAATATGTCCTGAACCTGTACCCTCCATAACCTCCCTGTCTCACTGGAACGTACCAATGCAGAACTCCAGACAAATGTGCCCTGAACCTGTACACCTCCATAACCTCCCTGTCTCACTGGAAAGTACCAATGCAGAACTCCACACAAATATGCCCTGAACCTGTAACCCTCCATAACCTCCCTGTCTCACTGGAACGTACCAATGCAGAACTCCACACAAATATGCCCTGAACCTGTAACCCTCCATAACCTCCCTGTCTCACTGGAACGTACCAATGCAGAATTCCACACAAATATGCCCTGAACGTGTACCCGCCCATTACCTCCTTGTCTCACTGGAACGCACCAATGCTGAACTCCACACAAATTTGCCCTGAACCTGTACCCCTACATAACCTCCCTGTCTCACTGGAAAGTACCAATGCAGAACTCCACACAAATATGCCCTGAACCTGCACCCGACTATAACCTCCCTGTCTCATTGGATCGTCCCACTGCAGAACTCCACACAAATATGCCATGAACCGGTACCCTCCATAACCTCCCTGTTTCATTGGAAAGTACCAATGCAGAACTCCACACAAATATGCCCTGAACCTGTACCACTCCATAACCTCCCTGTCTCACTGGAACGTACCAATGCAGAACTCCACACATATATGCTCTGAACCTGTACCCCTCCATAACCTCCCTGTCTCACTGGAACGCACCAATGCCGAACTCCACTCAAATATGCCCTGAACATGTACCCCTACATAACCTTCTGTCTCAATGGAACGTACCATTGCAGTACAACACACAAATATGCCCTGAACCTGTACCCCTCCATAACCTCCCTGTCTCACTGGAACGTACCATTGCAGATCTCCACACAAATATGCCTTGAACCTGTACCTTCCATAACCTCCCTGTCTCACTGGAACGTACCAATGCAGAACTACACACAAATATGCCCTGAACCTGCACCCGACCATAACCTCCCTGTCTCACTGGAACGTACCGTTGCAAAACACCGCACAAATATGCCCTGAATGTGTACCCGCCCATAACCTCCTTGTCTCACTGGAACGCACCAATGCAGAACTCCACACAAATTTGCCCTGAACCTGTACCCCTCCATAACCTCCCAGTCTCACTGGAACGTACCATTGCAGATCTCCACACAAATATGCCTTGAACCTGTACCTTCCATAACCTCCCTGTCTCACTGGAACGTACCAATGCAGAACTACACACAAATATGCCCTGAACCTGCACCCGACCATAACCTCCCTGTCTCACTGGAACGTACCATTGCAAAACACCGCACAAATATGCCCTGAATGTGTACCCGCCCATAACCTCCTTGTCTCACTGGAACGTACAAATGCAGAACTACACTCAGATATGCCCTGAACCTGTACCCCTCCATAACCTCCCAGTCTCACTGGAACGTACCAACGCAGAACTCCACACAAATATACCCTGAACCTGTACCCGACCATAACCTCCCTGTCTCACTGGAACGTACCATTGCAAAACACCGCACAAATATGCCCTGAATGTGTACCCGCCCATAACCTCCTTGTCTCACTGGAACGTACAAATGCAGAACTACACTCAGATATGCCCTGAACCTGTACCCCTCCATAACCTCCCAGTCTCACTGGAACGTACCAACGCAGAACTCCACACAAATATGCCCTGAACCTGTACCCTCCATAACCTCCCTGTCTCACTGGAACGTACCAATACAGAACTACACACAAATATGCCCTGAACCTGTACCCGACCATAACCTCCCTGTCTCACTGGAACGCACCAATGCCGAACTCCACTCAAATATGCCCTGATCGTGTACCGTGCATAACCTCCCTGTCTGACTGGAACTTACCATTGCAGAACACCACACAAATATGCCCTGAACCTGTACCCCTCCATAACCTCCCTGTCTCACTGGAAAGTACCAATGCAGAACTCCACACAAATGTGCCCTGAACCTGTACCCTCCATAACCTCCCTGTCTCACTGGAAGTTACCAATGCAGAACTCCAGACAAATGTGCCCTGAACCTGTACACCTCCATAACCTCCCTGTCTCACTGCAAAGTACCAATGCAGAATTCCACACAAATATGCCCTGAACGTGTACCCGCCCATAACCTCCTTGTCTCACTGGAACGCACCAATGCAGAACTCCACACAAATTTGCCCTGAAACTGTACCCCGCAATAACCTCCCTGTCTCACTGGAACGTACCAATGCAGAACTCCACACAAATTTGCCCTGAACCTGTACCCCTCCATAACCTCCCTGTCTCACTGGAACGTACCATTGCAGAACTACACAAAAATATGACCTGAACCTGTACCCTCCATAACCTCCCTGACTCACTGGAACGTACAAATGCAGAACTACACTCAGATATGCCCTGAACCTGTACCCCTCCATAACCTCCCAGTCTCACTGGAACGTACCAACGCAGAACTCCACACAAATATGCCCTGAACCTGTACCCTCCATAACCTCCCTGTCTCACTGGAACGTACCAATACAGAACTACACACAAATATGCCCTGAACCTGTACCCGACCATAACCTCCCTGTCTCACTACAACGCACCAATGCCGAACTCCACTCAAATATGCCCTGATCGTGTACCGTGCATAACCTCCCTGTCTGACTGGAACTTACCATTGCAGAACACCACACAAATATGCCCTGAACCTGTACCCCTCCATAACCTCCCTGTCTCACTGGAAAGTACCAATGCAGAACTCCACACAAATATGCCCTGAACCTGCACCCGACTATAACCTCCTGTCTCACTGGAACGTTCCACTGCAGAACTCCACACAAATATTTCCTGAACCTGTACCCTCCATAACCTCCCTGTCTCACTGGAACGTACCAATGCAGAACTCCAGACAAATGTGCCCTGAACCTGTACACCTCCATAACCTCCCTGTCTCACTGGAAAGTACCAATGCAGAACTCCACACAAATATGCCCTGAACCTGTAACCCTCCATAACCTCCCTGTCTCACTGGAACGTACCAATGCAGAACTCCACACAAATATGCCCTGAACCTGTAACCCTCCATAACCTCCCTGTCTCACTGGAACGTACCAATGCAGAATTCCACACAAATATGCCCTGAACGTGTACCCGCCCATTACCTCCTTGTCTCACTGGAACGCACCAATGCTGAACTCCACACAAATTTGCCCTGAACCTGTACCCCTCAATAACCTCCCTGTCTCACTGGAACGTACCAATGCAGAACTCCACTCAAATATGCCCTGATCCTGTACCGTGCATAACCTCCCTGTCTCAGTGGAAGGTACCAAAGCAGAATTCCACACAAATATGCCGTGAACCTGTACCCGCCCATAACCTCCTTGTCTCACTGGAACGCACCAATGCAGAAGTCCACACAAATTTGCCCTGAACCTGTACCCCTCCATAACCTCCCTGTCTCACTGGAACGTACCAATGCAGAACTCCACACAAGTATTCCCTGAACCTGTACCCCTCCATAATCTCCCTGTCACACTGGAACGCACCAATGCCGAACTCCACTCAAATATGCCCTGATCCTGTACCGGGCATAATCTCCCTGTCTCACTGGAACGTACCATTGCAGAACACCACACAAATATGCCCTGAACCTATACCCCTCCATAAGCTCCCTGTCTCACTGGAACGTACGAGTGCAGAACTCCACACAAATATGCCCTGAACCAGTACTGGTCCATAACCTCCCTGTCTCATTGGATCGTCCCACTGCAGAACTCCACACAAATATGCCATGAACCGGTACCCTCCATAACCTCCCTGTTTCATTGGAAAGTACCAATGCAGAACTCCACACAAATATGCCCTGAACCTGTACCCCTCCATAACCTCCCTGTCTCACTGGAACGTACCAATGCAGAACTCCACACATATATGCTCTGAACCTGTACCCCTCCATAACCTCCCTGTCTCACTGGAACGCACCAATGCCGAACTCCACTCAAATATGCCTTGAACCTGTACCTTCCATAACCTCCCTGTCTCACTGGAACGTACCAATGCAGAACTACACACAAATATGCCCTGAACCTGCACCCGACCATAACCTCCCTGTCTCACTGGAACGTACCATTGCAAAACACCGCACAAATATGCCCTGAATGTGTACCCGCCCATAACCTCCTTGTCTCACTGGAACGCACCAATGCAGAACTCCACACAAATTTGCCCTGAACCTGTACCCCTCCATAACCTCCCTGTCTCACTGGAACGTACCATTGCAGAACTCCACACAAATATGACCTGAACCTGTACCCTCCATAACCTCCCTGACTCACTGGAACGTACAAATGCAGAACTACACTCAGATATGCCCTGAACCTGTACCCCTCCATAACCTCCCAGTCTCACTGGAACGTACCAACGCAGAACTCCACACAAATATGCCCTGAACCTGTACCCTCCATAACCTCCCTGTCTCACTGGAACGTACCAATACAGAACTACACACAAATATGCCCTGAACCTGTACCCGACCATAACCTCCCTGTCTCACTGGAACGCACCAATGCCGAACTCCACTCAAATATGCCCTGATCGTGTACCGTGCATAACCTCCCTGTCTGACTGGAACTTTCCATTGCAGAACACCACACAAATATGCCCTGAACCTGTACCCCTCCATAACCTCCCTGTCTCACTGGAAAGTACCAATGCAGAACTCCACACAAATATGCCCTGAACCTGCACCCGACTATAACCTCCTGTCTCACTGGAACGTACCACTGCAGAACTCCACACAAATATGCCCTGAACCTGTACCCTCCATAACCTCCCTGTCTCACTGGAACATACCAATGCAGAACTCCAGACAAATGTGCCCTGAACCTGTACACCTCCATAACCTCCCTGTCTCACTGGAAAGTACAAATGCAGAACTCCACACAAATATGCCCTGAACCTGTAACCCTCCATAACCTCCCTGTCTCACTGGAACGTACCAATGCAGAACTCCACACAAATATGCCCTGAACCTGTAACCCTCCATAACCTCCCTGTCTCACTGGAACGTACCAATGCAGATCTCCACACAAATATGCCCTGAACCTGTAACCCTCCATAACCTCCCTGTCTCACTGGAACGTACCAATGCAGAATTCCACACAAATATCCCCTGAACGTGTACCCGCCCATAACCTCCTTGTCTCACTGGAACGCACCAATGCAGAACTCCACACAAATTTGCCCTGAACCTGTACCCCTCAATAACCTCCCTGTCTCACTGGAACGTACCAATGCAGAACTCCACTCAAATATGCCCTGATCCTGTACCGTGCATAACCTCCCTGTCTCAGTGGAAGGTACCAAAGCAGAATTCCACACAAATATGCCCTGAACCTGTACCCGCCCATAACCTCCTTGTCTCACTGGAACGCACCAATGCAGAAGTCCACACAAATTTGCCCTGAACCTGTACCCCTCCATAACCTCCCTGTCTCACTGGAACGTACCAATGCAGAACTCCACACAAGTATTCCCTGAACCTGTACCCCTCCATAATCTCCCTGTCACATTGGAACGCACCAATGCCGAACTCCACTCAAATATGCCCTGATCCTGTACCGGGCATAATCTCCCTGTCTCACTGGAACGTACCATTGCAGAACACCACACAAATATGCCCTGAACCTATACCCCTCCATAACCTCCCTGTCTCACTGGAACGTACGAGTGCAGAACTCCACACAAATATGCCCTGAACCAGTACTGGTCCATAACCTCCCTGTCTCATTGGATCGTCCCACTGCAGAACTCCACACAAATATGCCATGAACCGGTACCCTCCATAACCTCCCTGTTTCATTGGAAAGTACCAATGCAGAACTCCACACAAATATGCCCTGAACCTGTACCACTCCATAACCTCCCTGTCTCACTGGAACGTACCAATTCAGAACTCCACACATATATGCTCTGAACCTGTACCCCTCCATAACCTCCCTGTCTCACTGGAACGCACCAATGCCGAACTCCACTCAAATATGCCCTGAACATGTACCCCTACATAACCTTCTGTCTCAATGGAACGTACCATTGCAGTACAACACACAAATATGCCCTGAACCTGTACCCCTCCATAACCTCCCTGTCTCACTGGAACGTACCAATGCAGAACTACACACAAATATGCCCTGAACCTGCACCCGACCATAACCTCCCTGTCTCACTGGAACGTACCGTTGCAAAACACCGCACAAATATGCCCTGAATGTGTACCCGCCCATAACCTCCTTGTCTCACTGGAACGCACCAATGCAGAACTCCACACAAATTTGCCCTGAACCTGTACCCCTCCATAACCTCCCAGTCTCACTGGAACGTACCATTGCAGATCTCCACACAAATATGCCTTGAACCTGTACCTTCCATAACCTCCCTGTCTCACTGGAACGTACCAATGCAGAACTACACACAAATATGCCCTGAACCTGCACCCGACCATAACCTCCCTGTCTCACTGGAACGTACCATTGCAAAACACCGCACAAATATGCCCTGAATGTGTACCCGCCCATAACCTCCTTGTCTCACTGGAACGTACAAATGCAGAACTACACTCAGATATGCCCTGAACCTGTACCCCTCCATAACCTCCCAGTCTCACTGGAACGTACCAATGCAGAACTCCAGACAAATGTGCCCTGAACCTGTACACCTCCATAACCTCCCTGTCTCACTGGAAAGTACCAATGCAGAACTCCACACAAATATGCCCTGAACCTGTAACCCTCCATAACCTCCCTGTCTCACTGGAACGTACCAATGCAGAACTCCACACAAATATGCCCTGAACCTGTAACCCTCCATAACCTCCCTGTCTCACTGGAACGTACCAATGCAGAATTCCACACAAATATGCCCTGAACGTGTACCCGCCCATTACCTCCTTGTCTCACTGGAACGCACCAATGCTGAACTCCACACAAATTTGCCCTGAACCTGTACCCCTCAATAACCTCCCTGTCTCACTGGAACGTACCAATGCAGAACTCCACTCAAATATGCCCTGATCCTGTACCGTGCATAACCTCCCTGTCTCAGTGGAAGGTACCAAAGCAGAATTCCACACAAATATGCCCTGAACCTGTACCCGCCCATAACCTCCTTGTCTCACTGGAACGCACCAATGCAGAAGTCCACACAAATTTGCCCTGAACCTGTACCCCTCCATAACCTCCCTGTCTCACTGGAACGTACCAATGCAGAACTCCACACAAGTATTCCCTGAACCTGTACCCCTCCATAATCTCCCTGTCACACTGGAACGCACCAATGCCGAACTCCACTCAAATATGCCCTGATCCTGTACCGGGCATAATCTCCCTGTCTCACTGGAACGTACCATTGCAGAACACCACAGAAATATGCCCTGAACCTATACCCCTCCATAACCTCCCTGTCTCACTGGAACGTACGAGTGCAGAACTCCACACAAATATGCCCTGAACCAGTACTGGTCCATAACCTCCCTGTCTCATTGGATCGTCCCACTGCAGAACTCCACACAAATATGCCATGAACCGGTACCCTCCATAACCTCCCTGTTTCATTGGAAAGTACCAATGCAGAACTCCACACAAATATGCCCTGAACCTGTACCCCTCCATAACCTCCCTGTCTCACTGGAACGTACCATTGCAGAACTCCACACAAATATGACCTGAACCTGTACCCCTCCATAACCTCCCTGTCTCACTGGAGCGCACCAATGCCGAACTCCACTCAAATATGCCTTGAACCTGTACCTTCCATAACCTCCCTGTCTCACTGGAACGTACCAATGCAGAACTACACACAAACATTTCCTGAACCTGTACCCCTCCATAACCTCCCTGTCTCACTGGAACGTACCATTGCAGAACTCCACACAAATATGACCTGAACCTGTACCCTCCATAACCTCCCTGACTCACTGGAACGTACAAATGCAGAACTACACTCAGATATGCCCTGAACCTGTACCCCTCCATAACCTCCCAGTCTCACTGGAACGTACCAACGCAGAACTCCACACAAATATTCCCTGAACCTGTACCCTCCATAACCTCCCTGTCTCACTGGAACGTACCAATACAGAACTACACACAAATATGCCCTGAACCTGTACCCGACCATAACCTCCCTGTCTCACTGGAACGCACCAATGCCGAACTCCACTCAAATATGCCCTGAACCTGTAACCCTCCATAACCTCCCTGTCTCACTGGAACGTACCAATGCAGAACACCACACAAATATGCCCTGAACCTGTACCCCTCCATAACCTCCCTGTCTCACTGGAAAGTACCAATGCAGAACTCCACACAAATATGCCCTGAACCTGCACCCGACTATAACCTCCTGTCTCACTGGAACGTACCACTGCAGAACTCCACACAAATATGCCCTGAACCTGTACCCTCCATAACCTCCCTGTCTCACTGGAACGTACCAATGCAGAACTCCAGACAAATGTCCCCTAAACCTGTACACCTCCATAACCTCCCTGTCTCACTGGAAAGTACCAATGCAGAACTCCACACAAATATGCCCTGAACCTGTAACCATCCATAACCTCCCTGTCTCACTGGAACGTACCAATGCAGAACTCCACACAAATATGCCCTGAACCTGTAACCCTCCATAACTTCCCTGTCTCACTGGAACGTACCAATGCAGAATTCCACACAAATATGCCCTGAACGTGTACCCGCCCATAACCTCCTTGTCTCACTGGAACGCACCAATGCAGAACTACACACAAATATGCCCTGAACCTGCA
The DNA here is from genome assembly GCF_048418815.1 of Hemitrygon akajei. Classification (NCBI taxonomy): domain Eukaryota; kingdom Metazoa; phylum Chordata; class Chondrichthyes; order Myliobatiformes; family Dasyatidae; genus Hemitrygon; species Hemitrygon akajei. The sequence goes on along the minus strand of NW_027331952.1, from coordinate 203,573 downwards.
CCCGACCATAACCTCCCTGTCTCACTGGAACGTACCATTGCAAAACACCGCACAAATATGCCCTGAATGTGTACCCGCCCATAACCTCCTTGTCTCACTGGAACGTACAAATGCAGAACTACACTCAGATATGCCCTGAACCTGTACCCCTCCATAACCTCCCAGTCTCACTGGAACGTACCAATGCAGAACTCCAGACAAATGTGCCCTGAACCTGTACACCTCCATAACCTCCCTGTCTCACTGGAAAGTACCAATGCAGAACTCCACACAAATATGCCCTGAACCTGTAACCCTCCATAACCTCCCTGTCTCACTGGAACGTACCAATGCAGAACTCCACACAAATATGCCCTGAACCTGTAACCCTCCATAACCTCCCTGTCTCACTGGAACGTACCAATGCAGAATTCCACACAAATATGCCCTGAACGTGTACCCGCCCATTACCTCCTTGTCTCACTGGAACGCACCAATGCTGAACTCCACACAAATTTGCCCTGAACCTGTACCCCTCAATAACCTCCCTGTCTCACTGGAACGTACCAATGCAGAACTCCACTCAAATATGCCCTGATCCTGTACCGTGCATAACCTCCCTGTCTCAGTGGAAGGTACCAAAGCAGAATTCCACACAAATATGCCCTGAACCTGTACCCGCCCATAAACTCCTTGTCTCACTGGAACGCACCAATGCAGAAGTCCACACAAATTTGCCCTGAACCTGTACCCCTCCATAACCTCCCTGTCTCACTGGAACGTACCAATGCAGAACTCCACACAAGTATTCCCTGAACCTGTACCCCTCCATAATCTCCCTGTCACACTGGAACGCACCAATGCCGAACTCCACTCAAATATGCCCTGATCCTGTACCGGGCATAATCTCCCTGTCTCACTGGAACGTACCATTGCAGAACACCACACAAATATGCCCTGAACCTATACCCCTCCATAACCTCCCTGTCTCAGTGGAACGTACGAGTGCAGAACTCCACACAAATATGCCCTGAACCAGTACTGGTCCATAACCTCCCTGTCTCATTGGATCGTCCCACTGCAGAACTCCACACAAATATGCCATGAACCGGTACCCTCCATAACCTCCCTGTTTCATTGGAAAGTACCAATGCAGAACTCCACACAAATATGCCCTGAACCTGTAACCCTCCATAACCTCCCTGTCTCACTGGAACGTACCATTGCAGAACTCCACACAAATATGACCTGAACCTGTACCCCTCCATAACCTCCCTGTCTCACTGGAGCGCACCAATGCCGAACTCCACTCAAATATGCCTTGAACCTGTACCTTCCATAACCTCCCTGTCTCACTGGAACGTACCAATGCAGAACTACACACAAACATTTCCTGAACCTGTACCCCTCCATAACCTCCCTGTCTCACTGGAACGTACCATTGCAGAACTCCACACAAATATGACCTGAACCTGTACCCTCCATAACCTCCCTGACTCACTGGAACGTACAAATGCAGAACTACACTCAGATATGCCCTGAACCTGTACCCCTCCATAACCTCCCAGTCTCACTGGAACGTACCAACGCAGAACTCCACACAAATATTCCCTGAACCTGTACCCTCCATAACCTCCCTGTCTCACTGGAACGTACCAATACAGAACTACACACAAATATGCCCTGAACCTGTACCCGACCATAACCTCCCTGTCTCACTGGAACGCACCAATGCCGAACTCCACTCAAATATGCCCTGATCGTGTACCGTGCATAACCTCCCTGTCTGACTGGAACTTACCATTGCAGAACACCACACAAATATGCCCTGAACCTGTACCCCTCCATAACCTCCCTGTCTCACTGGAAAGTACCAATGCAGAACTCCACACAAATATGCCCTGAACCTGCACCCGACTATAACCTCCTGTCTCACTGGAACGTACCACTGCAGAACTCCACACAAATATGCCCTGAACCTGTACCCTCCATAACCTCCCTGTCTCACTGGAACGTACCAATGCAGAACTCCAGACAAATGTCCCCTAAACCTGTACACCTCCATAACCTCCCTGTCTCACTGGAAAGTACCAATGCAGAACTCCACACAAATATGCCCTGAACCTGTAACCATCCATAACCTCCCTGTCTCACTGGAACGTACCAATGCAGAACTCCACACAAATATGCCCTGAACCTGTAACCCTCCATAACTTCCCTGTCTCACTGGAACGTACCAATGCAGAATTCCACACAAATATGCCCTGAACGTGTACCCGCCCATAACCTCCTTGTCTCACTGGAACGCACCAATGCAGAACTCCACACAAATTTGCCCTGATCCTGTACCCCTCAATAACCTCCCTGTCTCACTGGAACGTACCAATGCAGAACTCCACTCAAATATGCCCTGATCCTGTACCGTGCATAACCTCCCTGTCTCAGTGGAAGGTACCAAAGCAGAATTCCACACAAATATGCCCTGATCCTGTACCGGGCATAATCTCCCTGTCTCACTGGAACGTACCATTGCAGAACACCACACAAATATGCCCTGAACCTATACCCCTCCATAACCTCCCTGTCTCACTGGAACGTACCAATGCAGAACTCCACACAAGTATTCCCTGAACCTGTACCCCTCCATAATCTCCCTGTCACACTGGAACGCACCAATGCCGAACTCCACTCAAATATGCCCTGATCCTGTACCGGGCATAATCTCCCTGTCTCACTGGAACGTACCATTGCAGAACACCACACAAATATGCCCTGAACCTATACCCCTCCATAACCTCCCTGTCTCACTGGAACGTACGAGTGCAGAACTCCACACAAATATGCCCTGAACCAGTACTGGTCCATAACCTCCCTGTCTCATTGGATCGTCCCACTGCAGAACTCCACACAAATATGCCATGAACCGGTACCCTCCATAACCTCCCTGTTTCATTGGAAAGTACCAATGCAGAACTCCACACAAATATGCCCTGAACCTGTACCCCTCCATAACCTCCCTGTCTCACTGGAACGTACCAATGCAGAACTCCACACATATATGCTCTGAACCTGTACCCCTCCATAACCTCCCTGTCTCACTGGATCGCACCAATGCCGAACTCCACTCAAATATGCCCTGAACATGTACCCCTCCATAACCTTCTGTCTCAATGGAACGTACCATTGCAGAACAACACACAAATATGCCCTGAACCTGTACCCCTCCATAACCTCCCTGTCTCACAGGAACGTACCATTGCAGATCTCCACACAAATATGCCTTGAACCTGTACCTTCCATAACCTCCCTGTCTCACTGGAACGTACCAATGCAGAACTACACACAAATATGCCCTGAACCTGCACCCGACCATAACCTCCCTGTCTCACTGGAACGTACCATTGCAAAACACCGCACAAATATGCCCTGAATGTGTACCCGCCCATAACTTCCTTGTCTCACTGGAACGCACCAATGCAGAACTCCACACAAATTTGCCCTGAACCTGTACCCCTCCATAACCTCCCTGTCTCACTGGAACGTACCATTGCAGAACTCCACACAAATATGACCTGAACCTGTACCCTCCATAGCCTCCCTGACTCACTGGAACGTACAAATGCAGAACTACACTCAGATATGCCCTGAACCTGTACCCCTCCATAAACTCCCAGTCTCACTGGAACGTACCAACGCAGAACTCCACACAAATATGCCCTGAACCTGTACCCTCCATAACCTCCCTGTCTCACTGGAACGTACCAATACAGAACTACACACAAATATGCCCTGAACCTGTACCCGACCATAACCTCCCTGTCTCACTGGAACGCACCAATGCCGAACTCACTCAAATATGCCCTGATCGTGTACCGTGCATAACCTCCCTGTCTGACTGGAACTTACCATTGCAGAACACCACACAAATATGCCCTGAACCTGTACCCCTCCATAACCTCCCTGTCTCACTGGAAAGTACCAATGCAGAACTCCACACAAATATGCCCTGAACCTGCACCCGACTATAACCTCCTGTCTCACTGGAACGTACCACTGCAGAACTCCACACAAATATGCCCTGAACCTGTACCCTCCATAACCTCCCTGTCTCACTGGAACATACCAATGCAGAACTCCAGACAAATGTGCCCTGAACCTGTACAACTCCATAACCTCCCTGTCTCACTGGAAAGTACAAATGCAGAACTCCACACAAATATGCCCTGAACCTGTAACCCTCCATAACCTCCCTGTCTCACTGGAACGTACCAATGCAGAACTCCACACAAATATGCCCTGAACCTGTAACCCTCCATAACCTCCCTGTCTCACTGGAACGTACCAATGCAGAACTCCACACAAATATGCCCTGAACCTGTAAACCTCCATAACCTCCCTGTCTCACTGGAACGTACCAATGCAGAATTCCACACAAATATCCCCTGAACGTGTACCCGCCCATAACCTCCTTGTCTCACTGGAACGCACCAATGCAGAACTCCACACAAATTTGCCCTGAACCTGTACCCCTCAATAACCTCCCTGTCTCACTGGAACGTACCAATGCAGAACTCCACTCAAATATGCCCTGATACTGTACCGTGCATAATCTCCCTGTCTCAGTGGAAGGTACCAAAGCAGAATTCCACACAAATATGCCCTGAACCTGTACCCGCCCATAACCTCCTTGTCTCACTGGAACGCACCAATGCAGAAGTCCACACAAATTTGCCCTGAACCTGTACCCCTCCATAACCTCCCTGTCTCACTGGAACGTACCAATGCAGAACTCCACACAAGTATTCCCTGAACCTGTACCCCTCCATAATCTCCCTGTCACACTGGAACGCACCAATGCCGAACTCCACTCAAATATGCCCTGATCCTGTACCGGGCATAATCTCCCTGTCTCACTGGAACGTACCATTGCAGAACACCACACAAATATGCCCTGAACCTATACCCCTCCATAACCTCCCTGTCTCACTGGAACGTACGAGTGCAGAACTCCACACAAATATGCCCTGAACCAGTACTGGTCCATAACCTCCCTGTCTCATTGGATCGTCCCACTGCAGAACTCCACACAAATATGCCATGAACCGGTACCCTCCATAACCTCCCTGTTTCATTGGAAAGTACCAATGCAGAACTCCACACAAATATGCCCTGAACCTGTACCCCTCCATAACCTCCCTGTCTCACTGGAACGTACCAATGCAGAACTCCACACATATATGCTCTGAAGCTGTACCCCTCCATAACCTCCCTGTCTCACTGGAACGCACCAATGCCGAACTCCACTCAAATATGCCCTGAACATGTACCCCTCCATAACCTTCTGTCTCAATGGAACGTACCATTGCAGAACAACACACAAATATGCCCTGAACCTGTACCCCTCCATAACCTCCCTGTCTCACAGGAACGTACCATTGCAGATCTCCACACAAATATGCCTTGAACCTGTACCTTCCATAACCTCCCTGTCTCACTGGAACGTACCAATGCAGAACTACACACAAATATGCCCTGAACCTGCACCCGACCATAACCTCCCTGTCTCACTGGAACGTACCATTGCAAAACACCGCACAAATATGCCCTGAATGTGTACCCGCCCATAACCTCCTTGTCTCACTGGAACGCACCAATGCAGAACTCCACACAAATTTGCCCTGAACCTGTACCCCTCCATAACCTCCCTGTCTCACTGGAACGTACCATTGCAGAACTCCACACAAATATGACCTGAACCTGTACCCTCCATAGCCTCCCTGACTCACTGGAACGTACAAATGCAGAACTACACTCAGATATGCCCTGAACCTGTACCCCTCCATAACCTCCCAGTCTCACTGGAACGTACCAACGCAGAACTCCACACAAATATGCCCTGAACCTGTACCCTCCATAACCTCCCTGTCTCACTGGAACGTACCAATACAGAACTACACACAAATATGCCCTGAACCTGTACCCGACCATAACCTCCCTGTCTCACTGGAACGCACCAATGCCGAACTCACTCAAATATGCCCTGATCGTGTACCGTGCATAACCTCCCTGTCTGACTGGAACTTACCATTGCAGAACACCACACAAATATGCCCTGAACCTGTACCCCTCCATAACCTCCCTGTCTCACTGGAAAGTACCAATGCAGAACTCCACACAAATATGCCCTGAACCTGCACCCGACTATAACCTCCTGTCTCACTGGAACGTACCACTGCAGAACTCCACACAAATATGCCCTGAACCTGTACCCTCCATAACCTCCCTGTCTCACTGGAACATACCAATGCAGAACTCCAGACAAATGTGCCCTGAACCTGTACAACTCCATAACCTCACTGTCTCACTGGAAAGTACAAATGCAGAACTCCACACAAATATGCCCTGAACCTGTAACCCTCCATAACCTCCCTGTCTCACTGGAACGTACCAATGCAGAACTCCACACAAATATGCCCTGAACCTGTAACCCTCCATAACCTCCCTGTCTCACTGGAACGTACCAATGCAGAACTCCACACAAATATGCCCTGAACCTGTAAACCTCCATAACCTCCCTGTCTCACTGGAACGTACCAATGCAGAATTCCACACAAATATCCCCTGAACGTGTACCCGCCCATAACCTCCTTGTCTCACTGGAACGCACCAATGCAGAACTCCACACAAATTTGCCCTGAACCTGTACCCCTCAATAACCTCCCTGTCTCACTGGAACGTACCAATGCAGAACTCCACTCAAATATGCCCTGATCCTGTACCGTGCATAACCTCCCTGTCTCAGTGGAAGGTACCAAAGCAGAATTCCACACAAATATGCCCTGAACCTGTACCCGCCCATAACCTCCTTGTCTCACTGGAACGCACCAATGCAGAAGTCCACACAAATTTGCCCTGAACCTGTACCCCTCCATAACCTCCCTGTCTCACTGGAACGTACCAATGCAGAACTCCACACAAGTATTCCCTGAACCTGTACCCCTCCATAATCTCCCTGTCACACTGGAACGCACCAATGCCGAACTCCACTCAAATATGCCCTGATCCTGTACCGGGCATAATCTCCCTGTCTCACTGGAACGTACCATTGCAGAACACCACACAAATATGCCCTGAACCTATACCCCTCCATAACCTCCCTGTCTCACTGGAACGTACGAGTGCAAAACTCCACACAAATATGCCCTGAACCTGTACTGGTCCATAACCTCCCTGTCTCATTGGATCGTCCCACTGCAGAACTCCACACAAATATGCCATGAACCGGTACCCTCCATAACCTCCCTGTTTCATTGGAAAGTACCAATGCAGAACTCCACACAAATATGCCCTGAACCTGTACCCCTCCATAACCTCCCTGTCTCACTGGAACGTACCAATGCAGAACTCCACACATATATGCTCTGAACCTGTACCCCTCCATAACCTCCCTGTCTCACTGGAACGCACCAATGCCGAACTCCACTCAAATATGCCCTGAACATGTACAACTCCATAACCTTCTGTCTCAATGGAACGTACCATTGCAGAACAACACACAAATATGCCCTGAACCTGTACCCCTCCATAACCTCCCTGTCTCACTGGAACGTACCATTGCAGATCTCCACACAAATATGCCTTGAACCTGTACCTTCCATAACCTCCCTGTCTCACTGGAACGTACCAATGCAGAACTACACACAAATATGCCCTGAACCTGCACCCGACCATAACCTCCCTGTCTCACTGGAACGTACCATTGCAAAACACCGCACAAATATGCCCTGAATGTGTACCCGCCCATAACCTCCTTGTCTCACTGGAACGCACCAATGCAGAACTCCACACAAATTTGCCCTGAACCTGTACCCCTCCATAACCTCCCAGTCTCACTGGAACGTACCATTGCAGATCTCCACACAAATATGCCTTGAACCTGTACCTTCCATAACCTCCCTGTCTCACTGGAACGTACCAATGCAGAACTACACACAAATATGCCCTGAACCTGCACCCGACCATAACCTCCCTGTCTCACTGGAACGTACCATTGCAAAACACCGCACAAATATGCCCTGAATGTGTACCCGCCCATAACCTCCTTGTCTCACTGGAACGTACAAATGCAGAACTACACTCAGATATGCCCTGAACCTGTACCCCTCCATAACCTCCCAGTCTCACTGGAACGTACCAACGCAGAACTCCACACAAATATGCCCTGAACCTGTACCCTCCATAACCTCCCTGTCTCACTGGAACGTACCAATACAGAACTACACACAAATATGCCCTGAACCTGTACCCGACCATAACCTCCCTGTCTCACTGGAACGCACCAATGCCGAACTCCACTCAAATATGCCCTGATCGTGTACCGTGCATAACCTCCCTGTCTGACTGGAACTTACCATTGCAGAACACCACACAAATATGCCCTGAACCTGTACCCCTCCATAACCTCCCTGTCTCACTGGAAAGTACCAATGCAGAACTCCACACAAATATGCCCTGAACCTGCACCCGACTATAACCTCCTGTCTCACTGGAACGTACCACTGCAGAACTCCACACAAATATGCCCTGAACCTGTACCCTCCATAACCTCCCTGTCTCACTGGAAGATACCAATGCAGAACTCCAGACAAATGTGCCCTGAACCTGTACACCTCCATAACCTCCCTGTCTCACTGGAAAGTACCAATGCAGAATTCCACACAAATATGCCCTGAACGTGTACCCGCCCATAACCTCCTTCTCTCACTGGAACGCACCAATGCAGAACTCCACACAAATTTGCCCTGAAACTGTACCCCTCAATAACCTCCCTGTCTCACTGGAACGTACCAATGCAGAACTCCACACAAATTTGCCCTGAACCTGTACCCCTCCATAACCTCCCTGTCTCACTGGAACGTACCATTGCAGAACTCCACACAAATATGACCTGAACCTGTACCCTCCATAACCTCCCTGACTCACTGGAACGTACAAATGCAGAACTACAACCAGATATGCCCTGAACCTGTACCCCTCCATAACCTCCCAGTCTCACTGGAACGTACCAACGCAGAACTCCACACAAATATGCCCTGAACCTGTACCCTCCATAACCTCCCTGTCTCACTGGAACGTACCAATACAGAACTACACACAAATATGCCCTGAACCTGTACCCGACCATAACCTCCCTGTCTCACTGGAACGCACCAATGCCGAACTCCACTCAAATATGCCCTGATCGTGTACCGTGCATAACCTCCCTGTCTGACTGGAACTTACCATTGCAGAACACCACACAAATATGCCCTGAACCTGTACCCCTCCATAACCTCCCTGTCTCACTGGAACGTACCACTGCAGAACTCCACACAAATATGCCCTGAACCTGTACCCTCCATAACCTCCCTGTCTCACTGGAACGTACCAATACAGAACTACACACAAATATGCCCTGAACCTGTACCCGACCATAACCTCCCTGTCTCACTGGAACGCACCAATGCCGAACTCCACTCAAATATGCCCTGATCGTGTACCGTGCATAACCTCCCTGTCTGACTGGAACTTACCATTGCAGAACACCACACAAATATGCCCTGAACCTGTACCCCTCCATAACCTCCCTGTCTCACTGGAACGTACGAGTGCAAAACTCCACACAAATATGCCCTGAACCTGTACTGGTCCATAACCTCCCTGTCTCATTGGATCGTCCCACTGCAGAACTCCACACAAATATGCCATGAACCGGTACCCTCCATAACCTCCCTGTTTCATTGGAAAGTACCAATGCAGAACTCCACACAAATATGCCCTGAACCTGTACCCCTCCATAACCTCCCTGTCTCACTGGAACGTACCAATGCAGAACTCCACACATATATGCTCTGAACCTGTACCCCTCCATAACCTCCCTGTCTCACTGGAACGCACCAATGCCGAACTCCACTCAAATATGCCCTGAACATGTACAACTCCATAACCTTCTGTCTCAATGGAACGTACCATTGCAGAACAACACACAAATATGCCCTGAACCTGTACCCCTCCATAACCTCCCTGTCTCACTGGAACGTACCATTGCAGATCTCCACACAAATATGCCTTGAACCTGTACCTTCCATAACCTCCCTGTCTCACTGGAACGTACCAATGCAGAACTACACACAAATATGCCCTGAACCTGCACCCGACCATAACCTCCCTGTCTCACTGGAACGTACCATTGCAAAACACCGCACAAATATGCCCTGAATGTGTACCCGCCCATAACTTCCTTGTCTCACTGGAACGCACCAATGCAGAACTCCACACAAATTTGCCCTGAACCTGTACCCCTCCATAACCTCCCAGTCTCACTGGAACGTACCATTGCAGATCTCCACACAAATATGCCTTGAACCTGTACCTTCCATAACCTCCCTGTCTCACTGGAACGTACCAATGCAGAACTACACACAAATATGCCCTGAACCTGCACCCGACCATAACCTCCCTGTCTCACTGGAACGTACCATTGCAAAACACCGCACAAATATGCCCTGAATGTGTACCCGCCCATAACCTCCTTGTCTCACTGGAACGTACAAATGCAGAACTACACTCAGATATGCCCTGAACCTGTACCCCTCCATAACCTCCCAGTCTCACTGGAACGTACCAACGCAGAACTCCACACAAATATGCCCTGAACCTGTACCCTCCATAACCTCCCTGTCTCACTGGAACGTACCAATACAGAACTACACACAAATATGCCCTGAACCTGTACCCGACCATAACCTCCCTGTCTCACTGGAACGCACCAATGCCGAACTCCACTCAAATATGCCCTGATCGTGTACCGTGCATAACCTCCCTGTCTGACTGGAACTTACCATTGCAGAACACCACACAAATATGCCCTGAACCTGTACCCCTCCATAACCTCCCTGTCTCACTGGAAAGTACCAATGCAGAACTCCACACAAATATGCCCTGAAACTGCACCCGACTATAACCTCCTGTCTCACTGGAACGTACCACTGCAGAACTCCACACAAATATGCCCTGAACCTGTACCCTCCATAACCTCCCTGTCTCACTGGAAGATACCAATGCAGAACTCCAGACAAATGTGCCCTGAACCTGTACACCTCCATAACCTCCCTGTCTCACTGGAAAGTACCAATGCAGAATTCCACACAAATATGCCCTGAACGTGTACCCGCCCATAACCTCCTTGTCTCACTGGAACGCACCAATGCAGAACTCCACACAAATTTGCCCTGAAACTGTACCCCTCAATAACCTCCCTGTCTCACTGGAACGTACCAATGCAGAACTCCACACAAATTTGCCCTGAACCTGTACCCCTCCATAACCTCCCTGTCTCACTGGAACGTACCATTGCAGAACTCCACACAAATATGACCTGAACCTGTACCCTCCATAACCTCCCTGACTCACTGGAACGTACAAATGCAGAACTACACTCAGATATGCCCTGAACCTGTACCCCTCCATAACCTCCCAGTCTCACTGGAACGTACCAACGCAGAACTCCACACAAATATGCCCTGAACCTGTACCCTCCATAACCTCCCTGTCTCACTGGAACGTACCAATACAGAACTACACACAAATATGCCCTGAACCTGTACCCGACCATAACCTCCCTGTCTCACTGGAACGCACCAATGCCGAACTCCACTCAAATATGCCCTGATCGTGTACCGTGCATAACCTCCCTGTCTGACTGGAACTTACCATTGCAGAACACCACACAAATATGCCCTGAACCTGTACCCCTCCATAACCTCCCTGTCTCACTGGAACGTACCACTGCAGAACTCCACACAAATATGCCCTGAACCTGTACCCTCCATAACCTCCCTGTCTCACTGGAACGTACCAATACAGAACTACACACAAATATGCCCTGAACCTGTACCCGACCATAACCTCCCTGTCTCACTGGAACGCACCAATGCCGAACTCCACTCAAATATGCCCTGATCGTGTACCGTGCATAACCTCCCTGTCTGACTGGAACTTACCATTGCAGAACACCACACAAATATGCCCTGAACCTGTAGCCCTCCATAACCTCCCTGTCTCACTGGAAAGTACCAATGCAGAACTCCACACAAATATGCCCTGAACCTGCACCCGACTATAACCTCCTGTCTCACTGGAACGTACCACTGCAGAACTCCACACAAATATGCCCTGAACCTGTACCCTCCATAACCTCCCTGTCTCACTGGAAGATACCAATGCAGAACTCCAGACAAATGTGCCCTGAACCTGTACACCTCCATAACCTCCCTGTCTCACTGGAAAGTACCAATGCAGAATTCCACACAAATATGCCCTGAACGTGTACCAGCCCATAACCTCCTTGTCTCACTGGAACGCACCAATGCAGAACTCCACACAAATTTGCCCTGAAACTGTACCCCTCAATAACCTCCCTGTCTCACTGGAACGTACCAATGCAGAACTCCACACAAATTTGCCCTGAACCTGTACCCCTCCATAACCTCCCTGTCTCACTGGAAGGTACCATTGCAGAACTCCACACAAATATGACCTGAACCTGTACCCTCCATAACCTCCCTGACTCACTGGAACGTACAAATGCAGAACTACACTCAGATATGCCCTGAACCTGTACCCCTCCATAACCTCCCAGTCTCACTGGAACGTACCAACGCAGAACTCCACACAAATATGCCCTGAACCTGTACCCTCCATAACCTCCCTGTCTCACTGGAACGTACCAATACAGAACTACACACAAATATGCCCTGAACCTGTACCCGACCATAACCTCCCTGTCTCACTGGAACGCACCAATGCCGAACTCCACTCAAATATGCCCTGATCGTGTACCGTGCATAACCTCCCTGTCTGACTGGAACTTACCATTGCAGAACACCACACAAATATGCCCTGAACCTGTACCCCTCCATAACCTCCCTGTCTCACTGGAAAGTACCAATGCAGAACTCCACACAAATATGCCCTGAACCTGCACCCGACTATAACCTCCTGTCTCACTGGAACGTACCACTGCAGAACTCCACACAAATATGCCCTGAACCTGTACCCTCCATAACCTCCCTGTCTCACTGGAACGTACCAATGCAGAACTCCAGACAAATGTGCCCTGAACCTGTACACCTCCATAACCTCCCTGTCTCACTGGAAAGTACCAATGCAGAACTCCACACAAATATGCCCTGAACCTGTAACCCTCCATAACCTCCCTGTCTCACTGGAACGTACCAATGCAGAACTCCACACAAATATGCCCTGAACCTGTAACCCTCCATAACCTCCCTGTCTCACTGGAACGTACCAATGCAGAATTCCACACAAATATGCCCTGAACGTGTACCCGCCCATAACCTCCTTGTCTCACTGGAACGCACCAATGCAGAACTCCACACAAATTTGCCCTGAACCTGTACCCCTCAATAAACTCCCTGTCTCACTGGAACGTACCAATGCAGAACTCCACTCAAATATGCCCTGATCCTGTACCGTGCATAACCTCCCTGTCTCAGTGGAAGGTACCAAAGCAGAATTCCACACAAATATGCCCTGAACCTGTACCCGCCCATAACCTCCTTGTCTCACTGGAACGCACCAATGCAGAAGTCCACACAAATTTGCCCTGAACCTGTACCCCTCCATAACCTCCCTGTCTCACTGGAACGTACCAATGCAGAACTCCACACAAGTATTCCCTGAACCTGTACCCCTCCATAATCTCCCTGTCACACTGGAACGCACCAATGCCGAACTCCACTCAAATATGCCCTGATCCTGTACCGGGCATAATCTCCCTGTCTCACTGGAACGTACCATTGCAGAACACCACACAAATATGCCCTGAACTTATACCCCTCCATAACCTCCCTGTCTCACTGGAACGTACGAGTGCAGAACTCCACACAAATATGCCCTGAACCAGTACTGGTCCATAACCTCCCTGTCTCATTGGATCGTCCCACTGCAGAACTCCACACAAATATGCCATGAACCGGTACCCTCCATAACCTCCCTGTTTCATTGGAAAGTACCAATGCAGAACTCCACACAAATATGCCCTGAACCTGTACCCCTCCATAACCTCCCTGTCTCACTGGAACGTACCAATGCAGAACTCCACACATATATGCTCTGAACCTGTACCCCTCCATAACCTCCCTGTCTCACTGGAACGCACCAATGCCGAACTCCACTCAAATATGCCCTGAACATGTACCCCTCCATAACCTTCTGTCTCAATGGAACGTACCATTGCAGAACAACACACAAATATGCCCTGAACCTGTACCCCTCCATAACCTCCCTGTCTCACTGGAACGTACCATTGCAGATCTCCACACAAATATGCCTTGAACCTGTACCTTCCATAATCTCCCTGTCTCACTGGAACGTACCAATGCAGAACTACACACAAATATGCCCTGAACCTGCACCCGACCATAACCTCCCTGTCTCACTGGAACGTACCATTGCAAAACACCGCACAAATATGCCCTGAATGTGTACCCGCCCATAACCTCCTTGTCTCACTGGAACGCACCAATGCAGAACTCCACACAAATTTGCCCTGAACCTGTACCCCTCCATAACCTCCCTGTCTCACTGGAAGGTACCATTGCAGAACTCCACACAAATATGACCTGAACCTGTACCCTCCATAACCTCCCTGACTCACTGGAACGTACAAATGCAGAACTACACTCAGATATGCCCTGAACCTGTACCCCTCCATAACCTCCCAGTCTCACTGGAACGTACCAACGCAGAACTCCACACAAATATGCCCTGAACCTGTACCCTCCATAACCTCCCTGTCTCACTGGAACGTACCAATACAGAACTACACACAAATATGCCCTGAACCTGTACCCGACCATAACCTCCCTGTCTCACTGGAACGCACCAATGCCGAACTCCACTCAAATATGCCCTGATCGTGTACCGTGCATAACCTCCCTGTCTGACTGGAACTTACCATTGCAGAACACCACACAAATATGCCCTGAACCTGTACCCCTCCATAACATCCCTGTCTCACTGGAAAGTACCAATGCAGAACTCCACACAAATATGCCCTGAACCTGCACCCGACTATAACCTCCTGTCTCACTGGAACGTACCACTGCAGAACTCCACACAAATATGCCCTGAACCTGTACCCTCCATAACCTCCCTGTCTCACTGGAACATACCAATGCAGAACTCCAGACAAATGTGCCCTGAACCTGTACACCTCCATAACCTCCCTGTCTCACTGGAAAGTACCAATGCAGAATTCCACACAAATATGCCCTGAACGTGTACCCGCCCATAACCTCCTTGTCTCACTGGAACGCACCAATGCAGAACTCCACACAAATTTGCCCTGAAACTGTACCCCTCAATAACCTCCCTGTCTCACTGGAACGTACCAATGCAGAACTCCACACAAATTTGCCCTGAACCTGTACCCCTCCATAACCTCCCTGTCTCACTGGAACGTACCATTGCAGAACTCCACACAAATATGACCTGAACCTGTACCCTCCATAACCTCCCTGACTCACTGGAACGTACAAATGCAGAACTACACTCAGATATGCCCTGAACCTGTACCCCTCCATAACCTCCCAGTCTCACTGGAACGTACCAACGCAGAACTCCACACAAATATGCCCTGAACCTGTACCCTCCATAACCTCCCTGTCTCACTGGAACGTACCAATACAGAACTACACACAAATATGCCCTGAACCTGTACCCGACCATAACCTCCCTGTCTCACTGGAACGCACCAATGCCGAACTCCACTCAAATATGCCCTGATCGTGTACCGTGCATAACCTCCCTGTCTGACTGGAACTTACCATTGCAGAACACCACACAAATATGCCCTGAACCTGTACCCCTCCATAACCTCCCTGTCTCACTGGAACGTACCACTGCAGAACTCCACACAAATATGCCCTGAACCTGTACCCTCCATAACCTCCCTGTCTCACTGGAACGTACCAATACAGAACTACACACAAATATGCCCTGAACCTGTACCCGACCATAACCTCCCTGTCTCACTGGAACGCACCAATGCCGAACTCCACTCAAATATGCCCTGATCGTGTACCGTGCATAACCTCCCTGTCTGACTGGAACTTACCATTGCAGAACACCACACAAATATGCCCTGAACCTGTACCCCTCCATAACCTCCCTGTCTCACTGGAAAGTACCAATGCAGAACTCCACACAAATATGCCCTGAACCTGCACCCGACTATAACCTCCTGTCTCACTGGAACGTACCACTGCAGAACTCCACACAAATATGCCCTGAACCTGTACCCTCCATAACCTCCCTGTCGCACTGGAAGATACCAATGCAGAACTCCAGACAAATGTGCCCTGAACCTGTACACCTCCATAACCTCCCTGTCTCACTGGAAAGTACCAATGCAGAATTCCACACAAATATGCCCTGAACGTGTACCAGCCCATAACCTCCTTGTCTCACTGGAACGCACCAATGCAGAACTCCACACAAATTTGCCCTGAAACTGTACCCCTCAATAACCTCCCTGTCTCACTGGAACGTACCAATGCAGAACTCCACACAAATTTGCCCTGAACCTGTACCCCTCCATAACCTCCCTGTCTCACTGGAAGGTACCATTGCAGAACTCCACACAAATATGACCTGGACCTGTACCCTCCATAACCTCCCTGACTCACTGGAACGTACAAATGCAGAACTACACTCAGATATGCCCTGAACCTGTACCCCTCCATAACCTCCCAGTCTCACTGGAACGTACCAACGCAGAACTCCACACAAATATGCCCTGAACCTGTACCCTCCATAACCTCCCTGTCTCACTGGAACGTACCAATACAGAACTACACACAAATATGCCCTGAACCTGTACCCGACCATAACCTCCCTGTCTCACTGGAACGCACCAATGCCGAACTCCACTCAAATATGCCCTGATCGTGTACCGTGCATAACCTCCCTGTCTGACTGGAACTTACCATTGCAGAACACCACACAAATATGCCCTGAACCTGTACCCCTCCATAACCTCCCTGTCTCACTGGAAAGTACCAATGCAGAACTCCACACAAATATGCCCTGAACCTGCACCCGACTATAACCTCCTGTCTCACTGGAACGTACCACTGCAGAACTCCACACAAATATGCCCTGAACCTGTACCCTCCATAACCTCCCTGTCTCACTGGAACGTACCAATGCAGAACTCCAGACAAATGTGCCCTGAACCTGTACACCTCCATAACCTCCCTGTCTCACTGGAAAGTACCAATGCAGAACTCCACACAAATATGCCCTGAACCTGTAACCCTCCATAACCTCCCTGTCTCACTGGAACGTACCAATGCAGAACTCCACACAAATATGCCCTGAACCTGTAACCCTCCATAACCTCCCTGTCTCACTGGAACGTACCAATGCAGAATTCCACACAAATATGCCCTGAACGTGTACCCGCCCATAACCTCCCTGTCTCACTGGAACGTACCATTGCAGAACTACACACAAATATGCCCTGAACCTGCACCCGACCATAACCTCCCTGTCTCACTGGAACGTACCATTGCAAAACACCGCACAAATATGCCCTGAATGTGTACCCGCCCATAACCTCCTTGTCTCACTGGAACGCACCAATGCAGAACTCCACACAAATTTGCCCTGAACCTGTACCCCTCCATAACCTCCCTGTCTCACTGGAAGGTACCATTGCAGAACTCCACACAAATATGACCTGAACCTGTACCCTCCATAACCTCCCTGACTCACTGGAACGTACAAATGCAGAACTACACTCAGATATGCCCTGAACCTGTACCCCTCCATAACCTCCCAGTCTCACTGGAACGTACCAACGCAGAACTCCACACAAATATGCCCTGAACCTGTACCCCTCCATAACCTCCCTGTCTCACTGGAACGTACCAACGCAGAACTCCACACAAATATGCCCTGAACCTGTACCCTCCATAACCTCCCTGTCTCACTGGAACGCACCAATGCCGAACTCCACTCAAATATGCCCTGATCGTGTACCGTGCATAACCTCCCTGTCTGACTGGAACTTACCATTGCAGAACACCACACAAATATGCCCTGAACCTGTACCCCTCCATAACCTCCCTGTCTCACTGGAAAGTACCAATGCAGAACTCCACACAAATATGCCCTGAACCTGCACCCGACTATAACCTCCTGTCTCACTGGAACGTACCACTGCAGAACTCCACACAAATATGCCCTGAACCTGTACCCTCCATAACCTCCCTGTCTCACTGGAACATACCAATGCAGAACTCCAGACAAATGTGCCCTGAACCTGCACACCTCCATAACCTCCCTGTCTCACTGGAAAGTACCAATGCAGAATTCCACACAAATATGCCCTGAACGTGTACCCGCCCATAACCTCCTTGTCTCACTGGAACGCACCAATGCAGAACTCCACACAAATTTGCCCTGAAACTGTACCCCTCAATAACCTCCCTGTCTCACTGGAACGTACCAATGCAGAACTCCACACAAATTTGCCCTGAACCTGTACCCCTCCATAACCTCCCTGTCTCACTGGAACGTACCATTGCAGAACTCCACACAAATATGACCTGAACCTGTACCCTCCATAACCTCCCTGACTCACTGGAACGTACAAATGCAGAACTACACTCAGATATGCCCTGAACCTGTACCCCTCCATAACCTCCCAGTCTCACTGGAACGTACCAACGCAGAACTCCACACAAATATGCCCTGAACCTGTACCCTCCATAACCTCCCTGTCTCACTGGAACGTACCAATACAGAACTACACACAAATATGCCCTGAACCTGTACCCGACCATAACCTCCCTGTCTCACTGGAACGCACCAATGCCGAACTCCACTCAAATATGCCCTGATCGTGTACCGTGCATAACCTCCCTGTCTGACTGGAACTTACCATTGCAGAACACCACACAAATATGCCCTGAACCTGTACCCCTCCATAACCTCCCTGTCTCACTGGAACGTACCACTGCAGAACTCCACACAAATATGCCCTGAACCTGTACCCTCCATAACCTCCCTGTCTCACTGGAACGTACCACTGCAGAACTCCACACAAATATGCCCTGAACCTGTACCCTCCATAACCTCCCTGTCTCACTGGAACGTACCATTGCAGAACTCCACACAAATATGACCTGAACCTGTACCCTCCATAACCTCCCTGACTCACTGGAACGTACAAATGCAGAACTACACTCAGATATGCCCTGAACCTGTACCCCTCCATAACCTCCCAGTCTCACTGGAACGTACCAACGCAGAACTCCACACAAATATGCCCTGAACCTGTACCCTCCATAACCTCCCTGTCTCACTGGAACGTACCAATACAGAACTCCACACAAATATGCCCTGAACCTGTAACCCTCCATAACCTCCCTGTCTCACTGGAACGTACCAATGCAGAACTCCACACAAATATGCCCTGAACCTGTAACCCTCCATAACCTCCCTGTCTCACTGGAACGTACCAATGCAGAATTCCACACAAATATGCCCTGAACGTGTACCCGCCCATAACCTCCCTGTCTCACTGGAACGTACCATTGCAGAACTACACACAAATATGCCCTGAACCTGCACCCGACCATAACCTCCCTGTCTCACTGGAACGTACCATTGCAAAACACCGCACAAATATGCCCTGAATGTGTACCCGCCCATAACCTCCTTGTCTCACTGGAACGCACCAATGCAGAACTCCACACAAATTTGCCCTGAACCTGTACCCCTCCATAACCTCCCTGTCTCACTGGAAGGTACCATTGCAGAACTCCACACAAATATGACCTGAACCTGTACCCTCCATAACCTCCCTGACTCACTGGAACGTACAAATGCAGAACTACACTCAGATATGCCCTGAACCTGTACCCCTCCATAACCTCCCAGTCTCACTGGAACGTACCAACGCAGAACTCCACACAAATATGCCCTGAACCTGTACCCCTCCATAACCTCCCTGTCTCACTGGAACGTACCAACGCAGAACTCCACACAAATATGCCCTGAACCTGTACCCTCCATAACCTCCCTGTCTCACTGGAACGCACCAATGCCGAACTCCACTCAAATATGCCCTGATCGTGTACCGTGCATAACCTCCCTGTCTGACTGGAACTTACCATTGCAGAACACCACACAAATATGCCCTGAACCTGTACCCCTCCATAACCTCCCTGTCTCACTGGAAAGTACCAATGCAGAACTCCACACAAATATGCCCTGAACCTGCACCCGACTATAACCTCCTGTCTCACTGGAACGTACCACTGCAGAACTCCACACAAATATGCCCTGAACCTGTACCCTCCATAACCTCCCTGTCTCACTGGAACATACCAATGCAGAACTCCAGACAAATGTGCCCTGAACCTGCACACCTCCATAACCTCCCTGTCTCACTGGAAAGTACCAATGCAGAATTCCACACAAATATGCCCTGAACGTGTACCCGCCCATAACCTCCTTGTCTCACTGGAACGCACCAATGCAGAACTCCACACAAATTTGCCCTGAAACTGTACCCCTCAATAACCTCCCTGTCTCACTGGAACGTACCAATGCAGAACTCCACACAAATTTGCCCTGAACCTGTACCCCTCCATAACCTCCCTGTCTCACTGGAACGTACCATTGCAGAACTCCACACAAATATGACCTGAACCTGTACCCTCCATAACCTCCCTGACTCACTGGAACGTACAAATGCAGAACTACACTCAGATATGCCCTGAACCTGTACCCCTCCATAACCTCCCAGTCTCACTGGAACGTACCAACGCAGAACTCCACACAAATATGCCCTGAACCTGTACCCTCCATAACCTCCCTGTCTCACTGGAACGTACCAATACAGAACTACACACAAATATGCCCTGAACCTGTACCCGACCATAACCTCCCTGTCTCACTGGAACGCACCAATGCCGAACTCCACTCAAATATGCCCTGATCGTGTACCGTGCATAACCTCCCTGTCTGACTGGAACTTACCATTGCAGAACACCACACAAATATGCCCTGAACCTGTACCCCTCCATAACCTCCCTGTCTCACTGGAACGTACCACTGCAGAACTCCACACAAATATGCCCTGAACCTGTACCCTCCATAACCTCCCTGTCTCACTGGAACGTACCAATACAGAACTACACACAAATATGCCCTGAACCTGTACCCGACCATAACCTCCCTGTCTCACTGGAACGCACCAATGCCGAACTCCACTCAAATATGCCCTGATCGTGTACCGTGCATAACCTCCCTGTCTGACTGGAACTTACCATTGCAGAACACCACACAAATATGCCCTGAACCTGTACCCCTCCATAACCTCCCTGTCTCACTGGAAAGTACCAATGCAGAACTCCACACAAATATGCCCTGAACCTGCACCCGACTATAACCTCCTGTCTCACTGGAACGTACCACTGCAGAACTCCACACAAATATGCCCTGAACCTGTACCCTCCATAACCTCCCTGTCTCACTGGAAGATACCAATGCAGAACTCCAGACAAATGTGCCCTGAACCTGTACACCTCCATAACCTCCCTGTCTCACTGGAAAGTACCAATGCAGAATTCCACACAAATATGCCCTGAACGTGTACCAGCCCATAACCTCCTTGTCTCACTGGAACGCACCAATGCAGAACTCCACACAAATTTGCCCTGAAACTGTACCCCTCAATAACCTCCCTGTCTCACTGGAACGTACCAATGCAGAACTCCACACAAATTTGCCCTGAACCTGTACCCCTCCATAACCTCCCTGTCTCACTGGAAGGTACCATTGCAGAACTCCACACAAATATGACCTGGACCTGTACCCTCCATAACCTCCCTGACTCACTGGAACGTACAAATGCAGAACTACACTCAGATATGCCCTGAACCTGTACCCCTCCATAACCTCCCAGTCTCACTGGAACGTACCAACGCAGAACTCCACACAAATATGCCCTGAACCTGTACCCTCCATAACCTCCCTGTCTCACTGGAACGTACCAATACAGAACTACACACAAATATGCCCTGAACCTGTACCCGACCATAACCTCCCTGTCTCACTGGAACGCACCAATGCCGAACTCCACTCAAATATGCCCTGATCGTGTACCGTGCATAACCTCCCTGTCTGACTGGAACTTACCATTGCAGAACACCACACAAATATGCCCTGAACCTGTACCCCTCCATAACCTCCCTGTCTCACTGGAAAGTACCAATGCAGAACTCCACACAAATATGCCCTGAACCTGCACCCGACTATAACCTCCTGTCTCACTGGAACGTACCACTGCAGAACTCCACACAAATATGCCCTGAACCTGTACCCTCCATAACCTCCCTGTCTCACTGGAACGTACCAATGCAGAACTCCAGACAAATGTGCCCTGAACCTGTACACCTCCATAACCTCCCTGTCTCACTGGAAAGTACCAATGCAGAACTCCACACAAATATGCCCTGAACCTGTAACCCTCCATAACCTCCCTGTCTCACTGGAACGTACCAATGCAGAACTCCACACAAATATGCCCTGAACCTGTAACCCTCCATAACCTCCCTGTCTCACTGGAACGTACCAATGCAGAATTCCACACAAATATGCCCTGAACGTGTACCCGCCCATAACCTCCTTGTCTCACTGGAACGCACCAATGCAGAACTCCACACAAATTTGCCCTGAACCTGTACCCCTCAATAACCTCCCTGTCTCACTGGAACGTACCAATGCAGAACTCCACTCAAATATGCCCTGATCCTGTACCGTGCATAACCTCCCTGTCTAAGTGGAAGGTACCAAAGCAGAATTCCACACAAATATGCCCTGAACCTGTACCCGCCCATAACCTCCTTGTCTCACTGGAACGCACCAATGCAGAAGTCCACACAAATTTGCCCTGAACCTGTACCCCTCCATAACCTCCCTGTCTCACTGGAACGTACCAATGCAGAACTCCACACAAGTATTCCCTGAACCTGTACCCCTCCATAATCTCCCTGTCACACTGGAACGCACCAATGCCGAACTCCACTCAAATATGCCCTGATCCTGTACCGGGCATAATCTCCCTGTCTCACTGGAACGTACCATTGCAGAACACCACACAAATATGCCCTGAACCTATACCCCTCCATAACCTCCCTGTCTCACTGGAACGTACGAGTGCAGAACTCCACACAAATATGCCCTGAACCAGTACTGGTCCATAACCTCCCTGTCTCATTGGATCGTCCCACTGCAGAACTCCACACAAATATGCCATGAACCGGTACCCTCCATAACCTCCCTGTTTCATTGGAAAGTACCAATGCAGAACTCCACACAAATATGCCCTGAACCTGTACCCCTCCATAACCTCCCTGTCTCACTGGAACATACCAATGCAGAACTCCACACATATATGCTCTGAACCTGTACCCCTCCATAACCTCCCTGTCTCACTGGAACGCACCAATGCCGAACTCCACTCAAATATGCCCTGAACATGTACCCCTCCATAACCTTCGGTCTCAATGGAACGTACCATTGCAGAACAACACACAAATATGCCCTGAACCTGTACCCCTCCATAACCTCCCTGTCTCACTGGAACGTACCATTGCAGATCTCCACACAAATATGCCTTGAACCTGTACCTTCCATAATCTCCCTGTCTCACTGGAACGTACCAATGCAGAACTACACACAAATATGCCCTGAACCTGCACCCGACCATAACCTCCCTGTCTCACTGGAACGTACCATTGCAAAACACCGCACAAATATGCCCTGAATGTGTACCCGCCCATAACCTCCTTGTCTCACTGGAACGCACCAATGCAGAACTCCACACAAATTTGCCCTGAACCTGTACCCCTCCATAACCTCCCTGTCTCACTGGAAGGTACCATTGCAGAACTCCACACAAATATGACCTGAACCTGTACCCTCCATAACCTCCCTGACTCACTGGAACGTACAAATGCAGAACTACACTCAGATATGCCCTGAACCTGTACCCCTCCATAACCTCCCAGTCTCACTGGAACGTACCAACGCAGAACTCCACACAAATATGCCCTGAACCTGTACCCTCCATAACCTCCCTGTCTCACTGGAACGTACCAATACAGAACTACACACAAATATGCCCTGAACCTGTACCCGACCATAACCTCCCTGTCTCACTGGAACGCACCAATGCCGAACTCCACTCAAATATGCCCTGATCGTGTACCGTGCATAACCTCCCTGTCTGACTGGAACTTACCATTGCAGAACACCACACAAATATGCCCTGAACCTGTACCCCTCCATAACCTCCCTGTCTCACTGGAAAGTACCAATGCAGAACTCCACACAAATATGCCCTGAACCTGCACCCGACTATAACCTCCCTGTCTCATTGGATCGTCCCACTGCAGAACTCCACACAAATATGCCATGAACCGGTACCCTCCATAACCTCCCTGTTTCATTGGAAAGTACCAATGCAGAACTCCACACAAATATGCCCTGAACCTGTACCACTCCATAACCTCCCTGTCTCACTGGAACGTACCAATGCAGAACTCCACACATATATGCTCTGAACCTGTACCCCTCCATAACCTCCCTGTCTCACTGGAACGCACCAATGCCGAACTCCACTCAAATATGCCCTGAACATGTACCCCTACATAACCTTCTGTCTCAATGGAACGTACCATTGCAGAACAACACACAAATATGCCCTGAACCTGTACCCCACCATAACCTCCCTGTCTCACTGGAACGTACCATTGCAGATCTCCACACAAATATGCCTTGAACCTGTACCTTCCATAACCTCCCTGTCTCACTGGAACGTACCAATGCAGAACTACACACAAATATGCCCTGAACCTGCACCCGACCATAACCTCCCTGTCTCACTTGAACGTACCGTTGCAAAACACCGCACAAATATGCCCTGAATGTGTACCCGCCCATAACCTCCTTGTCTCACTGGAACGCACCAATGCAGAACTCCACACAAATTTGCCCTGAACCTGTACCCCTCCATAACCTCCCAGTCTCACTGGAACGTACGATTGCAGATCTCCACACAAATATGCCTTGAACCTGTACCTTCCATAACCTCCCTGTCTCACTGGAACGTACCAATGCAGAACTACACACAAATATGCCCTGAACCTGCACCCGACCATAACCTCCCTGTCTCACTGGAACGTACCATTGCAAAACACCGCACAAATATGCCCTGAATGTGTACCCGCCCATAACCTCCTTGTCTCACTGGAACGTACAAATGCAGAACTACACTCAGATATGCCCTGAACCTGTACCCCTCCATAACCTCCCAGTCTCACTGGAACGTACCAACGCAGAACTCCACACAAATATGCCCTGAAACTGTACCCGACCATAACCTCCCTGTCTCACTGGAACGTACCATTGCAAAACACCGCACAAATATGCCCTGAATGTGTACCCGCCCATAACCTCCTTGTCTCACTGGAACGTACAAATGCAGAACTACACTCAGATATGCCCTGAACCTGTACCCCTCCATAACCTCCCAGTCTCACTGGAACGTACCAACGCAGAACTCCACACAAATATGCCCTGAACCTGTACCCTCCATAACCTCCCTGTCTCACTGGAACGTACCAATACAGAACTACACACAAATATGCCCTGAACCTGTACCCGACCATAACCTCCCTGTCTCACTGGAACGCACCAATGCCGAACTCCACTCAAATATGCCCTGATCGTGTACCGTGCATAACCTCCCTGTCTGACTGGAACTTACCATTGCAGAACACCACACAAATATGCCCTGAACCTGTACCCCTCCATAACCTCCCTGTCTCACTGGAACGTACCAATGCAGAACTCCACACAAATTTGCCCTGAACCTGTACCCCTCCATAACCTCCCTGTCTCACTGGAAGGTACCATTGCAGAACTCCACACAAATATGACCTGAACCTGTACCCTCCATAACCTCCCTGACTCACTGGAACGTACAAATGCAGAACTACACTCAGATATGCCCTGAACCTGTACCCCTCCATAACCTCCCAGTCTCACTGGAACGTACCAACGCAGAACTCCACACAAATATGCCCTGAACCTGTACCCTCCATAACCTCCCTGTCTCACTGGAACGTACCAATACAGAACTACACACAAATATGCCCTGAACCTGTACCCGACCATAACCTCCCTGTCTCACTGGAACGCACCAATGCCGAACTCCACTCAAATATGCCCTGATCGTGTACCGTGCATAACCTCCCTGTCTGACTGGAACTTACCATTGCAGAACACCACACAAATATGCCCTGAACCTGTACCCCTCCATAACCTCCCTGTCTCACTGGAAAGTACCAATGCAGAACTCCACACAAATATGCCCTGAACCTGCACCCGACTATAACCTCCTGTCTCACTGGAACGTACCACTGCAGAACTCCACACAAATATGCCCTGAACCTGTACCCTCCATAACCTCCCTGTCTCACTGGAACGTACCAATGCAGAACTCCAGACAAATGTGCCCTGAACCTGTACACCTCCATAACCTCCCTGTCTCACTGGAAAGTACCAATGCAGAACTCCACACAAATATGCCCTGAACCTGTAACCCTCCATAACCTCCCTGTCTCACTGGAACGTACCAATGCAGAACTCCACACAAATATGCCCTGAACCTGTAACCCTCCATAACCTCCCTGTCTCACTGGAACGTACCAATGCAGAATTCCACACAAATATGCCCTGAACGTGTACCCGCCCATAACCTCCTTGTCTCACTGGAACGCACCAATGCAGAACTCCACACAAATTTGCCCTGAACCTGTACCCCTCAATAACCTCCCTGTCTCACTGGAACGTACCAATGCAGAACTCCACTCAAATATGCCCTGATCCTGTACCGTGCATAACCTCCCTGTCTCAGTGGAAGGTACCAAAGCAGAATTCCACACAAATATGCCCTGAACCTGTACCCGCCCATAACCTCCTTGTCTCACTGGAACGCACCAATGCAGAAGTCCACACAAATTTGCCCTGAACCTGTACCCCTCCATAACCTCCCTGTCTCACTGGAACGTACCAATGCAGAACTCCACACAAGTATTCCCTGAACCTGTACCCCTCCATAATCTCCCTGTCACACTGGAACGCACCAATGCCGAACTCCACTCAAATATGCCCTGATCCTGTACCGGGCATAATCTCCCTGTCTCACTGGAACGTACCATTGCAGAACACCACACAAATATGCCCTGAACCTATACCCCTCCATAACCTCCCTGTCTCACTGGAACGTACGAGTGCAGAACTCCACACAAATATGCCCTGAACCAGTACTGGTCCATAACCTCCCTGTCTCATTGGATCGTCCCACTGCAGAACTCCACACAAATATGCCATGAACCGGTACCCTCCATAACCTCCCTGTTTCATTGGAAAGTACCAATGCAGAACTCCACACAAATATGCCCTGAACCTGTACCCCTCCATAACCTCCCTGTCTCACTGGAACGTACCAATGCAGAACTCCACACATATATGCTCTGAACCTGTACCCCTCCATAACCTCCCTGTCTCACTGGAACGCACCAATGCCGAACTCCACTCAAATATGCCCTGAACATGTACCCCTCCATAACCTTCTGTCTCAATGGAACGTACCATTGCAGAACAACACACAAATATGCCCTGAACCTGTACCCCTCCATAACCTCCCTGTCTCACTGGAACGTACCATTGCAGATCTCCACACAAATATGCCTTGAACCTGTGCCTTCCATAATCTCCCTGTCTCACTGGAACGTACCAATGCAGAACTACACACAAATATGCCCTGAACCTGCACCCGACCATAACCTCCCTGTCTCACTGGAACGTACCATTGCAAAACACCGCACAAATATGCCCTGAATGTGTACCCGCCCATAACCTCCTTGTCTCACTGGAACGCACCAATGCAGAACTCCACACAAATTTGCCCTGAACCTGTACCCCTCCATAACCTCCCTGTCTCACTGGAAGGTACCATTGCAGAACTCCACACAAATATGACCTGAACCTGTACCCTCCATAACCTCCCTGACTCACTGGAACGTACAAATGCAGAACTACACTCAGATATGCCCTGAACCTGTACCCCTCCATAACCTCCCAGTCTCACTGGAACGTACCAACGCAGAACTCCACACAAATATGCCCTGAACCTGTACCCTCCATAACCTCCCTGTCTCACTGGAACGTACCAATACAGAACTACACACAAATATGCCCTGAACCTGTACCCGACCATAACCTCCCTGTCTCACTGGAACGCACCAATGCCGAACTCCACTCAAATATGCCCTGATCGTGTACCGTGCATAACCTCCCTGTCTGACTGGAACTTACCATTGCAGAACACCACACAAATATGCCCTGAACCTGTACCACTCCATAACCTCCCTGTCTCACTGGAACGTACCAATGCAGAACTCCACACATATATGCTCTGAACCTGTACCCCTCCATAACCTCCCTGTCTCACTGGAACGCACCAATGCCGAACTCCACTCAAATATGCCCTGAACATGTACCCCTACATAACCTTCTGTCTCAATGGAACGTACCATTGCAGAACAACACACAAATATGCCCTGAACCTGTACCCCACCATAACCTCCCTGTCTCACTGGAACGTACCATTGCAGATCTCCACACAAATATGCCTTGAACCTGTACCTTCCATAACCTCCCTGTCTCACTGGAACGTACCAATGCAGAACTACACACAAATATGCCCTGAACCTGCACCCGACCATAACCTCCCTGTCTCACTGGAACGTACCGTTGCAAAACACCGCACAAATATGCCCTGAATGTGTACCCGCCCATAACCTCCTTGTCTCACTGGAACGCACCAATGCAGAACTCCACACAAATTGGCCCTGAACCTGTACCCCTCCATAACCTCCCAGTCTCACTGGAACGTACGATTGCAGATCTCCACACAAATATGCCTTGAACCTGTACCTTCCATAACCTCCCTGTCTCACTGGAACGTACCAATGCAGAACTACACACAAATATGCCCTGAACCTGCACCCGACCATAACCTCCCTGTCTCACTGGAACGTACCATTGCAAAACACCGCACAAATATGCCCTGAATGTGTACCCGCCCATAACCTCCTTGTCTCACTGGAACGTACAAATGCAGAACTACACTCAGATATGCCCTGAACCTGTACCCCTCCATAACCTCCCAGTCTCACTGGAACGTACCAACGCAGAACTCCACACAAATATGCCCTGAACCTGTACCCGACCATAACCTCCCTGTCTCACTGGAACGTACCATTGCAAAACACCGCACAAATATGCCCTGAATGTGTACCCGCCCATAACCTCCTTGTCTCACTGGAACGTACAAATGCAGAACTACACTCAGATATGCCCTGAACCTGTACCCCTCCATAACCTCCCAGTCTCACTGGAACGTACCAACGCAGAACTCCACACAAATATGCCCTGAACCTGTACCCTCCATAACCTCTCTGTCTCACTGGAACGTACCAATACAGAACTACACACAAATATGCCCTGAACCTGTACCCGACCATAACCTCCCTGTCTCACTGGAACGCACCAATGCCGAACTCCACTCAAATATGCCCTGATCGTGTACCGTGCATAACCTCCCTGTCTGACTGGAACTTACCATTGCAGAACACCACACAAATATGCCCTGAACCTGTACCCCTCCATAACCTCCCTGTCTCACTGGAAAGTACCAATGCAGAACACCACACAAATGTGCCCTGAACCTGTACCCTCCATAACCTCCCTGTCTCACTGGAAGATACCAATGCAGAACTCCAGACAAATGTGCCCTGAACCTGTACACCTCCATAACCTCCCTGTCTCACTGCAAAGTACCAATGCAGAATTCCACACAAATATGCCCTGAACGTGTACCCGCCCATAACCTCCTTGTCTCACTGGAACGTACCAATGCAGAACTCCACACAAATTTGCCCTGAACCTGTACCCCTCCATAACCTCCCTGTCTCACTGGAACGTACCATTGCAGAACTCCACACAAATATGACCTGAACCTGTAACCCTCCATAACCTCCCTGACTCACTGGAACGTACAAATGCAGAACTACACTCAGATATGCCCTGAACCTGTACCCCTCCATAACCTCCCAGTCTCACTGGAACGTACCAACGCAGAACTCCACACAAATATGCCCTGAACCTGTACCCTCCATAACCTCCCTGTCTCACTGGAACGCACCAATGCCGAACTCCACTCAAATATGCCCTGATCGTGTACCGTGCATAACCTCCCTGTCTGACTGGAACTTACCATTGCAGAACACCACACAAATATGCCCTGAACCTGTACCCCTCCATAACCTCCCTGTCTCACTGGAAAGTACCAATGCAGAACTCCACACAAATATGCCCTGAACCTGCACCCGACTATAACCTCCTGTCTCACTGGAACGTACCACTGCAGAACTCCACACAAATATGTCCTGAACCTGTACCCTCCATAACCTCCCTGTCTCACTGGAAAGTACCAATGCAGAACTCCAGACAAATGTGCCCTGAACCTGTACACCTCCATAACCTCCCTGTCTCACTGGAAAGTACCAATGCAGAACTCCACACAAATATGCCCTGAACCTGTAACCCTCCATAACCTCCCTGTCTCACTGGAACGTACCAATGCAGAACTCCACACAAATATGCCCTGAACCTGTAACCCTCCATAACCTCCCTGTCTCACTGGAACGTACCAATGCAGAATTCCACACAAATATGCCCTGAACGTGTACCCGCCCATTACCTCCTTGTCTCACTGGAACGCACCAATGCTGAACTCCACACAAATTTGCCCTGAACCTGTACCCCTACATAACCTCCCTGTCTCACTGGAAAGTACCAATGCAGAACTCCACACAAATATGCCCTGAACCTGCACCCGACTATAACCTCCCTGTCTCATTGGATCGTCCCACTGCAGAACTCCACACAAATATGCCATGAACCGGTACCCTCCATAACCTCCCTGTTTCATTGGAAAGTACCAATGCAGAACTCCACACAAATATGCCCTGAACCTGTACCACTCCATAACCTCCCTGTCTCACTGGAACGTACCAATGCAGAACTCCACACATATATGCTCTGAACCTGTACCCCTCCATAACCTCCCTGTCTCACTGGAACGCACCAATGCCGAACTCCACTCAAATATGCCCTGAACATGTACCCCTACATAACCTTCTGTCTCAATGGAACGTACCATTGCAGAACAACACACAAATATGCCCTGAACCTGTACCCCTCCATAACCTCCCTGTCTCACTGGAACGTACCATTGCAGATATCCACACAAATATGCCTTGAACCTGTACCTTCCATAACCTCCCTGTCTCACTGGAACGTACCAATGCAGAACTACACACAAATATGCCCTGAACCTGCACCCGACCATAACCTCCCTGTCTCACTGGAACGTACCGTTGCAAAACACCGCACAAATATGCCCTGAATGTGTACCCGCCCATAACCTCCTTGTCTCACTGGAACGCACCAATGCAGAACTCCACACAAATTTGCCCTGAACCTGTACCCCTCCATAACCTCCCAGTCTCACTGGAACGTACCATTGCAGATCTCCACACAAATATGCCTTGAACCTGTACCTTCCATAACCTCCCTGTCTCACTGGAACGTACCAATGCAGAACTACACACAAATATGCCCTGAACCTGCACCCGACCATAACCTCCCTGTCTCACTGGAACGTACCATTGCAAAACACCGCACAAATATGCCCTGAATGTGTACCCGCCCATAACCTCCTTGTCTCACTGGAACGTACAAATGCAGAACTACACTCAGATATGCCCTGAACCTGTACCCCTCCATAACCTCCCAGTCTCACTGGAACGTACCAACGCAGAACTCCACACAAATATGCCCTGAACCTGTACCCTCCATAACCTCCCTGTCTCACTGGAACGTACCAATACAGAACTACACACAAATATGCCCTGAACCTGTACCCGACCATAACCTCCCTGTCTCACTGGAACGCACCAATGCCGAACTCCACTCAAATATGCCCTGATCGTGTACCGTGCATAACCTCCCTGTCTGACTGGAACTTACCATTGCAGAACACCACACAAATATGCCCTGAACCTGTACCCCTCCATAACCTCCCTGTCTCACTGGAAAGTACCAATGCAGAACTCCACACAAATGTGCCCTGAACCTGTACCCTCCATAACCTCCCTGTCTCACTGGAAGATACCAATGCAGAACTCCAGACAAATGTGCCCTGAACCTGTACACCTCCATAACCTCCCTGTCTCACTGCAAAGTACCAATGCAGAATTCCACACAAATATGCCCTGAACGTGTACCCGCCCATAACCTCCTTGTCTCACTGGAACGCACCAATGCAGAACTCCACACAAATTTGCCCTGAAACTGTACCCCTCAATAACCTCCCTGTCTCACTGGAACGTACCAATGCAGAACTCCACACAAATTTGCCCTGAACCTGTACCCCTCCATAACCTCCCTGTCTCACTGGAACGTACCATTGCAGAACTCCACACAAATATGACCTGAACCTGTACCCTCCATAACCTCCCTGACTCACTGGAACGTACAAATGCAGAACTACACTCAGATATGCCCTGAACCTGTACCCCTCCATAACCTCCCAGTCTCACTGGAACGTACCAACGCAGAACTCCACACAAATATGCCCTGAACCTGTACCCTCCATAACCTCCCTGTCTCACTGGAACGTACCAATACAGAACTACACACAAATATGCCCTGAACCTGTACCCGACCATAACCTCCCTGTCTCACTGGAACGCACCAATGCCGAACTCCACTCAAATATGCCCTGATCGTGTACCGTGCATAACCTCCCTGTCTGACTGGAACTTACCATTGCAGAACACCACACAAATATGCCCTGAACCTGTACCCCTCCATAACCTCCCTGTCTCACTGGAAAGTACCAATGCAGAACTCCACACAAATATGCCCTGAACCTGCACCCGACTATAACCTCCTGTCTCACTGGAACGTACCACTGCAGAACTCCACACAAATATGTCCTGAACCTGTACCCTCCATAACCTCCCTGTCTCACTGGAACGTACCAATGCAGAACTCCAGACAAATGTGCCCTGAACCTGTACACCTCCATAACCTCCCTGTCTCACTGGAAAGTACCAATGCAGAACTCCACACAAATATGCCCTGAACCTGTAACCCTCCATAACCTCCCTGTCTCACTGGAACGTACCAATGCAGAACTCCACACAAATATGCCCTGAACCTGTAACCCTCCATAACCTCCCTGTCTCACTGGAACGTACCAATGCAGAACTCCACACAAATATGCCCTGAACGTGTACCCGCCCATTACCTCCTTGTCTCACTGGAACGCACCAATGCTGAACTCCACACAAATTTGCCCTGAACCTGTACCCCTACATAACCTCCCTGTCTCACTGGAAAGTACCAATGCAGAACTCCACACAAATATGCCCTGAACCTGCACCCGACTATAACCTCCCTGTCTCATTGGATCGTCCCACTGCAGAACTCCACACAAATATGCCATGAACCGGTACCCTCCATAACCTCCCTGTTTCATTGGAAAGTACCAATGCAGAACTCCACACAAATATGCCCTGAACCTGTACCACTCCATAACCTCCCTGTCTCACTGGAACGTACCAATGCAGAACTCCACACATATATGCTCTGAACCTGTACCCCTCCATAACCTCCCTGTCTCACTGGAACGCACCAATGCCGAACTCCACTCAAATATGCCCTGAACATGTACCCCTACATAACCTTCTGTCTCAATGGAACGTACCATTGCAGTACAACACACAAATATGCCCTGAACCTGTACCCCTCCATAACCTCCCTGTCTCACTGGAACGTACCATTGCAGATCTCCACACAAATATGCCTTGAACCTGTACCTTCCATAACCTCCCTGTCTCACTGGAACGTACCAATGCAGAACTACACACAAATATGCCCTGAACCTGCACCCGACCATAACCTCCCTGTCTCACTGGAACGTACCGTTGCAAAACACCGCACAAATATGCCCTGAATGTGTACCCGCCCATAACCTCCTTGTCTCACTGGAACGCACCAATGCAGAACTCCACACAAATTTGCCCTGAACCTGTACCCCTCCATAACCTCCCAGTCTCACTGGAACGTACCATTGCAGATCTCCACACAAATATGCCTTGAACCTGTACCTTCCATAACCTCCCTGTCTCACTGGAACGTACCAATGCAGAACTACACACAAATATGCCCTGAACCTGCACCCGACCATAACCTCCCTGTCTCACTGGAACGTACCATTGCAAAACACCGCACAAATATGCCCTGAATGTGTACCCGCCCATAACCTCCTTGTCTCACTGGAACGTACAAATGCAGAACTACACTCAGATATGCCCTGAACCTGTACCCCTCCATAACCTCCCAGTCTCACTGGAACGTACCAACGCAGAACTCCACACAAATATGCCCTGAACCTGTACCCGACCATAACCTCCCTGTCTCACTGGAACGTACCATTGCAAAACACCGCACAAATATGCCCTGAATGTGTACCCGCCCATAACCTCCTTGTCTCACTGGAACGTACAAATGCAGAACTACACTCAGATATGCCCTGAACCTGTACCCCTCCATAACCTCCCAGTCTCACTGGAACGTACCAACGCAGAACTCCACACAAATATGCCCTGAACCTGTACCATCCATAACCTCCCTGTCTCACTGGAACGTACCAATACAGAACTACACACAAATATGCCCTGAACCTGTACCCGACCATAACCTCCCTGTCTCACTGGAACGCACCAATGCCGAACTCCACTCAAATATGCCCTGATCGTGTACCGTGCATAACCTCCCTGTCTGACTGGAACTTACCATTGCAGAACACCACACAAATATGCCCTGAACCTGTACCCCTCCATAACCTCCCTGTCTCACTGGAAAGTACCAATGCAGAACTCCACACAAATGTGCCCTGAACCTGTACCCTCCATAACCTCCCTGTCTCACTGGAAGATACCAATGCAGAACTCCAGACAAATGTGCCCTGAACCTGTACACCTCCATAACCTCCCTGTCTCACTGCAAAGTACCAATGCAGAATTCCACACAAATATGCCCTGAACGTGTACCCGCCCATAACCTCCTTGTCTCACTGGAACGCACCAATGCAGAACTCCACACAAATTTGCCCTGAAACTGTACCCCTCAATAACCTCCCTGTCTCACTGGAACGTACCAATGCAGAACTCCACACAAATTTGCCCTGAACCTGTACCCCTCCATAACCTCCCTGTCTCACTGGAACGTACCATTGCAGAACTACACAAAAATATGACCTGAACCTGTACCCTCCATAACCTCCCTGACTCACTGGAACGTACAAATGCAGAACTACACTCAGATATGCCCTGAACCTGTACCCCTCCATAACCTCCCAGTCTCACTGGAACGTACCAACGCAGAACTCCACACAAATATGCCCTGAACCTGTACCCTCCATAACCTCCCTGTCTCACTGGAACGTACCAATACAGAACTACACACAAATATGCCCTGAACCTGTACCCGACCATAACCTCCCTGTCTCACTACAACGCACCAATGCCGAACTCCACTCAAATATGCCCTGATCGTGTACCGTGCATAACCTCCCTGTCTGACTGGAACTTACCATTGCAGAACACCACACAAATATGCCCTGAACCTGTACCCCTCCATAACCTCCCTGTCTCACTGGAAAGTACCAATGCAGAACTCCACACAAATATGCCCTGAACCTGCACCCGACTATAACCTCCTGTCTCACTGGAACGTACCACTGCAGAACTCCACACAAATATGTCCTGAACCTGTACCCTCCATAACCTCCCTGTCTCACTGGAACGTACCAATGCAGAACTCCAGACAAATGTGCCCTGAACCTGTACACCTCCATAACCTCCCTGTCTCACTGGAAAGTACCAATGCAGAACTCCACACAAATATGCCCTGAACCTGTAACCCTCCATAACCTCCCTGTCTCACTGGAACGTACCAATGCAGAACTCCACACAAATATGCCCTGAACCTGTAACCCTCCATAACCTCCCTGTCTCACTGGAACGTACCAATGCAGAATTCCACACAAATATGCCCTGAACGTGTACCCGCCCATTACCTCCTTGTCTCACTGGAACGCACCAATGCTGAACTCCACACAAATTTGCCCTGAACCTGTACCCCTCAATAACCTCCCTGTCTCACTGGAACGTACCAATGCAGAACTCCACTCAAATATGCCCTGATCCTGTACCGTGCATAACCTCCCTGTCTCAGTGGAAGGTACCAAAGCAGAATTCCACACAAATATGCCCTGAACCTGTACCCGCCCATAACCTCCTTGTCTCACTGGAACGCACCAATGCAGAAGTCCACACAAATTTGCCCTGAACCTGTACCCCTCCATAACCTCCCTGTCTCACTGGAACGTACCAATGCAGAACTCCACACAAGTATTCCCTGAACCTGTACCCCTCCATAATCTCCCTGTCACACTGGAACGCACCAATGCCGAACTCCACTCAAATATGCCCTGATCCTGTACCGGGCATAATCTCCCTGTCTCACTGGAACGTACCATTGCAGAACACCACACAAATATGCCCTGAACCTATACCCCTCCATAACCTCCCTGTCTCACTGGAACGTACGAGTGCAGAACTCCACACAAATATGCCCTGAACCAGTACTTGTCCATAACCTCCCTGTCTCATTGGATCGTCCCACTGCAGAACTCCACACAAATATGCCATGAACCTGTACCCTCCATAACCTCCCTGTTTCATTGGAAAGTACCAATGCAGAACTCCACACAAATATGCCCTGAACCTGTACCCCTCCATAACCTCCCTGTCTCACTGGAACGTACCAATGCAGAACTCCACACATATATGCTCTGAACCTGTACCCCTCCATAACTTCCCTGTCTCACTGGAACGCACCAATGCCGAACTCCACTCAAATATGCCTTGAACCTGTACCTTCCATAACCTCCCTGTCTCACTGGAACGTACCAATGCAGAACTACACACAAATATGCCCTGAACCTGCACCCGACCATAACCTCCCTGTCTCACTGGAACGTACCATTGCAAAACACCGCACAAATATGCCCTGAATGTGTACCCGCCCATAACCTCCTTGTCTCACTGGAACGCACCAATGCAGAACTCCACACAAATTTGCCCTGAACCTGTACCCCTCCATAACCTCCCTGTCTCACTGGAACGTACCATTGCAGAACTCCACACAAATATGACCTGAACCTGTACCCTCCATAACCTCCCTGACTCACTGGAACGTACAAATGCAGAACTACACTCAGATATGCCCTGAACCTGTACCCCTCCATAACCTCCCAGTCTCACTGGAACGTACCAACGCAGAACTCCACACAAATATGCCCTGAACCTGTACCCTCCATAACCTCCCTGTCTCACTGGAACGTACCAATACAGAACTACACACAAATATGCCCTGAACCTGTACCCGACCATAACCTCCCTGTCTCACTGGAACGCACCAATGCCGAACTCCACTCAAATATGCCCTGATCGTGTACCGTGCATAACCTCCCTGTCTGACTGGAACTTTCCATTGCAGAACACCACACAAATATGCCCTGAACCTGTACCCCTCCATAACCTCCCTGTCTCACTGGAAAGTACCAATGCAGAACTCCACACAAATATGCCCTGAACCTGCACCCGACTATAACCTCCTGTCTCACTGGAACGTACCACTGCAGAACTCCACACAAATATGCCCTGAACCTGTACCCTCCATAACCTCCCTGTCTCACTGGAACATACCAATGCAGAACTCCAGACAAATGTGCCCTGAACCTGTACACCTCCATAACATCCCTGTCTCACTGGAAAGTACAAATGCAGAACTCCACACAAATATGCCCTGAACCTGTAACCCTCCATAACCTCCCTGTCTCACTGGAACGTACCAATGCAGAACTCCACACAAATATGCCCTGAACCTGTAACCCTCCATAACCTCCCTGTCTCACTGGAACGTACCAATGCAGATCTCCACACAAATATGCCCTGAACCTGTAACCCTCCATAACCTCCCTGTCTCACTGGAACGTACCAATGCAGAATTCCACACAAATATCCCCTGAACGTGTACCCGCCCATAACCTCCTTGTCTCACTGGAACGCACCAATGCAGAACTCCACACAAATTTGCCCTGAACCTGTACCCCTCAATAACCTCCCTGTCTCACTGGAACGTACCAATGCAGAACTCCACTCAAATATGCCCTGATCCTGTACCGTGCATAACCTCCCTGTCTCAGTGGAAGGTACCAAAGCAGAATTCCACACAAATATGCCCTGAACCTGTACCCGCCCATAACCTCCTTGTCTCACTGGAACGCACCAATGCAGAAGTCCACACAAATTTGCCCTGAACCTGTACCCCTCCATAACCTCCCTGTCTCACTGGAACGTACCAATGCAGAACTCCACACAAGTATTCCCTGAACCTGTACCCCTCCATAATCTCCCTGTCACATTGGAACGCACCAATGCCGAACTCCACTCAAATATGCCCTGATCCTGTACCGGGCATAATCTCCCTGTCTCACTGGAACGTACCATTGCAGAACACCACACAAATATGCCCTGAACCTATACCCCTCCATAACCTCCCTGTCTCACTGGAACGTACGAGTGCAGAACTCCACACAAATATGCCCTGAACGAGTACTGGTCCATAACCTCCCTGTCTCATT
Source organism: Hemitrygon akajei (assembly GCF_048418815.1). Taxonomy (NCBI): domain Eukaryota; kingdom Metazoa; phylum Chordata; class Chondrichthyes; order Myliobatiformes; family Dasyatidae; genus Hemitrygon; species Hemitrygon akajei. The sequence continues at coordinate 164,536 of NW_027331952.1, read as the reverse complement.
GGATCGTCCCACTGCAGAACTCCACACAAATATGCCATGAACCGGTACCCTCCATAACCTCCCTGTTTCATTGGAAAGTACCAATGCAGAACTCCACACAAATATGCCCTGAACCTGTACCACTCCATAACCTCCCTGTCTCACTGGATCGTACCAATGCAGAACTCCACACATATATGCTCTGAACCTGTACCCCTCCATAACCTCCCTGTCTCACTGGAACGCACCAATGCCGAACTCCACTCAAATATGCCCTGAACATGTACCCCTACATAACCTTCTGTCTCAATGGAACGTACCATTGCAGTACAACACACAAATATGCCCTGAACCTGTACCCCTCCATAACCTCCCTGTCTCACTGGAACGTACCATTGCAGATCTCCACACAAATATGCCTTGAACCTGTACCTTCCATAACCTCCCTGTCTCACTGGAACGTACCAATGCAGAACTACACACAAATATGCCCTGAACCTGCACCCGACCATAACCTCCCTGTCTCACTGGAACGTACCGTTGCAAAACACCGCACAAATATGCCCTGAATGTGTACCCGCCCATAACCTCCTTGTCTCACTGGAACGCACCAATGCAGAACTCCACACAAATTTGCCCTGAACCTGTACCCCTCCATAACCTCCCAGTCTCACTGGAACGTACCATTGCAGATCTCCACACAAATATGCCTTGAACCTGTACCTTCCATAACCTCCCTGTCTCACTGGAACGTACCAATGCAGAACTACACACAAATATGCCCTGAACCTGCACCCGACCATAACCTCCCTGTCTCACTGGAACGTACCATTGCAAAACACCGCACAAATATGCCCTGAATGTGTACCCGCCCATAACCTCCTTGTCTCACTGGAACGTACAAATGCAGAACTACACTCAGATATGCCCTGAACCTGTACCCCTCCATAACCTCCCAGTCTCACTGGAACGTACCAATGCAGAACTCCAGACAAATGTGCCCTGAACCTGTACACCTCCATAACCTCCCTGTCTCACTGGAAAGTACCAATGCAGAACTCCACACAAATATGCCCTGAACCTGTAACCCTCCATAACCTCCCTGTCTCACTGGAACGTACCAATGCAGAACTCCACACAAATATGCCCTGAACCTGTAACCCTCCATAACCTCCCTGTCTCACTGGAACGTACCAATGCAGAATTCCACACAAATATGCCCTGAACGTGTACCCGCCCATTACCTCCTTGTCTCACTGGAACGCACCAATGCTGAACTCCACACAAATTTGCCCTGAACCTGTACCCCTCAATAACCTCCCTGTCTCACTGGAACGTACCAATGCAGAACTCCACTCAAATATGCCCTGATCCTGTACCGTGCATAACCTCCCTGTCTCAGTGGAAGGTACCAAAGCAGAATTCCACACAAATATGCCCTGAACCTGTACCCGCCCATAACCTCCTTGTCTCACTGGAACGCACCAATGCAGAAGTCCACACAAATTTGCCCTGAACCTGTACCCCTCCATAACCTCCCTGTCTCACTGGAACGTACCAATGCAGAACTCCACACAAGTATTCCCTGAACCTGTACCCCTCCATAATCTCCCTGTCACACTGGAACGCACCAATGCCGAACTCCACTCAAATATGCCCTGATCCTGTACCGGGCATAATCTCATTGTCTCACTGGAACGTACCATTGCAGAACACCACACAAATATGCCCTGAACCTATACCCCTCCATAACCTCCCTGTCTCACTGGAACGTACGAGTGCAGAACTCCACACAAATATGCCCTGAACCAGTACTGGTCCATAACCTCCCTGTCTCATTGGATCGTCCCACTGCAGAACTCCACACAAATATGCCATGTACCGGTACCCTCCATAACCTCCCTGTTTCATTGGAAAGTACCAATGCAGAACTCCACACAAATATGCCCTGAACCTGTACCCCTCCATAACCTCCCTGTCTCACTGGAACGTACCAATGCAGAACTCCACACATATATGCTCTGAACCTGTACCCCTCCATAACCTCCCTGTCTCACTGGAACGCACCAATGCCGAACTCCACTCAAATATGCCTTGAACCTGTACCTTCCATAACCTCCCTGTCTCACTGGAACGTACCAATGCAGAACTACACACAAATATGCCCTGAACCTGCACCCGACCATAACCTCCCTGTCTCACTGGAACGTACCATTGCAAAACACCGCACAAATATGCCCTGAATGTGTACCCGCCCATAACCTCCTTGTCTCACTGGAACGCACCAATGCAGAACTCCACACAAATTTGCCCTGAACCTGTACCCCTCCATAACCTCCCTGTCTCACTGGAACGTACCATTGCAGAACTCCACACAAATATGACCTGAACCTGTACCCTCCATAACCTCCCTGACTCACTGGAACGTACAAATGCAGAACTACACTCAGATATGCCCTGAACCTGTACCCCTCCATAACCTCCCAGTCTCACTGGAACGTACCAACGCAGAACTCCACACAAATATGCCCTGAACCTGTACCCTCCATAACCTCCCTGTCTCACTGGAACGTACCAATACAGAACTACACACAAATATGCCCTGAACCTGTACCCGACCATAACCTCCCTGTCTCACTGGAACGCACCAATGCCGAACTCCACTCAAATATGCCCTGATCGTGTACCGTGCATAACCTCCCTGTCTGACTGGAACTTTCCATTGCAGAACACCACACAAATATGCCCTGAACCTGTACCCCTCCATAACCTCCCTGTCTCACTGGAAAGTACCAATGCAGAACTCCACACAAATATGCCCTGAACCTGCACCCGACTATAACCTCCTGTCTCACTGGAACGTACCACTGCAGAACTCCACACAAATATGCCCTGAACCTGTACCCTCCATAACCTCCCTGTCTCACTGGAACATACCAATGCAGAACTCCAGACAAATGTGCCCTGAACCTGTACACCTCCATAACCTCCCTGTCTCACTGGAAAGTACAAATGCAGAACTCCACACAAATATGCCCTGAACCTGTAACCCTCCATAACCTCCCTGTCTCACTGGAACGTACCAATGCAGAACTCCACACAAATATGCCCTGAACCTGTAACCCTCCATAACCTCCCTGTCTCACTGGAACGTACCAATGCAGATCTCCACACAAATATGCCCTGAACCTGTAACCCTCCATAACCTCCCTGTCTCACTGGAACGTACCAATGCAGAATTCCACACAAATATCCCCTGAACGTGTACCCGCCCATAACCTCCTTGTCTCACTGGAACGCACCAATGCAGAACTCCACACAAATTTGCCCTGAACCTGTACCCCTCAATAACCTCCCTGTCTCACTGGAACGTACCAATGCAGAACTCCACTCAAATATGCCCTGATCCTGTACCGTGCATAACCTCCCTGTCTCAGTGGAAGGTACCAAAGCAGAATTCCACACAAATATGCCCTGAACCTGTACCCGCCCATAACCTCCTTGTCTCACTGGAACGCACCAATGCAGAAGTCCACACAAATTTGCCCTGAACCTGTACCCCTCCATAACCTCCCTGTCTCACTGGAACGTACCAATGCAGAACTCCACACAAGTATTCCCTGAACCTGTACCCCTCCATAATCTCCCTGTCACATTGGAACGCACCAATGCCGAACTCCACTCAAATATGCCCTGATCCTGTACCGGGCATAATCTCCCTGTCTCACTGGAACGTACCATTGCAGAACACCACACAAATATGCCCTGAACCTATACCCCTCCATAACCTCCCTGTCTCACTGGAACGTACGAGTGCAGAACTCCACACAAATATGCCCTGAACCAGTACTGGTCCATAACCTCCCTGTCTCATTGGATCGTCCCACTGCAGAACTCCACACAAATATGCCATGAACCGGTACCCTCCATAACCTCCCTGTTTCATTGGAAAGTACCAATGCAGAACTCCACACAAATATGCCCTGAACCTGTACCCCTCCATAACCTCCCTGTCACACTGGAACGTACCAATGCAGAACTCCACACATATATGCTCTGAACCTGTACCCCTCCATAACCTCCCTGTCTCACTGGAACGCACCAATGCCGAACTCCACTCAAATATGCCCTGAACATGTACCCCTCCATAACCTTCTGTCTCAATGGAACGTACCATTGCAGAACAACACACAAATATGCCCTGAACCTGTACCCCTCCATAACCTCCCTGTCTCACTGGAACGTACCATTGCAGATCTCCACACAAATATGCCTTGAACCTGTACCTTCCATAACCTCCCTGTCTCACTGGAACGTACCAATGCAGAACTACACACAAATTTGCCCTAAACCTGTACCCCTCCATAACCTCCCTGTCTCACTGGAACGTACCATTGCAGAACTCCACACAAATATGACCTGAACCTGTACCCTCCATAACCTCCCTGACTCACTGGAACGTACAAATGCAGAACTACACTCAGATATGCCCTGAACCTGTACCCCTCCATAACCTCCCAGTCTCACTGGAACGTACCAACGAAGAACTCCACACAAATATGCCCTGAACCTGTACCCTCCATAACCTCCCTGTCTCACTGGAACGTACCAATACAGAACTACACACAAATATGCCCTGAACCTGTACCCGACCATAACCTCCCTGTCTCACTGGAACGCACCAATGCCGAACTCCACTCAAATATGCCCTGATCGTGTACCGTGCATAACCTCCCTGTCTGACTGGAACTTACCATTGCAGAACACCACACAAATATGCCCTGAACCTGTACCCCTCCATAACCTCCCTGTCTCACTGGAAAGTACCAATGCAGAACTCCACACAAATATGCCCTGAACCTGCACCCGACTATAACCTCCTGTCTCACTGGAACGTACCACTGCAGAACTCCACACAAATATGCCCTGAACCTGTACCCTCCATAACCTCCCTGTCTCACTGGAAGATACCAATGCAGAACTCCAAACAAATGTGCCCTGAACCTGTACACCTCCATAACCTCCCTGTCTCACTGGAAAGTACCAATGCAGAATTCCACACAAATATGCCCTGAACGTGTACCCGCCCATAACCTCCTTGTCTCACTGGAACGCACCAATGCAGAACTCCACACAAATTTGCCCTGAAACTGTACCCCTCAATAACCTCCCTGTCTCACTGGAACGTACCAATGCAGAACTCCACTCAAATAAGCCCTGATCCTGTACCGTGCATAACCTCCCTGTCTCATTGGATCGTCCCACTGCAGAACTCCACACAAATATGCCATGAACCGGTACCCTCCATAACCTCCCTGTTTCATTGGAAAGTACCAATGCAGAACTCCACACAAATATGCCCTGAACCTGTACCCCTCCATAACCTCCCTGTCTCACTGGAACGTACCAATGCAGAACTCCACACATATATGCCCTGAACCTGTACCCCTCCATAACCTCCCTGTCTCACTGGAACGCACCAATGCCGAACTCCACTCAAATATGCCCTGAACATGTACCCCTCCATAACCTTCTGTCTCAATGGAACGTACCATTGCAGAACAACACACAAATATGCCCTGAACCTGTACCCCTCCATAACCTCCCTGTCTCACTGGAACGTACCATTGCAGATCTCCACACAAATATGCCTTGAACCTGTACCTTCCATAACCTCCCTGTCTCACTGGAACGTACCAATGCAGAACTGCACACAGATATGCCCTGAACCTGCACCCGACCATAACCTCCCTGTCTCACTGGAACGTACCACTGCAGAACTCCACACAAATATGCCCTGAACCTGTACCCTCCATAACCTCCCTGTCTCACTGGAACGTACCAATGCATAATTCCACACAAATATGCCCTGAACGTGTACCCGCCCATAACCTCCTTGTCTCACTGGAACGCACCAATGCAGAACTCCACACAAATATGCCCTGAACCTGTACCCGCCCATAACCTCCTTGTCTCACTGGAACGCACCAATGCAGAAGTCCACACAAATTTGCCCTGAACCTGTACCCCTCCATAACCTCCCTGTCTCACTGGAACGTACCAATGCAGAACTCCACACAAGTATTCCCTGAACCTGTACCCCTCCATAATCTCCCTGTCACATTGGAACGCACCAATGCCGAACTCCACTCAAATATGCCCTGATCCTGTACCGGGCATAATCTCCCTGTCTCACTGGAACGTACCATTGCAGAACACCACACAAATATGCCCTGAACCTATACCCCTCCATAACCTCCCTGTCTCACTGGAACGTACGAGTGCAGAACTCCACACAAATATGCCCTGAACCAGTACTGGTCCATAACCTCCCTGTCTCATTGGATCGTCCCACTGCAGAACTCCACACAAATATGCCATGAACCGGTACCCTCCATAACCTCCCTGTTTCATTGGAAAGTACCAATGCAGAACTCCACACAAATATGCCCTGAACCTGTACCCCTCCATAACCTCCCTGTCTCACTGGAACGTACCAATGCAGAACTCCACACATATATGCTCTGAACCTGTACCCCTCCATAACCTCCCTGTCTCACTGGAACGCACCAATGCCGAACTCCACTCAAATATGCCCTGAACATGTACCCCTCCATAACCTTCTGTCTCAATGGAACGTACCATTGCAGAACAACACACAAATATGCCCTGAACCTGTACCCCTCCATAACCTCCCTGTCTCACTGGAACGTACCATTGCAGATCCCCACACAAATATGCCTTGAACCTGTACCTTCCATAACCTCCCTGTCTCACTGGAACGTACCAATGCAGAACTACACACAAATTTGCCCTGAACCTGTACCCCTCCATAACCTCCCTGTCTCACTGGAACGTACCATTGCAGAACTCCACACAAATATGACCTGAACCTGTACCCTCCATAACCTCCCTGACTCACTGGAACGTACAAATGCAGAACTACACTCAGATATGCCCTGAACCTGTACCCCTCCATAACCTCCCAGTCTCACTGGAACGTACCAACGAAGAACTCCACACAAATATGCCCTGAACCTGTACCCTCCATAACCTCCCTGTCTCACTGGAACGTACCAATACAGAACTACACACAAATATGCCCTGAACCTGTACCCGACCATAACCTCCCTGTCTCACTGGAACGCACCAATGCCGAACTCCACTCAAATATGCCCTGATCGTGTACCGTGCATAACCTCCCTGTCTGACTGGAACTTACCATTGCAGAACACCACACAAATATGCCCTGAACCTGTACCCCTCCATAACCTCCCTGTCTCACTGGAAAGTACCAATGCAGAACTCCACACAAATATGCCCTGAACCTGCACCCGACTATAACCTCCTGTCTCACTGGAACGTACCACTGCAGAACTCCACACAAATATGCCCTGAACCTGTACCCTCCATAACCTCCCTGTCTCACTGGAAGATACCAATGCAGAACTCCAAACAAATGTGCCCTGAACCTGTACACCTCCATAACCTCCCTGTCTCACTGGAAAGTACCAATGCAGAATTCCACACAAATATGCCCTGAACGTGTACCCGCCCATAACCTCCTTGTCTCACTGGAACGCACCAATGCAGAACTCCACACAAATTTGCCCTGAAACTGTACCCCTCAATAAACTCCCTGTCTCACTGGAACGTACCAATGCAGAACTCCACTCAAATAAGCCCTGATCCTGTACCGTGCATAACCTCCCTGTCTCATTGGATCGTCCCACTGCAGAACTCCACACAAATATGCCATGAACCGGTACCCTCCATAACCTCCCTGTTTCATTGGAAAGTACCAATGCAGAACTCCACACAAATATGCCCTGAACCTGTACCCCTCCATAACCTCCCTGTCTCACTGGAACGTACCAATGCAGAACTCCACACATATATGCCCTGAACCTGTACCCCTCCATAACCTCCCTGTCTCACTGGAACGCACCAATGCCGAACTCCACTCAAATATGCCCTGAACATGTACCCCTCCATAACCTTCTGTCTCAATGGAACGTACCATTGCAGAACAACACACAAATATGCCCTGAACCTGTACCCCTCCATAACCTCCCTGTCTCACTGGAACGTACCATTGCAGATCTCCACACAAATATGCCTTGAACCTGTACCTTCCATAACCTCCCTGTCTCACTGGAACGTACCAATGCAGAACTGCACACAGATATGCCCTGAACCTGCACCCGACCATAACCTCCCTGTCTCACTGGAACGTACCACTGCAGAACTCCACACAAATATGCCCTGAACCTGTACCCTCCATAACCTCCCTGTCTCACTGGAACGTACCAATGCATAATTCCACACAAATATGCCCTGAACGTGTACCCGCCAATAACCTCCTTGTCTCACTGGAACGCACCAATGCAGAACTCCACACAAATTTGCCCTGCACCTGTACCCCTCAATAACCTCCCTGTCTCAATGGAACGTACCAATGCGGAACTCCACTCAAATATGCCCTGATCCTGTACCGTGCATAACCTCCCTGTCTCACTGGAACGTACCAATGCAGAATTCCACACAAATATGCCCTGAATGTGTACCCGCCCATAACCTCCGTGTCTCACTGGAACGCACCAATGCAGAACTCCACACAAATATGCCCTGAACCTGTACCCTCCATAATCTCCCTGACTCACTGGAACGTACAAATGCAGAACTACACTCAGATATGCCTTGAACCTGTACCCCTCCATAACCTCCCAGTCTCACTGGAATGTACCATTGCAGAACACCACACAAAAATGCCCTGAACGTGTACCCGCCCATAAGCTCCTTGTCTCACTGGAACGTACCAACGCAGAACTCCACACAAATATGCCGTGAAACTGTACCCTCCATAACCTCCCTGTCGCACTGGAACGGTCCAATGCAGAACTACACACAAATATGCCCTGAACCTGTACCCGACCATAACCTCCCTGTCTCACTGGAACGCACCAATGCCGAACTCCACTCAAATTTGCCCTGATCCTGTACCGTGCATAAACCTCCCTGTCTCACTGGAACGTACCATTGCAGAACTCCACACAAATATGCCCTGAACATGCACCCGACCATAACCTCCCTGTCTCACTGGAATGTACCAATGCACAACTCCACACAAATATGCCCTGAACCTGAAACCCTCCATAACCTCCCTGTCTCACTGGAACGTACCAATGCAGACCTCCACACAAATATGCCCTGAACCTGCACCCGACCATAACCTCCTGTCTCACTGGAACGTACCACTGCAGAACTCCACACAAATATGCCCTGAACCTGTACCCTCCACAACCTCCCTGTCTCACTGGAACATACCAATGCAGAACTCCAGACAAATGTGCCCTGAACCTGTACACCTCCATAACCTCCCTGTCTCACTGGAAAGTACCAATGCAGAACTCCACACAAATATGCCCTGAACCTGTAACCCTCCATAACCTCCCTGTCTCACTGGAACGTACCAATGCAGAACTCCACACAAATATGCCCTGAACCTGTAACCCTCCATAACCTCCCTGTCTCACTGGAACGTACCAATGCAGAATTCCACACAAATATGCCCTGAACGTGTACCCGCCCATAACCTCCTTGTCTCACTGGAACGCACCAATGCAGAACTCCACACAAATTTGCCCTGAACCTGTATCCCTCAATAACCTCCCTGTCTCACTGGAACGCACCAATGCCGAACTCCACTCAAATATGCCCTGATCCTGTACCGTGCATAACCTCCCTGTCTCACTGGAAGGTACCAAAGCAGAATTCCACACAAATATGCCCTGAACGTGTACCCGCCCATAACCTCCTTGTCTCACTGGAACGCACCAATGCAGAACTCCACACAAATTTGCCCTGAACCTGTACCCCTCCAGAACCTCCCTGTCTCACTGGAACGTACCAATGCAGAACTCCACACAAGTATGCCCTGAACCTGTACCCCTCCATAACCTCCCTGTCTCACTGGAACGCACCAATGCCGAACTCCACTCAAATATGCCCTGATCCTGTACCGTGCATAATCTCCCTGTCTCACTGGAACGTACCATTGCAGAACACCACACAAATATGCCCTGAACCTATACCCCTCCATAACCTCCCTGTCTCATTGGATCGTCCCAATGCAGAACTCCACACAAATATGCCTTGAACCTGTACCCCTCCATAACCTCCCTGTGTCACTGGAACGTACCAATGCAGAACTCCACACATATATGCCCTGAACCTGTACCCCTCCATAACTTCCCTGTATCACTGGAACGCACCAATGCCGAACTCCACTCAAATATGCCCTGAACATGTACCCCTCCATAACCTTCTGTCTCAATGGAACGTACCATTGCAGAACAACACACAAATATGCCCTGAATGTGTACCCGCCCATAACCACCCTGTCTCACTGGAACGCACGAATGCAGAACTCCACACAAATTTGCCCTGAACCTGTACCCCTCCATAACCTCCCAGTCTCACTGGAACGTACCATTGCAGAACTCCACACAAATATGCCCTGAACCTGTAACTTCCATAACCTCCCTGACTCACTGTAACGTACCAACGCAGAACTCCACACAAATATGCCCTGAACCTATACCCTCCATAACCTCCATGTCTCACTGGAACGTACCAATGCAGAACTACACACAAATATGCCCTGAATGTGTACCCGCCCATAACCTCCCTGTCTCACTGGAACGCACCAATGCAGAACTCCACACAAATTTGCCCTGAACCTGTACCCCTCCATAACCTCCCTGTCTCACTGGAACGTACCATTGCAGAACTCCACACAAATATGCCTTGAACCTGTACCTTCCATAACCTCCCTGACGCACTGGAACGTACAAATGCAGAACTACACTCAGATATGCCCTGAACCTTTACCCCTCCATAACCTCCCCGTCTCACTGGAACGTAGCATTGCAGAACACCACACAAATATGCCCTGAACGTGTACCCGACCATAAGCTCCTTGTCTCACTGGAACGTACCAACGCAGAACTCCACACAAATATGCCCTGAACCTGTACCCTCCATAACCTCCCTGTCTCACTGGAACGTACCAATGCAGAACTACACACAAATATGCCCTGAACCTGCACCCGACCATAACCTCCCTGTCTCACTGGAACGTACCACTGCAGAACTCCACACAAATATGCCCTGAACCTGTACCCTCCATAACCTCCCTGTCTCACTGGAACGTACCAATGCAGAACTCCAGACAAATGTGCCCTGAACCTGTACACCTCCATAACCTCCCTGTCTCACTGGAACGTACCAATGCAGAACTCCACACAAATATGCCCTGAACCGGTACCCTCCATAACCTCCCTGTCTCACTGGAACGTACCAATGCAGAATTCCACACAAATATGCCCTGAACCTGTAACCCTCCATAACCTCCCTGTCTCACTGGAACGTACCAATGCAGAATTCCACACAAATATGCCCTGAACGTGTACCCGCCCATAACCTCCTTGTCTCACTGGAACGCACCAATGCAGAACTCCACACAAATTTGCCCTGAACCTGTATCCCTCAATAACCTCCCTGTCTCACTGGAACGCACCAATGCCGAACTCCACTCAAATATGCCCTGATCCTGTACCGTGCATAACCTCCCTGTCTCACTGGAAGGTACCAAAGCAGAATTCCACACAAATATGCCCTGAACGTGTACCCGCCCATAACCTCCTTGTCTCACTGGAACGCACCAATGCAGAACTCCACACAAATTTGCCCTGAACCTGTACCCCTCCAGAACCTCCCTGTCTCACTGGAACGTACCAATGCAGAACTCCACACAAGTATGCCCTGAACCTGTACCCCTCCATAACCTCCCTGTCTCACTGGAACGCACCAATGCCGAACTCCACTCAAATATGCCCTGATCCTGTACCGTGCATAATCTCCCTGTCTCACTGGAACGTACCATTGCAGAACACCACACAAATATGCCCTGAACCTATACCCCTCCATAACCTCCCTGTCTCATTGGATCGTCCCAATGCAGAACTCCACACAAATATGCCTTGAACCTGTACCCCTCCATAACCTCCCTGTGTCACTGGAACGTACCAATGCAGAACTCCACACATATATGCCCTGAACCTGTACCCCTCCATAACTTCCCTGTATCACTGGAACGCACCAATGCCGAACTCCACTCAAATATGCCCTGAACATGTACCCCTCCATAACCTTCTGTCTCAATGGAACGTACCATTGCAGAACAACACACAAATATGCCCTGAATGTGTACCCGCCCATAACCACCCTGTCTCACTGGAACGCACGAATGCAGAACTCCACACAAATTTGCCCTGAACCTGTACCCCTCCATAACCTCCCAGTCTCACTGGAACGTACCATTGCAGAACTCCACACAAATATGCCCTGAACCTGTAACTTCCATAACCTCCCTGACTCACTGTAACGTACCAACGCAGAACTCCACACAAATATGCCCTGAACCTATACCCTCCATAACCTCCATGTCTCACTGGAACGTACCAATGCAGAACTACACACAAATATGCCCTGAATGTGTACCCGCCCATAACCTCCCTGTCTCACTGGAACGCACCAATGCAGAACTCCACACAAATTTGCCCTGAACCTGTACCCCTCCATAACCTCCCTGTCTCACTGGAACGTACCATTGCAGAACTCCACACAAATATGCCTTGAACCTGTACCTTCCATAACCTCCCTGACGCACTGGAACGTACAAATGCAGAACTACACTCAGATATGCCCTGAACCTTTACCCCTCCATAACCTCCCCGTCTCACTGGAACGTAGCATTGCAGAACACCACACAAATATGCCCTGAACGTGTACCCGACCATAAGCTCCTTGTCTCACTGGAACGTACCAACGCAGAACTCCACACAAATATGCCCTGAACCTGTACCCTCCATAACCTCCCTGTCTCACTGGAACGTACCAATGCAGAACTACACACAAATATGCCCTGAACCTGCACCCGACCATAACCTCCCTGTCTCACTGGAACGTACCACTGCAGAACTCCACACAAATATGCCCTGAACCTGTACCCTCCATAACCTCCCTGTCTCACTGGAACGTACCAATGCAGAACTCCAGACAAATGTGCCCTGAACCTGTACACCTCCATAACCTCCCTGTCTCACTGGAACGTACCAATGCAGAACTCCACACAAATATGCCCTGAACCGGTACCCTCCATAACCTCCCTGTCTCACTGGAACGTACCAATGCAGAATTCCACACAAATATGCCCTGAACGTGTACCCGCCAATAACCTCCTTGTCTCACTGGAACGCACCAATGCAGAACTCCACACGAATTTGCCCTGCACCTGTACCCCTCAATAACCTCCCTGTCTCAATGGAACGTACCAATACGGAACTCCACTCAAATATGCCCTGATCCTGTACCGTGCATAACCTCCCTGTCTCACTGGAACGTACCAATGCAGAATTCCACACAAATATGCCCTGAATGTGTACCCGCCCATAACCTCCGTGTCTCACTGGAACGCACCAATGCAGAACTCCACACAAATATGCCCTGAACCTGTACCCTCCATAACCTCCCTGACTCACTGGAACGTGCAAATGCAGAACTACACTCAGATATGCCTTGAACCTGTACCCCTCCATAACCTCCCAGTCTCACTGGAATGTACCATTGCAGAACACCACACAAATATGCCCTGAACGTGTACCCGCCCATAAGCTCCTTGTCTCACTGGAACGTACCAACGCAGAACTACACACAAATATGCCGTGAAACTGTACCCTCCATAACCTCCCTGTAGCACTGGAACGGTCCAATGCAGAACTACACACAAATATGCCCTGAACCTGTACCCGACCATAACCTCCCTGTCTCACTGGAACGCACCAATGCCGAACTCCACACAAATATGCCCTGAACCTGTACCCTCCACAACCTCCCTGTCTCACTGGAACATACCAATGCAGAAATCCAGACAAATGTGCCCTGAACCTGTACACCTCCATAACCTCCCTGTCTCACTGGAAAGTACCAATGCAGAACTCCACACAAATATGCCCTGAACCTGTAACCCTCCATAACCTCCCTGTCTCACTGGAACGTACCAATGCAGAACTCCACACAAATATGCCCTGAACCTGTAACCCTCCATAACCTTCTGTCTCAATGGAACGTACCATTGCAGAACAACACACAAATATGCCCTGAATGTGTACCCGCCCATAACCTCCCTGTCTCACTGGAACGCACCAATGCAGAACTCCACACAAATTTGCCCTGAACCTGTACCCCTCCATAACCTCCCAGTCTCACTGGAACGTACCATTGCAGAACTCCACACAAATATGCCCTGAACCTGTAACTTCCATAACCTCCCTGACTCACTGTAACGTACCAACGCAGAACTCCACACAAATATGCCCTGAACCTATACCCTCCATAACCTCCATGTCTCACTGGAACGTACCAATGCAGAACTACACACAAATATGCCCTGAATGTGTACCCGCCCATAACCTCCCTGTCTCACTGGAACGCACCAATGCAGAACTCCACACAAATTTGCCCTGAACCTGTACCCCTCCATAACCTCCCTGTCTCACTGGAACGTACCATTGCAGAACTCCACACAAATATGCCTTGAACCTGTACCTTCCATAACCTCCCTGACGCACTGGAACGTACAAATGCAGAACTACACTCAGATATGCCCTGAACCTTTACCCCTCCATAACCTCCCCGTCTCACTGGAACGTAGCATTGCAGAACACCACACAAATATGCCCTGAACGTGTACCCGACCATAAGCTCCTTGTCTCACTGGAACGTACCAACGCAGAACTCCACACAAATATGCCCTGAACCTGTACCCTCCATAACCTCCCTGTCTCACTGGAACGTACCAATGCAGAACTACACACAAATATGCCCTGAACCTGCACCCGACCATAACCTCCCTGTCTCACTGGAACGTACCACTGCAGAACTCCACACAAATATGCCCTGAACCTGTACCCTCCATAACCTCCCTGTCTCACTGGAACGTACCAATGCAGAACTCCAGACAAATGTGCCCTGAACCTGTACACCTCCATAACCTCCCTGTCTCACTGGAACGTACCAATGCAGAACTCCACACAAATATGCCCTGAACCGGTACCCTCCATAACCTCCCTGTCTCACTGGAACGTACCAATGCAGAATTCCACACAAATATGCCCTGAACGTGTACCCGCCAATAACCTCCTTGTCTCACTGGAACGCACCAATGCAGAACTCCACACGAATTTGCCCTGCACCTGTACCCCTCAATAACCTCCCTGTCTCAATGGAACGTACCAATACGGAACTCCACTCAAATATGCCCTGATCCTGTACCGTGCATAACCTCCCTGTCTCACTGGAACGTACCAATGCAGAATTCCACACAAATATGCCCTGAATGTGTACCCGCCCATAACCTCCGTGTCTCACTGGAACGCACCAATGCAGAACTCCACACAAATATGCCCTGAACCTGTACCCTCCATAACCTCCCTGACTCACTGGAACGTGCAAATGCAGAACTACACTCAGATATGCCTTGAACCTGTACCCCTCCATAACCTCCCAGTCTCACTGGAATGTACCATTGCAGAACACCACACAAATATGCCCTGAACGTGTACCCGCCCATAAGCTCCTTGTCTCACTGGAACGTACCAACGCAGAACTACACACAAATATGCCGTGAAACTGTACCCTCCATAACCTCCCTGTAGCACTGGAACGGTCCAATGCAGAACTACACACAAATATGCCCTGAACCTGTACCCGACCATAACCTCCCTGTCTCACTGGAACGCACCAATGCCGAACTCCACACAAATATGCCCTGAACCTGTACCCTCCACAACCTCCCTGTCTCACTGGAACATACCAATGCAGAAATCCAGACAAATGTGCCCTGAACCTGTACACCTCCATAACCTCCCTGTCTCACTGGAAAGTACCAATGCAGAACTCCACACAAATATGCCCTGAACCTGTAACCCTCCATAACCTCCCTGTCTCACTGGAACGTACCAATGCAGAACTCCACACAAATATGCCCTGAACCTGTAACCCTCCATAACCTTCTGTCTCAATGGAACGTACCATTGCAGAACAACACACAAATATGCCCTGAATGTGTACCCGCCCATAACCTCCCTGTCTCACTGGAACGCACCAATGCAGAACTCCACACAAATTTGCCCTGAACCTGTACCCGTCCATAACCTCCCTGTCTCACTGGAACGTACCACTGCAGAACTCCACACAAATATGCCCTGAACCTGTACCCTCCATAACCTCCCTGTCTCACTGGAACGTACCAATGCAGAACTCCAGACAAATGTGCCCTGAACCTGTACACCTCCATAACCTCCCTGTCTCACTGGAAAGTACCAATGCAGAAATCCACACAAATATGCCCTGAACCTGTAACCCTCCATAACCTCCCTGTCTCACTGGAACGTACCAATGCAGAACTCCACACAAATATGCCCTGAACCGGTACCCTCCATAACCTCCCTGTCTCACTGGAACGTACCAATGCAGAATTCCACACAAATATGCCCTGAACGTGTACCCGCCAATAACCTCCTTGTCTCACTGGAACGCACCAATGCAGAACTCCACACAAATTTGCCCTGCACCTGTACCCCTCAATAACCTCCCTGTCTCACTGGAACGTACCAATGCGGAACTCCACTCAAATATGCCCTGATCCTGTACCGTGCATAACCTCCCTGTCTCACTGGAACGTACCAATGCAGAATTCCACACAAATATGCCCTGAATGTGTACCCGCCCATAACCTCCCTGTCTCTATGGAACGTAGCAACGCAGAACTCCACACAAATATGCCGTGAACCTGTACCCTCCATAACCTCCCTGACGCACTGGAAAGGTCCAATGCTGATCTACACACAAATATGCCCTGAACCTGTACCCGACCATAACCTCCCTGTCTCACTGGAACGCACCAATGCCGAACTCCACTCAAATATGCCCTGATCCTGTACCGTGCATAAACCTCCCTGTCTCACTGGAACGTACCATTGCAGAACTCCACACAAATATGCCCTGAACCTGCACCTGACCATAACATCCCTGTCTCACTGGAATGTACCAATGCAGAACTCCACACAAATATGCCCTGAACCTGTAACCCTCCATAACCTCCCTGTCTCACTGGAACGTACCAATGCTGAACTCCACACAAATATGCCCTGATCCTGTACCGTGCATAAACCTCCCTGTCTCACTGGAACGTACCAATGCAGAATTCCACTCAAATATGCCCTGAACCTGTACCCCTCCATAACCTCCCTGTCTCACTGGAAAGTACCAATGCAGAACTCCACACAAATATGCCCTGAACCTGCACCCGACCATAACCTCCCTGTCTCACTGGAACGTACCACTGCAGAACTCCACACAAATATGCCCTGAATATGTACCCTCCATAACCTCCCTGTCTCACTGGAACGTACCAATGCAGAACTCCAGACAAATGTGCCCTGAACCTGTACACCTCCATAACCTCCCTGTCTCACTGGAACGTACCAATGCAGAACTCCACACAAATATGCCCTGAACCTGTAACCCTCCATAACCTCCCTGTCTCACTGGAACGTACTAATGCAGAATTCCACACAAATATGCCCTGAACGTGTACCCGCCCATAACCTCCTTGTCTCACTGGAACGCACCAATGCAGAACTCCACTCAAATATGCCCTGATCCTGTACCGTGCATAATCTCCCTGTCTCACTGGAACGTACCATTGCAGAACACCACACAAATATGCCCTGAACCTATACCCCTCCATAACCTCCCTGTCTCACTGGAACGTACCAGTGCAGAACTCCACACAAATATGCCATGAACCGGTACCCTCCATAACCTCCCTGTCTCACTGGAAAGTACCAATGCAGAACTCCACACAAATATGCCCTGAACCTGTACCCGACCATAACCTCCCTGTCTCACTGAAACGTACCACTGCAGAACTCCACACAAATATGCCCTGAACCTGTAGCCTCCATAACCTCCCTGTCTCACTGGAACGTACCAATGCAGAACTACACACAAACATTTCCTGAACCTGTACCCCTCCAGAACCTCCCTGTCTCACTGGAACGTACCAATGCAGAACTCCACACAAATATGCCCTGAACCTGTACCCCTCCAGAACTTCCCTGTCTCACTGGAACGCACCAATGCCGAACTCCACTCAAATATGCCCTGAACATGTACCCCTCCATAACCTTCTGTCTCAATGGAACGTACCATTGCAGAACACCACATAAATATGCCCTGAATGTGTACCCGCCCATAACCTCCTTGACACACTGGAACGCACCAATGCAGAACTCCACACAAATTTGCCCTGAACCTGTACCCCTCCATAATCTCCCTGTCTCACTGGAACGTACCATTGCAGAACTCCACACAAATATGCCC
This sequence comes from Hemitrygon akajei, assembly GCF_048418815.1. Taxonomy (NCBI): domain Eukaryota; kingdom Metazoa; phylum Chordata; class Chondrichthyes; order Myliobatiformes; family Dasyatidae; genus Hemitrygon; species Hemitrygon akajei. The sequence goes on along the minus strand of NW_027331952.1, from coordinate 146,047 downwards.
TGAACCTGTACCCTCGATAACCTCCCTGACTCACTGGAACGTACAAATGCAGAACTACACTCAGATATGCCCTGACCCTGTACCCCTCCATAACCTCCCAGTCTCACTGGAACGTACCATTGCAGAACACCACACAAATATGCCCTGAACGTGTACCCGCCCATAAGCTCCTTGTCTCACTGGAACGTACCAACGCAGAACTCCACACAAATATGCCCTGAACCTTTACCCTCCATAACCTCCCTGTCTCACTGGAACGTACCAATACAGAACTACACACAAATATGCCCTGAACCTGTACCCGACCATAACCTCCCTGTCTCACTGGAACGCAACAATGCCGAACTCCACTCAAATATGCCCTGATCGTGTACCGTGCATAACCTCCCTGTCTGACTGGAACTTACCATTGCAGAACACCACACAAATATGCCCTGAACCTGTACCCCTCCATAATCACCCGGTCTCACTGGAAAGTACCAATGCAGAACTCCACACAAATATGCCCTGAACCTGCACGCGACCATAACCTCCTGTCTCACTGGAACGTATCACTGCAGAACTCCACACAAATATGCCCTGAACCTGTAACCTCCATAACCTCCCTGTCTCACTGGAAAATACCAATGCAGAACTCCAGACAAATGTGCCCTGAACCTGTACACCTCCATAACCTCCCTGTCTCTCTGGAAAGTACCAATGCAGAACTCCACACAAATATGCCCTGAACCTGTAACCCTCCATAACCTCCCTGTCTCACTGGAACGTACCAATGCAGAACTCCACACAAATATGCCCTGAACCTGTAACCCTCCATAACCTCCCAGTCTCACTGGAACGTACCAATGCAGAATTCCACTCAAATATGCCCTGATCCTGTACCGTGCATAACCTCCCTGTCTCACTGGAACGTACCAATGCAGAACTCCACACAAATATGCCCTGAACCTGTAACCCTCCATAACCACCCTGTCTCACTGGAACGTACCAATGCAGAACTCCACACAAATATGCCCTGAACCGGTACCCTCCATAACCTCCCTGTCTCTCTGGAACGTACCAAAGCAGAATTCCACACAAATATGCCCTGAACGTGTACCCGCCCATAACCTCCTTGTCTCACTGGAACGCACAAATGCAGAACTCCACACAAATATGCCCTGCACCTGTACCGTCAATAACCTCCCTGACTCACTGGAACATAGAAATGCAGAACTACACTCAAATATGCCCTGAACCTGTAACCCTCCATAACCTCCCAGTCTCACTGGAACGTACTAATGCAGAACTCCACACAAATATGCCGTGAAACTGTACCCTCCATAACCTCCCTGTAGCACTGGAACGGTCCAATGCGGAACTACACACAAATATGCCCTGAACCTGTACCCGACCATAACCTCCCTGTCTCACTGGAACGCACCAATGCCGAACTCCACACAAATATGCCCTGAACCTGTACCCTCCACAACCTCCCTGTCTCACTGGAACATACCAATGCAGAACTCCAGACAAATGTGCCCTGAACCTGTACACCTCCATAACCTCCCTGTCTCACTGGAAAGTACCAATGCAGAACTCCACACAAATATGCCCTGAACCTGTAACACTCCATAACCTCCCTGTCTCACTGGAACGTACCAATGCAGAACTCCACACAAATATGCCCTGAACCTGTAACCCTCCATAACCTTCTGTCTCAATGGAACGTACCATTGCAGAACAACACACAAATATGCCCTGAATGTGTACCCGCCCATAACCTCCCTGTCTCACTGGAACGCACCAATGCAGAACTCCACACAAATTTGCCCTGAACCTGTACCCGTCCATAACCTCCCAGTCTGACTGGAACGTACCATTGCAGAACTCCACACAAATATGCCCTGAACCTGTACCTTCCATAACCTCCCTGACTCACTGTAACTTACCAACGCAGAACTCCACACAAATATGCCCTGAACCTATACCCTCCATAACCTCCCTGTCTCACTGGAACGTACCAATGCAGAACTACACACAAATATGCCCTGAACCTGTACCCGACCATAACCTCCCTGTCTCACTGGAACGTACCACTGCAGAACTCCACACAAATATGCCCTGAACCTGTACCCTCCATAACCTCCCTGTCTCACTGGAACGTACCAATGCAGAACTCCAGACAAATGTGCCCTGAACCTGTACAAATCCATAACCTCCCTGTCTCACTGGAAAGTACCAATGCAGAAATCCACACAAATATGCCCTGAACCTGTAACCCTCCATAACCTCCCTGTCTCACTGGAACGTACCAATGCAGAACTCCACACAAATATGCCCTGAACCGGTACCCTGCATAACCTCCCTGTCTCACTGGAACGTACCAATGCAGAATTCCACACAAATATGCCCTGAACGTGTACCCGCCAATAACCTCCTTGTCTCACTGGAACGCACCAATGCAGAACTCCACACAAATTTGCCCTGCACCTGTACCCCTCAATAACCTCCCTGTCTCACTGGAACGTACCAATGCGGAACTCCACTCAAATATGCCCTGATCCTGTACCGTGCATAACCTCCCTGTCTCACTGGAACGTACCAATGCAGAATTCCACACAAATATGCCCTGAATGTGTACCCGCCCATAACCTCCCTGTCTCTATGGAACGTACCAACGCAGAACTCCACACAAATATGCCGTGAACCTGTACCCTCCATAACCTCCCTGACGCACTGGAACGGTCCAATGCTGATCTACACACAAATATGCCCTGAACCTGTACCCGACCATAACCTCCCTGTCTCACTGGAACGCACCAATGCCGAACTCCACTCAAATATGCCCTGATCCTGTACCGTGCATAAACCTCCCTGTCTCACTGGAACGTACCATTGCAGAACTCCACACAAATATGCCCTGAACCTGCACCTGACCATAACCTCCCTGTCTCACTGGAATGTACCAATGCATAACTCCACACAAATATGCCCTGAACCTGTAACTCTCCATAACCTCCCTGTCTCACTGGAACGTACCAATGCTGAACTCCACACAAATATGCCCTGATCCTGTACCGTGCATAAACCTCCCTGTCTCACTGGAACGTACCAATGCAGAATTCCACTCAAATATGCCCTGATCCTGTACCGTGCATAACCTCCCTGTCTCACTGGAACGTACCAATGCATAACTCCACACAAATAGGCTCTGAACCTGTAACCCTCCATAACCTCCCTGTCTCACTGGAACGTACCAATGCAGAACTCCACACAAATATGCCCTGAACCGGTACCCTCCATAACCTCCCTGTCTCTCTGGAACGTACCAATGCAGAATTCCACACAAATATGCCCTGAACGTGTACCCGCCCATAACCTCCTTGTCTCACTGGAACGCACCAATGCAGAACTCCACACAAATTTGCCCTGAACCTGTAACCCTCCATAACCTTCTGTCTCAATGGAACGTACCATTGCAGAACAACACACAAATATGCCCTGAATGTGTACCCGCCCATAACCTCCCTGTCTCACTGGAACGCACCAATGCAGAACTCCACACAAATTTGCGCTGAACCTGTACCCGTCCATAACCTCCCAGTCTCACTGGAACGTACCATTGCAGAACTCCACACAAATATGCCCTGAACCTGTACCTTCCATAACCTCCCTGACTCACTGTAACTTACCAACGCAGAACTCCACACAAATATGCCCTGATCCTGTACCGTGCAAAACCTCTCTGTCTCACTGGAACGTACCATTACAGAACACCACACAAATATGCCCTGAACCTGTACCCCTCCATAACCTCCCTGTCTCACTGGAAAGTACCAATGCAGAACTCCACACAAATATGCCCTGAACCTGCACCCGACCATAACCTCCCTGTCTCACTGGAACGTACCACTGCAGAACTCCACACAAATATGCCCTGAACCTGTAACCCTCCATAACCTTCTGTCTCAATGGAACGTACCATTGCAGAACAACACACAAATATGCCCTGAATGTGTACCCGCCCATAACCTCCCTGTCTCACTGGAACGCACCAATGCAGAACTCCACACAAATTTGCCCTGAACCTGTACCCGTCCATAACCTCCCAGTCTCACTGGAACGTACCATTGCAGAACTCCACACAAATATGCCCTGAACCTGTACCTTCCATAACCTCCCTGACTCACTGTAACTTACCAACGCAGAACTCCACACAAATATGCCCTGAACCTATACCCTCCATAACCTCCCTGTCTCACTGGAACGTACCAATGCAGAACTACACACAAATATGCCCTGAACCTGTACCCGACCATAACCTCCCTGTCTCACTGGAACGTACCACTGCAGAACTCCACACAAATATGCCCTGAACCTGTACCCTCCATAACCTCCCTGTCTCACTGGAACGTACCAATGCAGAACTCCAGACAAATGTGCCCTGAACCTGTACACCTCCATAACCTCCCTGTCTCACTGGAAAGTACCAATGCAGAAATCCACACAAATATGCCCTGAACCTGTAACCCTCCATAACCTCCCTGTCTCACTGGAACGTACCAATGCAGAACTCCACACAAATATGCCCTGAACCGGTACCCTCCATAACCTCCCTGTCTCACTGGAACGTACCAATGCAGAATTCCACACAAATATGCCCTGAACGTGTACCCGCCAATAACCTCCTTGTCTCACTGGAACGCACCAATGCAGAACTCCACACAAATTTGCCCTGCAACTGTACCCCTCAATAACCTCCCTGTCTCACTGGAACGTACCAATGCGGAACTCCACTCAAATATGCCCTGATCCTGTACCGTGCATAACCTCCCTGTCTCACTGGAACGTACCAATGCAGAATTCCACACAAATATGCCCTGAATGTGTACCCGCCCATAACCTCCCTGTCTCTATGGAACGTACCAACGCAGAACTCCACACAAATATGCCGTGAACCTGTACCCTCCATAACCTCCCTGACGCACTGGAACGGTCCAATGCTGATCTACACACAAATATGCCCTGAACCTGTACCCGACCATAACCTCCCTGTCTCACTGGAACGCACCAATGCCGAACTCCACTCAAATATGCCCTGATCCTGTACCGTGCATAAACCTCCCTGTCTCACTGGAACGTACCATTGCAGAACTCCACACAAATATGCCCTGAACCTGCACCTGACCATAACCTCCCTGTCTCACTGGAATGTACCAATGCATAACTCCACACAAATATGCCCTGAACCTGTAACCCTCCATAACCTCCCTGTCTCACTGGAACGTACCAATGCTGAACTCCACACAAATATGCCCTGATCCTGTACCGTGCATAAACCTCCCTGTCTCACTGGAACGTACCAATGCAGAATTCCACTCAAATATGCCCTGATCCTGTACCGTGCATAACCTCCCTGTCTCACTGGAACGTACCAATGCATAACTCCACACAAATAGGCCCTGAACCTGTAACCCTCCATAACCTCCCTGTCTCACTGGAACGTACCAATGCAGAACTCCACACAAATATGCCCTGAACCGGTACCCTCCATAACCTCCCTGTCTCTCTGGAACGTACCAATGCAGAATTCCACACAAATATGCCCTGAACGTGTACCCGCCCATAACCTCCTTGTCTCACTGGAACGCACCAATGCAGAACTCCACACAAATTTGCCCTGAACCTGTACCCATCCATAACCTACCAGTCTCACTGGAGCGCACCAATGCCGATCTCCACTCAAATATGCCCTGATCCTGTACCGTGCAAAACCTCTCTGTCTCACTGGAACGTACCATTACAGAACACCACACAAATATGCCCTGAACCTGTACCCCTCCATAACCTCCCTGTCTCACTGGAAAGTACCAATGCAGAACTCCACACAAATATGCCCTGAACCTGCACCCGACCATAACCTCCCTGTCTCACTGGAACGTACCACTGCAGAACTCCACACAAATATGCCCTGAATATGTACCCTCCATAACCTCCCTGTCTCACTGGAACATACCAATGCAGAACTCCAGACAAATGTGCCCTGAACCTGTACACCTCCATAACCTCCCTGTCTCACTGGAACGTACCAATGCAGAACTCCACACAAATATGCCCTGAACCTGTAACCCTCCATAACCTCCCTGTCTCACTGGAACGTACTAATGCAGAATTCCACACAAATATGCCCTGAACGTGTACCCGCCCATAACCTCCTTGTCTCACTGGAACGCACCAATGCAGAACTCCACTCAAATATGCCCTGATCCTGTACCGTGCATAATCTCCCTGTCTCACTGGAACGTACCATTGCAGAACACCACACAAATATGCCCTGAACCTATACCCCTCCATAACCTCCCTGTCTCACTGGAACGTACCAGTGCAGAACTCCACACAAATATGCCATGAACCGGTACCCTCCATAACCTCCCTGTCTCACTGGAAAGTACCAATGCAGAACTCCACACAAATATGCCCTGAACCTGTACCCGACCATAACCTCCCTGTCTCACTGAAACGTACCACTGCAGAACTCCACACAAATATGCCCTGAACCTGTAGCCTCCATAACCTCCCTGTCTCACTGCAACGTACCAATGCAGAACTACACACAAACATTTCCTGAACCTGTACCCCTCCATAACCTCCCTGTCTCACTGGAACGTACCAATGCAGAACTCCACACAAATATGCCCTGAACCTGTACCCCTCCATAACTTCCCTGTCTCACTGGAACGCACCAATGCCGAACTCCACTCAAATATGCCCTGAACATGTACCCCTCCATAACCTTCTGTCTCAATGGAACGTACCTTTGCAGAACACCACACAAATATGCCCTGAATGTGTACCCGCCCATAACATCCTTGACACACTGGAACGCACCAATGCAGAACTCCACACAAATTTGCCCTGAACCTGTACCCCTCCATAATCTCCCTGTCTCACTGGAACGTACCATTGCAGAACTCCACACAAATATGCCCTGAACCTGTACCCTCGATAACCTCCCTGACTCACTGGAACGTACAAATGCAGAACTACACTCAGATATGCCCTGACCCTGTACCCCTCCATAACCTCCCAGTCTCACTGGAACGTACCATTGCAGAACACCACACAAATATGCCCTGAACGTGTACCCGCCCATAAGCTCCTTGTCTCACTGGAACGTACCAACGCAGAACTCCACACAAATATGCCCTGAACCTGTACCCTCCATAACCTCCCTGTCTCACTGGAACGTACCAATACAGAACTACACACAAATATGCCCTGAACCTGTACCCGACCATAACCTCCCTGTCTCACTGGAACGCAACAATGCCGAACTCCTCTCAAATATGCCCTGATCGTGTACCGTGCATAACCTCCCTGTCTGACTGGAACTTACCATTGCAGAACACCACACAAATATGCCCTGAACCTGTACCCCTCCATAACCACCCGGTCTCACTGGAAAGTACCAATGCAGAACTCCACACAAATATGCCCTGAACCTGCACGCGACCATAACCTCCTGTCTCACATGGAACGTACCACTGCAGAACTCCACACAAATATGCCCTGAACCTGTAACCTCCATAACCTCCCTGTCTCACTGGAAAATACCAATGCAGAACTCCAGACAAATGTGCCCTGAACCTGTACACCTCCATAACCTCCCTGTCTCTCTGGAAAGTACCAATGCAGAACTCCACACAAGTATGCCCTGAACCTGTAACCCTCCATAACCTCCCTGTCTCACTGGAACGTACCAATGCAGAACTCCACACAAATATGCCCTGAACCTGTAACCCTCCATAACCTCCCAGTCTCACTGGAACGTACCAATGCAGAATTCCACTCAAATATGCCCTGATCCTGTACCGTGCATAACCTCCCTGTCTCACTGGAACGTACCAATGCAGAACTCCACACAAATATGCCCTGAACCTGTAACCCTCCATAACCTCCCTGTCTCACTGGAACGTACCATTGCAGAACTCCACACAAATATGCCCTGAACCGGTACCCTCCATAACCTCCCTGTCTCTCTGGAACGTACCAATGCAGAACTCCACACAGATATGCCCTGAACGTGTACCCGCCCATAACCTCCTTGTCTCACTGGAACGCACAAATGCAGAACTCCACACAAATATGCCCTGCACCTGTACCCTCAATAACCTCCCCGACTCACTGGAACATAGAAATGCAGAACTACACTCAAATATGCCCTGAACCTGTACCCCTCCATAACCTCCCAGTCTCAATGGAACGTACCATTGCAGAACACCACACAAATTTGCCCTGAACGTGTACCCGCCCATAAGCTCGTTGTCTCACTGAAACGTACCAACGCAGAACTCCACACAAATATGCCCTGAACCTGTACCCGACCATAACCTACCTGTCTCACTGGAGCGCACCAATGCCGATCTCCACTCAAATATGCCCTGATCCTGTACCGTGCAAAACCTCTCTGTATCACTGGAACGTACCATTACAGAACACCACACAAATATGCCCTGAACCTGTACCCCTCCATAACCTCCCTGTTTCACTGGAAAGTACCAATGCAGAACTCCACACAAATATGCCCTGAATATGTACCCTCCATAACCTCCCTGTCTCACTGGAACGTACCAATGCAGAACTCCAGACAAATGTGCCCTGAACCTGTACACCTCCATAACCTCCCTGTCTCACTGGAACGTACCAATGCAGAACTCCACACAAATATGCCCTGAACCTGTAACCCTCCATAACCTCCCTGTCTCACTGGAACGTACCAATGCAGAATTCCACACAAATATGCCCTGAACGTGTACCCGCCCATAACCTCCTTGTCTCACTGGAACGCACCAATGCAGAACTCCACACAAATTTGCCCTGAACCTGTACCCCTCAATAACCTCCCTGTCTCACTGGAACGTACCAATGCAGAACTCCACTCAAATATGCCCTGATCCTGTACCGTGCATAACCTCCCTGTCGCACTGGAACGTACCAAAGCAGAATTCCACACAAATATGCCCTGAACGTGTACACGCCCATAACCTCCTTGTCTCACTGGAACGCACCAATGCAGAACTCCACACAAATTTGCCCTGAACCTGTACCCCTCCATAACCTCCTGTCTCACTGGAACGTACCAATGCAGAACTCCACGCAAGTATGCCCTGAACCTGTACCCCTCCATAATCTCAACCTGTCTCACTGGAACGCACCAATGCCGAACTCCACTCAAATATGCCCTGATCATGTACCGTGCATAATCTCCCTGTCTCACTGGAACGTACCATTGCAGAACACCACACAAATATGCCCTGAACCTATACCCCTCCATAACCTCCCTGTCTCACTGGAACGTACCAGTGCAGAACTCCACACAAATATGCCCTGAACCTGTACTGGTCCATAACCTCCCTGTCTCATTGGATCGTCCCACTGCAGAACTCCACACAAATATGCCATGAACCGGTACCCTCCATAACCTCCCTGTCTCACTGGAAAGTACCAATGCAGAACTCCACACAAATATGCCCTGAACCTGTACCCGACCATAACCTCCCTGTCTCACTGGAACGTACCACTGCAGAACTCCACACAAATATGCCCTGAACCTGTAGCCTCCATAACCTCCCTGACTCACTGGAACGTACAAATGCAGAACTACACTCAGATATGCCCTGACCCTGTACCCCTCCATAACCTCCCAGTCTCACTGGAACGTACCATTGCAGAACACCACACAAATATGCCCTAAACCTGTACCCGCCCATAAGCTCATTGTCTCACTGGAACGTACCAACGCAGAACTCCACACAAATATGCCGTGAAACTGTACCCTCCATAACCTCCCTGTCGCACTGGAACGGTCCAATGCAGAACTACACACAAATATGCCCTGACCCTGTACCCGACCATAACCTCCCTGTCTCACTGGAACGCACCAATGCCGAACTCCACACAAATATGCCCTGAACCTGTACCCTCCACAACCTCCCTGTCTCACTGGAACATACCAATGCAGAACTCCAGACAAATGTGCCCTGAACCTGTACACCTCCATAACCTCCCTGTCTCACTGGAAAGTACCAATGCAGAACTCCACACAAATATGCCCTGAACCTGTAACCCTCCATAACCTCCCTGTCTCACTGGAACGTACCAATGCAGAACTCCACACAAATATGCCCTGAACCTGTAACCCTCCATAACCTTCTGTCTCAATGGAACGTACCATTGCAGAACAACACACAAATATGCCCTGAATGTGTACCCGCCCATAACCTCCCTGTCTCACTGGAACGCACCAATGCAGAACTCCACACAAATTTGCCCTGAACCTGTACCCGTCCATAACCTCCCAGTCTCACTGGAACGTACCATTGCAGAACACCACACAAATATGCCCTGAACCTGTACCCCTCCATAACCACCCGGTCTCACTGGAAAGTACCAATGCAGAACTCCACACAAATATGGCCTGAACCTGCACGCGACCATAACCTCCTGTCTCACATGGAACGTACCACTGCAGAACTCCACACAAATATGCCCTGAACCTGTAACCTCCATAACCTCCCTGTCTCACTGGAAAATACCAATGCAGAACTCCAGACAAATGTGCCCTGAACCTGTACACCTCCATAACCTCCCTGTCTCTCTGGAAAGTACCAATGCAGAACTCCACACAAGTATGCCCTGAACCTGTAACCCTCCATAACCTCCCTGTCTCACTGGAACGTACCAATGCAGAACTCCACACAAATATGCCCTGAACCTGTAACCCTCCATAACCTCCCAGTCTCACTGGAACGTACCAATGCAGAATTACACTCAAATATGCCCTGATCCTGTACCGTGCATAACCTCCCTGTCTCACTGGAACGTACCAATGCAGAACTCCACACAAATATGCCCTGAACCTGTAACCCTCCATAACCTCCCTGTCTCACTGGAACGTACCAATGCAGAACTCCACACAAATATGCCCTGAACCGGTACCCTCCATAACCTCCCTGTCTCTCTGGAACGTACCAATGCAGAATTCCACACAAATATGCCCTGAACGTGTACCCGCCCATAACCTCCTTGTCTCACTGGAACGCACAAATGCAGAACTCCACACAAATATGCCCTGCACCAGTACCCTCAATAACCTCCCCGACTCACTGGAACATAGAAATGCAGAACTACACTCAAATATGCCCTGAACCAGTACCCCTCCATAACCTCCCAGTCTCAAAGGATCGTACCATTGCAGAACACCACACAAATTTGCCCTGAACGTGTACCCGCCCATAAGCTCGTTGTCTCACTGAAACGTACCAACGCAGAACTCCACACAAATATGCCCTGAACCTGTACCGTGCAAAACCTCTCTGTATCACTGGAACGTACCATTACAGAACACCACACAAATATGCCCTGAACCTGTACCCCTCCATAACCTCCCTGTTTCACTGGAAAGTACCAATGCAGAACTCCACACAAATATGCCCTGAATATGTACCCTCCATAACCTCCCTGTCTCACTGGAACGTACCAATGCAGAACTCCAGACAAATGTGCCCTGAACCTGTACACCTCCATAACCTCCCTGTCTCACTGGAACGTACCAATGCAGAACTCCACACAAATATGCCCTGAACCTGTAACCCTCCATAACCTCCCTGTCTCACTGGAACGTACCAATGCAGAATTCCACACAAATATGCCCTGAACGTGTACCCGCCCATAACCTCCTTGTCTCACTGGAACGCACCAATGCAGAACTCCACACAAATTTGCCCTGAACCTGTACCCCTCAATAACCTCCCTGTCTCACTGGAACGTACCAATGCAGAACTCCACTCAAATATGCCCTGATCCTGTACCGTGCATAACCTCCCTGTCGCACTGGAACGTACCAAAGCAGAATTCCACACAAATATGCCCTGAACGTGTACACGCCCATAACCTCCTTGTCTCACTGGAACGCACCAATGCAGAACTCCACACAAATTTGCCCTGAACCTGTACCCCTCCATAACCTCCTGTCTCACTGGAACGTACCAATGCAGAACTCCACGCAAGTATGCCCTGAACCTGTACCCCTCCATAATCTCAACCTGTCTCACTGGAACGCACCAATGCCGAACTCCACTCAAATATGCCCTGATCATGTACCGTGCATAATCTCCCTGTCTCACTGGAACGTACCATTGCAGAACACCACACAAATATGCCCTGAACCTATACCCCTCCATAACCTCCCTGTCTCACTGGAACGTACCAGTGCAGAACTCCACACAAATATGCCCTGAACCTGTACTGGTCCATAACCTCCCTGTCTCATTGGATCGTCCCACTGCAGAACTCCACACAAATATGCCATGAACCGGTACCCTCCATAACCTCCCTGTCTCACTGGAAAGTACCAATGCAGAACTCCACACAAATATGCCCTGAACCTGTACCCGACCATAACCTCCCTGTCTCACTGGAACGTACCACTGCAGAACTCCACACAAATATGCCCTGAACCTGTAGCCTCCATAACCTCCCTGACTCACTGGAACGTACAAATGCAGAACTACACTCAGATATGCCCTGACCCTGTACCCCTCCATAACCTCCCAGTCTCACTGGAACGTACCAACGCAGAACTCCACACAAATATGCCGTGAAACTGTACCCTCCATAACCTCCCTGTCGCACTGGAACGGTCCAATGCAGAACTACACACAAATATGCCCTGACCCTGTACCCGACCATAACCTCCCTGTCTCACTGGAACGCACCAATGCCGAACTCCACACAAATATGCCCTGAACCTGTACCCTCCACAACCTCCCTGTCTCACTGGAACATACCAATGCAGAACTCCAGACAAATGTGCCCTGAACCTGTACACCTCCATAACCTCCCTGTCTCACTGGAAAGTACCAATGCAGAACTCCACACAAATATGCCCTGAACCTGTAACCCTCCATAACCTCCCTGTCTCACTGGAACGTACCAATGCAGAACTCCACACAAATATGCCCTGAACCTGTAACCCTCCATAACCTTCTGTCTCAAAGGAACGTACCATTGCAGAACAACACACAAATATGCCCTGAATGTGTACCCGCCCATAACCTCCCTGTCTCACTGGAACGCACCAATGCAGAACTCCACACAAATTTGCCCTGAACCTGTACCCGTCCATAACCTCCCAGTCTCACTGGAACGTACCATTGCAGAACTCCACACAAATATGCCCTGAACCTGTACCTTCCATAACCTCCCTGACTCACTGTAACTTACCAACGCAGAACTCCACACAAATATGCCCTGAACCTATACCCTCCATAACCTCCCTGTCTCACTGGAACGTACCAATGCAGAACTACACACAAATATGCCCTGAACCTGTACCCGACCATAACCTCCCTGTCTCACTGGAACGTACCACTGCAGAACTCCACACAAATATGCCCTGAACCTGTACCCTCCATAACCTCCCTGTCTCACTGGAACGTACCAATGCAGAACTCCAGACAAATGTGCCCTGAACCTGTACACCTCCATAAACTCCCTGTCTCACTGGAAAGAACCAATGCAGAAATCCACACAAATATGCCCTGAACCTGTAACCCTCCATAACCTCCCTGTCTCACTGGAACGTACCAATGCAGAACTCCACACAAATATGCCCTGAACCGGTACCCTCCATAACCTCCCTGTCTCACTGGAACGTACCAATGCAGAATTCCACACAAATATGCCCTGAACGTGTACCCTCCAAAAACCTCCTTGTCTCACTGGAACGCACCAATGCAGAACTCCACACAAATTTGCCCTGCACCTGTACCCCTCAATAACCTCCCTGTCTCACTGGAACGTACCAATGCGGAACTCCACTCAAATATGCCCTGATCCTGTACCGTGCATAACCTCCCTGTCTCACTGGAACGTACCAATGCAGAATTCCACACAAATATGCCCTGAATGTGTACCCGCCCATAACCTCCCTGTCTCTATGGAACGTACCAACGCAGAACTCCACACAAATATGCCGTGAACCTGTACCCTCCATAACCTCCCAGACGCACTGGAACGGTCCAATGCTGATCTACACACAAATATGCCCTGAACCTGTACCCAACCATAACCTTCCTGTCTCACTGGAACGCACCAATGCCGATCTCCACTCAAATATGCCCTGATCCTGTACCGTGCATAAACCTCCCTGTCTCACTGGAACGTACCATTGCAGAACTCCACACAAATATGCCCTGAACCTGCACCTGACCATAACCTCCCTGTCTCACTGGAATGTACCAATGCAGAACTCCACACAAATATGCCCTGAACCTGTAACCCTCCATAACCTCCCTGTCTCACTGGAACGTACCAATGCTGAACTCCACACAAATATGCCCTGATCCTGTACCGTGCATAAACCTCCCTGTCTCCGTGGAACGTACCAATGCAGAATTCCACTCAAATATGCCATGATCCTGTACCGTGCATAACCTCCCTGTCTCACTGGAACGTACCAATGCATAACTCCACACAAATAGGCCCTGAACCTGTAACCCTCCATAACCTCCCTGTCTCACTGGAACGTACCAATGCAGAACTCCACACAAATATGCCCTGAACCGGTACCCTCCATAACCTCCCTGTCTCTCGGGAACGTACCAATGCAGAATTCCACACAAATATGCCCTGAACGTGTACCCGCCCATAACCTCCTTGTCTCACTGGAACGCACCAATGCAGAACTCCACACAAATTTGCCCTGAACCTGTACCCATCCATAACCTACCAGTCTCACTGGAGCGCACCAATGCCGATCTCCACTCAAATATGCCCTGATCCTGTACCATGCAAAACCTCTCTGTCTCACTGGAACGTACCATTACAGAACACCACACAAATATGCCCTGAACCTGTACCCCTCCATAACCTCCCTGTCTCACTGGAAAGTACCAATGCAGAACTCCACACAAATATGCCCTGAACCTGCACCCGACCATAACCTCCCTGTCTCACTGGAACGTACCACTGCAGAACTCCACACAAATATGCCCTGAATATGTACCCTCCATAACCTCCCTGTCTCACTGGAACGTACCAATGCAGAACTCCAGACAAATGTGCCCTGAACCTGTACACCTCCATAACCTCCCTGTCTCACTGGAACGTACCAATGCAGAACTCCACACAAATATGCCCTGAACCTGTAACCCTCCATAACCTCCCTGTCTCACTGGAACGTACTAATGCAGAATTCCACACAAATATGCCCTGAACGTGTACCCGCCCATAACCTCCTTGTCTCACTGGAACGCACCAATGCAGAACTCCACTCAAATATGCCCTGATCCTGTACCGTGCATAATCTCCCTGTCTCACTGGAACGTACCATTGCAGAACACCACACAAATATGCCCTGAACCTATACCCCTCCATAACCTCCCTGTCTCACTGGAACGTACCAGTGCAGAACTCCACACAAATATGCCATGAACCGGTACCCTCCATAACCTCCCTGTCTCACTGGAAAGTACCAATGCAGAACTCCACACAAATATGCCCTGAACCTGTACCCGACCATAACCTCCCTGTCTCACTGAAACGTACCACTGCAGAACTCCACACAAATATGCCCTGAACCTGTAGCCTCCATAACCTCCCTGTCTCCCTGGAACGTACCAATGCAGAACTACACACAAACATTTCCTGAACCTGTACCCCTCCATAACCTCCCTGTCTCACTGGAACGTACCAATGCAGAACTCCACACAAATATGCCCTGAACCTGTACCCCTCCATAACTTCCCTGTCTCACTGGAACGCACCAATGCCGAACTCCACTCAAATATGCCCTGAACATGTACCCCTCCATAACCTTCTGTCTCAATGGAACGTACCATTGCAGAACACCACACAAATATGCCCTGAATGTGTACCCGCCCATGACCTCCTTGACACACTGGAACGCACCAATGCAGAACTCCACACAAATTTGCCCTGAACCTGTACCCCTCCATAATCTCCCTGTCTCACTGGAACGTACCATTGCAGAACTCCACACAAATATGCCCTGAACCTGTACCCTCGATAACCTCCCTGACTCACTGGAACGTACAAATGCAGAACTACACTCAGATATGCCCTGACCCTGTACCCCTCCATAACCTCCCAGTCTCACTGGAACGTACCATTGCAGAACACCACACAAATATGCCCTGAACGTGTACCCGCCCATAAGCTCCTTGTCTCACTGGAACGTACCAACGCAGAACTCCACACAAATATGCCCTGAACCTGTACCCTCCATAACCTCCCTGTCTCACTGGAACGTACCAATACAGAACTACACACAAATATGCCCTGAACCTGTACCCGACCATAACCTCCCTGTCTCACTGGAACGCAACAATGCCGAACTCCACTCAAATATGCCCTGATCGTGTACCGTGCATAACCTCCCTGTCTGACTGGAACTTACCATTGCAGAACACCACACAAATATGCCCTGAACCTGTACCCCTCCATAACCACCCGGTCTCACTGGAAAGTACCAATGCAGAACTCCACACAAATATGCCCTGAACCTGCACGCGACCATAACCTCCTGTCTCACTGGAACGTACCAGTGCAGAACTCCACACAAATATGCCCTGAACCTGTAACCTCCATAACCTCCCTGTCTGTCTCACTGGAAAATACCAATGCAGAACTCCAGACAAATGTGCCCTGAACCTGTACACCTCCATAACCTCCCTGTCTCTCTGGAAAGTACCAATGCAGAACTCCACACAAATATGCCCTGAACCTGTAACCCTCCATAACCTCCCTGTCTCACTGGAACGTACCAATGCAGAACTCCACACAAATATGCCCTGAACCTGTAACCGTCCATAACCTCCCAGTCTCACTGGAACGTACCAATGCAGAATTCCACTCAAATATGCCCTGATCCTGTACCGTGCATAACCTCCCTGTCTCACTGGAACGTACCAATGCAGAACTCCACACAAATATGCCCTGAACCTGTAACCCTCCATAACCTCCCTGTCTCACTGGAACGTACCAATGCAGAACTCCTCACAAATATGCCCTGAACCGGTACCCTCCATAACCTCCCTGTCTCTCTGGAACGTACCAATGCAGAATTCCACACAAATATGCCCTGAACGTGTACCCGCCCATAACCTCCTTGTCTCACTGGAACGCACAAATGCAGAACTCCACACAAATATGCCCTGCACCTGTACCCAAAATAACCTCCCTGACTCACTGGAACATAGAAATGCAGAACTACACTCAAATATGCCCTGAACCTGTACCCCTCCATAACCTCCCAGTCTCAATGGAACGTACCATTGCAGAACACCACACAAATTTGCCCTGAACGTGTACCCGCCCATAAGCTCGTTGTCTCACTGAAACGTACCAACGCAGAACTCCACACAAATATGCCCTGAACCTGTACCCGACCATAACCTACCTGTCTCACTGGATCGCACCAATGCCGATCTCCACTCAAATATGCCCTGATCCTGTACCGTGCAAAACCTCTCTGTATCACTGGAACGTACCATTACAGAACACCACACAAATATGCCCTGAACCTGTACCCCTCCATAACCTCCCTGTTTCACTGGAAAGTACCAATGCAGAACTCCACACAAATATGCCCTGAATATGTACCCTCCATAACCTCCCTGTCTCACTGGAACGTACCAATGCAGAACTCCAGACAAATGTGCCCTGAACCTGTACACCTCCATAACCTCCCTGTCTCACTGGAACGTACCAATGCAGAACTCCAAACAAATATGCCCTGAACCTGTAACCCTCCATAACCTCCCTGTCTCACTGGAACGTACCAATGCAGAATTCCACACAAATATGCCCTGAACGTGTACCCGCCCATAACCTCCTTGTCTCACTGGAACGCACCAATGCAGAACTCCACACAAATTTGCCCTGAACCTGCACCCCTCAATAACCTCCCTGTCTCACTGAAACGTACCAATGCAGAACTCCACTCAAATATGCCCTGATCCTGTACCGTGCATAACCTCCCTGTCGCACTGGAACGTACCAAAGCAGAATTCCACACAAATATGCCCTGAACGTGTACACGCCCATAACCTCCTTGTCTCACTGGAACGCACCAATGCAGAACTCCACACAAATTTGCCCTGAACCTGTACCCCTCCATAACCTCCTATCTCACTGGAACGTACCAATGCAGAACTCCACACAAGTATGCCCTGAACCTGTACCCCTCCATAATCTCAACCTGTCTCACTGGAACGCACCAATGCCGAACTACACTCAAATATGCCCTGATCATGTACCGTGCATAATCTCCCTGTCTCACTGGAACGTACCATTGCAGAACACCACACAAATATGCCCTGAACCTATACCCCTCCATAACCTCCCTGTCTCACTGGAACGTACCAGTGCAGAACTCCACACAAATATGCCCTGAACCTGTACTGGTCCATAACCTCCCTGTCTCATTGGATCGTCCCACTGCAGAACTCCACACAAATATGCCATGAACCGGTACCCTCCATAACCTCCCTGTCTCACTGGAAAGTACCAATGCAGAACTCCACACAAATATGCCCTGAACCTGTACCCGACCATAACCTCCCTGTCTCACTGGAACGTACCACTGCAGAACTCCACACAAATATGCCCTGAACCTGTAGCCTCCATAACCTCCCTGACTCACTGGAACGTACTAATGCAGAACTACACTCAGATATGCCCTGACCCTGTACCCCTCCATAACCTCCCAGTCTCACTGGAACGTACCATTGCAGAACACCACACAAATATGCCCTGAACCTGTAACCTCCATAACCTCCCTGTCTCACTGGAACGTACCAATACAGAACTACACACAAATATGCCCTGAACCTGTACCCGACCATAACCTCCCTGTCTCAATGGAACGTACCATTGCAGAACACCACACAAATTTGCCCTGAACGTGTACCCGCCCATAAGCTCGTTGTCTCACTGAAACGTACCAACGCAGAACTCCACACAAATATGCCCTGAACCTGTACCCCTCCATAACCTCCCTGTTTCACTGGAAAGTACCAATGCAGAACTCCACACAAATATGCCCTGAATATGTACCCTCCATAACCTCCCTGTCTCACTGGAACGTACCAATGCAGAACTCCAGACAAATGTGCCCTGAACCTGTACACCTCCATAACCTCCCTGTCTCACTGGAACGTACCAATGCAGAACTCCAAACAAATATGCCCTGAACCTGTAACCCTCCATAACCTCCCTGTCTCACTGGAACGTACCAATGCAGAATTCCACACAAATATGCCCTGAACGTGTACCCGCCCATAACCTCCTTGTCTCACTGGAACGCACCAATGCAGAACTCCACACAAATTTGCCCTGAACCTGTACCCCTCAATAACCTCCCTGTCTCACTGAAACGTACCAATGCAGAACTCCACTCAAATATGCCCTGATCCTGTACCGTGCATAACCTCCCTGTCGCACTGGAACGTACCAAAGCAGAATTCCACACAAATATGCCCTGAACGTGTACACGCCCATAACCTCCTTGTCTCACTGGAACGCACCAATGCAGAACTCCACACAAATTTGCCCTGAACCTGTACCCCTCCATAACCTCCTATCTCACTGGAACGTACCAATGCAGAACTCCACACAAGTATGCCCTGAACCTGTACCCCTCCATAATCTCAACCTGTCTCACTGGAACGCACCAATGCCGAACTACACTCAAATATGCCCTGATCATGTACCGTGCATAATCTCCCTGTCTCACTGGAACGTACCATTGCAGAACACCACACAAATATGCCCTGAACCTATACCCCTCCATAACCTCCCTGTCTCACTGGAACGTACCAGTGCAGAACTCCACACAAATATGCCCTGAACCTGTACTGGTCCATAACCTCCCTGTCTCATTGGATCGTCCCACTGCAGAACTCCACACAAATATGCCATGAACCGGTACCCTCCATAACCTCCCTGTCTCACTGGAAAGTACCAATGCAGAACTCCACACAAATATGCCCTGAACCTGTACCCGACCATAACCTCCCTGTCTCACTGGAACGTACCACTGCAGAACTCCACACAAATATGCCCTGAACCTGTAGCCTCCATAACCTCCCTGACTCACTGGAACGTACTAATGCAGAACTACACTCAGATATGCCCTGACCCTGTACCCCTCCATAACCTCCCAGTCTCACTGGAACGTACCATTGCAGAACACCACACAAATATGCCCTAAACGTGTACCCGCCCATAAGCTCCTTGTCTCACTGGAACGTACCAACGCAGAACTCCACACAAATAAGCCCTGAACCTGTAACCTCCATAACCTCCCAGTCTCAATGGAACGTACCATTGCAGAACACCACACAAATTTGCCCTGAACGTGTACCCGCCCATAAGCTCGTTGTCTCACTGAAACGTACCAACGCAGAACTCCACACAAATATGCCCTGAACCTGTACCCCTCCATAACCTCTCTGTTTCACTGGAAAGTACCAATGCAGAACTCCACACAAATATGCCCTGAATATGTACCCTCCATAACCTCCCTGTCTCACTGGAACGTACCAATGCAGAACTCCAGACAAATATGCCCTGCACCTGTACCCTCAATAACCTCCCTGACTCACTGGAACATAGAAATGCAGAACTACACTCAAATATGCCCTGAACCTGTACCCCTCCATAACCTCCCAGTCTCAATGGAAAGTACCAATGCAGAACTCCACACAAATATGCCCTGAATATGTACCCTCCATAACCTCCCTGTCTCACTGGAACGCACAAATGCAGAACTCCACACAAATATGCCCTGCACCTGTACCCTCAATAACCTCCCTGACTCACTGGAACATAGAAATGCAGAACTACACTCAAATATGCCCTGAACCTGTACCCCTCCATAACCTCCCAGTCTCAATGGAACGTACCATTGCAGAACACCACACAAATTTGCCCTGAACGTGTACCCGCCCATAAGCTCGTTGTCTCACTGAAACGTACCAACGCAGAACTCCACACAAATATGCCCTGAACCTGTACCCCTCCATAACCTCCCTGTTTCACTGGAAAGTACCAATGCAGAACTCCACACAAATATGCCCTGAATATGTACCCTCCATAACCTCCCTGTCTCACTGGAACGTACCAAAGCAGAACTCCAGACAAATGTGCCCTGAACCTGTACACCTCCATAACCTCCCTGTCTCACTGGAACGTACCAATGCAGAACTCCAAACAAATATGCCCTGAACCTGTAACCCTCCATAACCTCCCTGTCTCACTGGAACGTACCAATGCAGAATTCCACACAAATATGCCCTGAACGTGTACCCGCCCATAACCTCCTTGTCTCACTGGAACGCACCAATGCAGAACTCCACACAAATTTGCCCTGAACCTGTACCCCTCAATAACCTCCCTGTCTCACTGAAACGTACCAATGCAGAACTCCACTCAAATATGCCCTGATCCTGTACCGTGCATAACCTCCCTGTCGCACTGGAACGTACCAAAGCAGAATTCCACACAAATATGCCCTGAACGTGTACACGCCCATAACCTCCTTGTCTCACTGGAACGCACCAATGCAGAACTCCACACAAATTTGCCCTGAACCTGTACCCCTCCATAACCTCCTATCTCACTGGAACGTACCAATGCAGAACTCCACACAAGTATGCCCTGAACCTATACCCCTCCATAACCTCCCTGTCTCACTGGAACGTACCAGTGCAGAACTCCACACAAATATGCCCTGAACCTGTACTGGTCCATAACCTCCCTGTCTCATTGGATCGTCCCACTGCAGAACTCCACACAAATATGCCATGAACCGGTACCCTCCATAACCTCCCTGTCTCACTGGAAAGTACCAATGCAGAACTCCACACAAATATGCCCTGAACCTGTACCCGACCATAACCTCCCTGTCTCACTGGAACGTACCACTGCAGAACTCCACACAAATATGCCCTGAACCTGTAGCCTCCATAACCTCCCTGACTCACTGGAACGTACTAATGCAGAACTACACTCAGATATGCCCTGACCCTGTACCCCTCCATAACCTCCCAGTCTCACTGGAACGTACCATTGCAGAACACCACACAAATATGCCCTAAACGTGTACCCGCCCATAAGCTCCTTGTCTCACTGGAACGTACCAACGCAGAACTCCACACAAATAAGCCCTGAACCTGTAACCTCCATAACCTCCCTGTCTCACTGGAACGTACCAATACAGAACTACACACAAATATGCCCTGAACCTGTACCCGACCATAACCTCCCTGTCTCACTGGAACGCACCAATGCCGAACTCCACTCAAATATGCCCTGATCGTGTACCGTGGATAACCTCCCTGTCTGACTGGAACTTACCATTGCAGAACACCACACAAATATGCCCTGAACCTGTACCCCTCCATAACCTCCCTGTCTCACTGGAATGTACCAATGCACAACTCCACACAAATATGCCCTGAACCTGAAACCCTCCATAACCTCCCTGTCTCACTGGAACGTACCAATGCAGACCTCCACACAAATATGCCCTGAACCTGCACCCGCTCATAACCTCCTGTCTCACTGGAACGTACCACTGTAGAACTCCACACAAATATGCCCTGAACCTGTACCCTCCACAACCTCCCTGTCTCACTGGAACGTACCAATGCAGAATTCCACACAAATATGCCCTGAACGTGTACCCGCCAATAACCTCCTTGTCTCACTGGAACGCACCAATGCAGAACTCCACACAAATATGCCCTGCACCTGTACCCCTCAATAACCTCCCTATCTCAATGGAACGTACCAATGCGGAACTCCACTCAAATATGCCCTGATCCTGTACCGTGCATAACCTCCCTGTCTCACTGGAACGTACCAATGCAGAATTCCACACAAATATGCCCTGAACCTGTACCCGACCATAACCTCCCTGTCTCACTGGAACGTACCACTGCAGAACTCCACACAAATATGCCCTGAACCTGTAGCCTCCATAACCTCCCTGTCTCACTGGAACGTACCAATGCAGAACTACACACAAACATTTCCTGAACCTGTACCCCTCCATAACCTCCCTGTCTCACTGGAACGTACCAATGCAGAACTCCACACAAATATGCCCTGAACCTGTACCCCTCCATAACTTCCCTGTCTCACTGGAACGCACCAATGCCGAACTCCACTCAAATATGCCCTGAACATGTACCCCTCCATAACCTTCTGTCTCAATGGAACGTACCATTGCAAAACACCACACAAATATGCCCTGAATGTGTACCCGCCCATAACCTCCTGTCTCACTGGAACGTACCACTGCAGAACTCCACACAAATATGCCCTGAACCTGTACCCTCCATAACCTCCCTGTCTCACTGGAACATACCAAAGCAGAACTCCAGACAAATGTGCCCTGAACCTGTACACCTCCATAACCCCCCTGTCTCACTGGAAAGTACCAATGCAGAACTCCACACAAATATGCCCTGAACCTGTAACCCTCCATAACCTCCCTGTCTCACTGGAACGTACCAATGCAGAACTCCACACAAATATGCCCTGAACCTGTAACCCTCCATAACCTCCCTGTCTCACTGGAACGTACCAATGCAGAATTCCACACAAATATGCCCTGAACGTGTACCCGCCCTTAACCTCCTTGTCTCCCTGGAACGCACCAATGCAGAACTCCACACAAATTTGCCCTGAACCTGTACCCCTCAATAACCTCCCTGTCTCACTGGAACGTACCAATGCAGAACTCCACTCAAATATGCCCTGATCCTGTACCGTGCATAACCTCCCTGTCTCAGTGGAATGTACCAAAGCAGAATTCCACACAAATATGCCCTGAACCTGTACCCGCCCATAACCTCCTTGTCTCACTGGAACGCACCAATGCAGAAGTCCACACAAATTTGCCCTGAACCTGTACCCCTCCATAACCTCCCTGTCTCACTGGAACGTACCAATGCAGAACTCCACACAAGTATTCCCTGAACCTGTACCCCTCCATAATCTCCCTGTCACACTGGAACGCACCAATGCCGAACTCCACTCAAATATGCCCTGATCCTGTACCGGGCATAATCTCCCTGTCTCACTGGAACGTACCATTGCAGAACACCACACAAATATGCCCTGAACCTATACCCCTCCATAACCTCCCTGTCTCACTGGAACGTACGAGTGCAGAACTCCACACAAATATGCCCTGAACCTGTACTGGTCCATAACCTCCCTGTCTCATTGGATCGTCCCACTGCAGAACTCCACACAAATATGCCATGAACCGGTACCCTCCATAACCTCCCTGTTTCATTGGAAAGTACCAATGCAGAACTCCACACAAATATGCTCTGAACCTGTACCCCTCCATAACCTCCCTGTCTCACTGGAACGTACCAATGCAGAACTCCACACATATATGCTCTGAACCTGTACCCCTCCATAAACTCCCTGTCTCACTGGAACGCACCAATGCCGAACTCCACTCAAATATGCCCTGAATGTGTACCCGCCCATAACCTCCCTGTCTCACTGGAACGCACCAATGCAGAACTCCACACAAATTTGCCCTGAACCTGTACCCCTCCATAACCTCCCTGTCTCACTGGAACGTACCATTGCAGAACTCCACACAAATATGCCTTGAACCTGTACCTTCCATAACCTCCCTGTCTCACTGGAACGTACCAATGCAGAACTACACACAAATATGCCCTGAACCTGCACCCGACCATAACCTCCCTGTCTCACTGGAACGTACCACTGCAGAACTCCACACAAATATGCCCTGAACCTGTACCCTCCATAACCTCCCTGTCTCACTGGAACGTACCAATGCAGAATTCCACACAAATATGCCCTGAACGTGTACCAGCCAATAACCTCCTTGTCTCACTGGAACGCACCAATGCAGAACTCCACACAAATTTGCCCTGCACCTGTACCCCTCAATAACCTCCCTGTCTCAATGGAACGTACCAATGCAGAATTCCACACAAATATGTCCTGAACGTGTACCCGCCCATAACCTCCTTGTCTCCCTGGAACGCACCAATGCAGAACTCCACACAAATTTGCCCTGAACCTGTACCCCTCAATAACCTCCCTGTCTCACTGGAACGTACCAATGCAGAACTCCACTCAAATATGCCCTGGTCCTGTACCGTGCATAACCTCCCTGTCTCAGTGGAAGGTACCAAAGCAGAATTCCACACAAATATGCCCTGAACCTGTACCCGCCCATAACCTCCTTGTCTCACTGGAACGCACCAATGCAGAAGTCCACACAAATTTGCCCTGAACCTGTACCCCTCCATAACCTCCCTGTCTCACTGGAACGTACCAATGCAGAACTCCACACAAGTATTCCCTGAACCTGTACCCCTCCATAATCTCCCTGTCACACTGGAACGCACCAATGCCGAACTCCACTCAAATATGCCCTGATCCTGTACCGGGCATAATCTCCCTGTCTCACTGGAACGTACCATTGCAGAACACCACACAAATATGCCCTGAACCTATACCCCTCCATAACCTCCCTGTCTCACTGGAACGTACGAGTGCAGAACTCCACACAAATATGCCCTGAACCTGTACTGGTCCATAACCTCCCTGTCTCATTGGATCGTCCCACTGCAGAACTCCACACAAATATGCCATGAACCGGTACCCTCCATAACCTCCCTGTTTCATTGGAAAGTACCAATGCAGAACTCCACACAAATATGCCCTGAACCTGTACCCCTCCATAACCTCCCTGTCTCACTGGAACGTACCAATGCAGAACTCCACACATATATGCTCTGAACCAGTACCCCTCCATAACCACCCTGTCTCACTGGAACGCACCAATGCCGAACTCCACTCAAATATGCCCTGAACATGTACCCCTCCATAACCTTCTGTCTCAATGGAACGTACCATTGCAGAACAACACACAAATATGCCCTGAATGTGTACCCGCCCATAACCTCCCTGTCTCACTGGAACGCACCAATGCAGAAGTCCACACAAATTTGCCCTGAACCTGTACCCCTCCATAACCTCCCTGTCTCACTGGAACGTACCATTGCAGAACTCCACACAAATATGCCTTGAACCTGTACCTTCCATAACCTCCCTGTCTCACTGGAACGTACCAATGCAGAACTACACACAAATATGCCCTGAACCTGCACCCGACCATAACCTCCCTGTCTCACTGGAACGTACCACTGCAGAACTCCACACAAATATGCCCTGAACCTGTACCCTCCATAACCTCCCTGTCTCACTGGAACGTACCAATGCAGAATTCCACACAAATATGCCCTGAACGTGTACCAGCCAATAACCTCCTTGTCTCACTGGAACGCACCAATGCAGAACTCCACACAAATATGCCATGAACCGGTACCCTCCATAACCTCCCTGTTTCATTGGAAAGTACCAATGCAGAACTCCACACAAATATGCCCTGAACCTGTACCCCTCCATAACCTCCCTGTCTCACTGGAACGTACCAATGCAGAACTCCACACATATATGCTCTGAACCTGTACCCCTCCATAACCTCCCTGTCTCACTGGAACGCACCAATGCCGAACTCCACTCAAATATGCCCTGAACATGTACCCCTCCATAACCTTCTGTCTCAATGGAACGTACCATTGCAGAACAACACACAAAAATGCCCTGAATGTGTACCCGCCCATAACCTCCCTGTCTCACTGGAACGCACCAATGCAGAACTCCACACAAATTTGCCCTGAACCTGTAACCCTCCATAACCTCCCTGTCTCACTGGAACGTACCATTGCAGAACTCCACACAAATATGCCTTGAACCTGTACCTTCCATAACCTCCCTGTCTCACTGGAACGTACCAATGCAGAACTACACACAAATATGCCCTGAACCTGCACCCGACCATAACCTCCCTGTCTCACTGGAACGTACCACTGCAGAACTCCACACAAATATGCCCTGAACCTGTACCCTCCATAACATCCCTGTCTCACTGGAACGTACCAATGCAGAATTCCACACAAATATGCCCTGAACGTGTACCAGCCAATAACCTCCTTGTCTCACTGGAACGCACCAATGCAGAACTCCACACAAATTTGCCCTGCACCTGTACCCCTCAATAACCTCCCTGTCTCAATGGAACGTACCAATGCAGAATTCCACACAAATATGCCCTGAACGTGTACCCCTCCATAACCACCCGGTCTCACTGGAAAGTACCAATGCAGAACTCCACACAAATATGCCCTGAACCTGCACGCGACCATAACCTCCTGTCTCACTGGAACGTACCAGTGCAGAACTCCACACAAATATGCCCTGAACCTGTAACCTCCATAACCTCCCTGTCTGTCTCACTGGAAAATACCAATGCAGAACTCCAGACAAATGTGCCCTGAACCTGTACACCTCCATAACCTCCCTGTCTCTCTGGAAAGTACCAATGCAGAACTCCACACAAATATGCCCTGAACCTGTAACCCTCCATAACCTCCCAGTCTCACTGGAACGTACCAATGCAGAATTCCACTCAAATATGCCCTGATCCTGTACCGTGCATAACCTCCCTGTCTCACTGGAACGTACCAATGCAGAACTCCACACAAATATGCCCTGAACCTGTAACCCTCCATAACGTCCCTGTCTCACTGGAACGTACCAATGCAGAACTCCACACAAATATGCCCTGAACCGGTACCCTCCATAACCTCCCTGTCTCTCTGGAACGTACCAATGCAGAATTCCACACAAATATGCCCTGCACGTGTACCCGCCCATAACCTCCTTGTCTCACTGGAACGCACAAATGCAGAACTCCACACAAATATGCCCTGCACCTGTACCCTCAATAACCTCCCTGACTCACTGGAACATAGAAATGCAGAACTACACTCAAATATGCCCTGAACCTGTACCCGACCATAACCTACCTGTCTCACTGGATCGCACCAATGCCGATCTCCACTCAAATATGCCCTGATCCTGTACCGTGCAAAACCTCTCTGTATCACTGGAACGTACCATTACAGAACACCACACAAATATGCCCTGAACCTGTACCCCTCCATAACCTCCCTGTTTCACTGGAAAGTACCAATGCAGAACTCCACACAAATATGCCTTGAACCTGTACCTTCCATAACCTCCCTGTCTCACTGGAACGTACCAATGCAGAACTACACACAAATATGCCCTGAACCTGCACCCGACCATAACCTCCCTGTCTCACTGGAACGTACCACTGCAGAACTCCACACAAATATGCCCTGAACCTGTACCCTCCATAACCTCCCTGTCTCACTGGAACGTACCAATGCAGAATTCCACACAAATATGCCCTGAACGTGTACCAGCCAATAACCTCCTTGTCTCACTGGAACGCACCAATGCAGAACTCCACACAAATATGCCATGAACCGGTACCCTCCATAACCTCCCTGTTTCATTGGAAAGTACCAATGCAGAACTCCACACAAATATGCCCTGAACCTGTACCCCTCCATAACCTCCCTGTCTCACTGGAACGTACCAATGCAGAACTCCACACATATATGCTCTGAACCTGTACCCCTCCATAACCTCCCTGTCTCACTGGAACGCACCAATGCCGAACTCCACTCAAATATGCCCTGAACATGTACCCCTCCATAACCTTCTGTCTCAATGGAACGTACCATTGCAGAACAACACACAAAAATGCCCTGAATGTGTACCCGCCCATAACCTCCCTGTCTCACTGGAACGCACCAATGCAGAACTCCACACAAATTTGCCCTGAACCTGTAACCCTCCATAACCTCCCTGTCTCACTGGAACGTACCATTGCAGAACTCCACACAAATATGCCTTGAACCTGTACCTTCCATAACCTCCCTGTCTCACTGGAACGTACCAATGCAGAACTACACACAAATATGCCCTGAACCTGCACCCGACCATAACCTCCCTGTCTCACTGGAACGTACCACTGCAGAACTCCACACAAATATGCCCTGAACCTGTACCCTCCATAACATCCCTGTCTCACTGGAACGTACCAATGCAGAATTCCACACAAATATGCCCTGAACGTGTACCAGCCAATAACCTCCTTGTCTCACTGGAACGCACCAATGCAGAACTCCACACAAATTTGCCCTGCACCTGTACCCCTCAATAACCTCCCTGTCTCAATGGAACGTACCAATGCAGAATTCCACACAAATATGCCCTGAACGTGTACCCCTCCATAACCACCCGGTCTCACTGGAAAGTACCAATGCAGAACTCCACACAAATATGCCCTGAACCTGCACGCGACCATAACCTCCTGTCTCACTGGAACGTACCAGTGCAGAACTCCACACAAATATGCCCTGAACCTGTAACCTCCATAACCTCCCTGTCTGTCTCACTGGAAAATACCAATGCAGAACTCCAGACAAATGTGCCCTGAACCTGTACACCTCCATAACCTCCCTGTCTCTCTGGAAAGTACCAATGCAGAACTCCACACAAATATGCCCTGAACCTGTAACCCTCCATAACCTCCCAGTCTCACTGGAACGTACCAATGCAGAATTCCACTCAAATATGCCCTGATCCTGTACCGTGCATAACCTCCCTGTCTCACTGGAACGTACCAATGCAGAACTCCACACAAATATGCCCTGAACCTGTAACCCTCCATAACGTCCCTGTCTCACTGGAACGTACCAATGCAGAACTCCACACAAATATGCCCTGAACCGGTACCCTCCATAACCTCCCTGTCTCTCTGGAACGTACCAATGCAGAATTCCACACAAATATGCCCTGCACGTGTACCCGCCCATAACCTCCTTGTCTCACTGGAACGCACAAATGCAGAACTCCACACAAATATGCCCTGCACCTGTACCCTCAATAACCTCCCTGACTCACTGGAACATAGAAATGCAGAACTACACTCAAATATGCCCTGAACCTGTACCCGACCATAACCTACCTGTCTCACTGGATCGCACCAATGCCGATCTCCACTCAAATATGCCCTGATCCTGTACCGTGCAAAACCTCTCTGTATCACTGGAACGTACCATTACAGAACACCACACAAATATGCCCTGAACCTGTACCCCTCCATAACCTCCCTGTTTCACTGGAAAGTACCAATGCAGAACTCCACACAAATATGCCCTGAATATGTACCCTCCATAACCTCCCTGTCTCACTGGAACGTACCAATGCAGAACTCCAGACAAATGTGCCCTGAACCTGTACACCTCCATAACCTCCCTGTCTCACTGGAACGTACCAATGCAGAACTCCAAACAAATATGCCCTGAACCTGTAACCCTCCATAACCTCCCTGTCTCACTGGAACGTACCAATGCAGAATTCCACACAAATATGCCCTGAACGTGTACCCGCCCATAACCTCCTTGTCTCACTGGAACGCACCAATGCAGAACTCCACACAAATTTGCCCTGAACCTGTACCCCTCAATAACCTCCCTGTCTCACTGAAACGTACCAATGCAGAACTCCACTCAAATATGCCCTGATCCTGTACCGTGCATAACCTCCCTGTCGCACTGGAACGTACCAAAGCAGAATTCCACACAAATATGCCCTGAACGTGTACACGCCCATAACCTCCTTGTCTCACTGGAACGCACCAATGCAGAACTCCACACAAATTTGCCCTGAACCTGTACCCCTCCATAACCTCCTATCTCACTGGAACGTACCAATGCAGAACTCCACACAAGTATGCCCTGAACCTGTACCCCTCCATAATCTCAACCTGTCTCACTGGAACGCACCAATGCCGAACTACACTCAAATATGCCCTGATCATGTACCGTGCATAATCTCCCTGTCTCACTGGAACGTACCATTGCAGAACACCACACAAATATGCCCTGAACCTATACCCCTCCATAACCTCCCTGTCTCACTGGAACGTACCAGTGCAGAACTCCACACAAATATGCCCTGAACCTGTACTGGTCCATAACCTCCCTGTCTCATTGGATCGTCCCACTGCAGAACTCCACACAAATATGCCATGAACCGGTACCCTCCATAACCTCCCTGTCTCACTGGAAAGTACCAATGCAGAACTCCACACAAATATGCCCTGAACCTGTACCCGACCATAACCTCCCTGTCTCACTGGAACGTACCACTGCAGAACTCCACACAAATATGCCCTGAACCTGTAGCCTCCATAACCTCCCTGACTCACTGGAACGTACTAATGCAGAACTACACTCAGATATGCCCTGACCCTGTACCCCTCCATAACCTCCCAGTCTCACTGGAACGTACCATTGCAGAACACCACACAAATATGCCCTAAACGTGTACCCGCCCATAAGCTCCTTGTCTCACTGGAACGTACCAATGCAGAACTCCACACAAATAAGCCCTGAACCTGTAACCTCCATAACCTCCCTGTCTCACTGGAACGTACCAATACAGAACTACACACAAATATGCCCTGAACCTGTACCCGACCATAACCTCCCTGTCTCACTGGAACGCACCAATGCCGAACTCCACTCAAATATGCCCTGATCGTGTACCGTGCATAACCTCCCTGTCTGACTGGAACTTACCATTGCAGAACACCACACAAATATGCCCTGAACCTGTACCCCTCCATAACCTCCCTGTCTCACTGGAATGTACCAATGCACAACTCCACACAAATATGCCCTGAACCTGAAACCCTCCATAACCTCCCTGTCTCACTGGAACGTACCAATGCAGACCTCCACACAAATATGCCCTGAACCTGCACCCGACCATAACCTCCTGTCTCACTGGAACGTACCACTGCAGAACTCCACACAAATATGCCCTGAACATGTACCCTCCACAACCTCCCTGTCTCACTGGAACGTACCAATGCAGAATTCCACACAAATATGCCCTGAACGTGTACCCGCCAATAACCTCCTTGTCTCACTGGAACGCACCAATGCAGAACTCCACACAAATATGCCCTGCACCTGTACCCCTCAATAACCTCCCTGTCTCAATGGAACGTACCAATGCGGAACTCCACTCAAATATGCCCTGATCCTGTACCGTGCATAACCTCCCTGTCTCACTGGAACGTACCAATGCAGAATTCCACACAAATATGCCCTGAACCTGTACCCGACCATAACCTCCCTGTCTCACTGGAACGTACCACTGCAGAACTCCACACAAATATGCCCTGAACCTGTAGCCTCCATAACCTCCCTGTCTCACTGGAACGTACCAATGCAGAACTACACACAAATATGCCCTGAACCTGCACCCGACCATAACCTCCCTGTCTCACTGGAACGCACCAATGCAGAACTCCACACAAATTTGCCCTGAACCTGTACCCCTCCATAACCTCCCTGTCTCACTGGAACGTACCAATGCAGACCTCCACACAAATATGCCCTGAACCTGCACCCGACCATAACCTCCTGTCTCACTGGAACGTACCACTGCAGAACTCCACACAAATATGCCCTGAACCTGTACCCTCCACAACCTCCCTGTCTCACTGGAACATACCAATGCAGAACTCCAGACAAATGTGCCCTGAACCTGTACACCTCCACAACCTCCCTGTCTCACTGGAAAGTACCAATGCAGAACTCCACACAAATATGCCCTGAACCTGTAACCCTCCATAACCTCCCTGTCTCACTGGAACGTACCAATGCAGAACTCCACACAAATATGCCCTGAACCTGTAACCCTCCATAACCACCCTGTCTCACTGGAACGTACCAATGCAGAACTCCACTCAAATATGCCCTGATCCTGTACCGTGCATAACCTCCCTGTCTCAGTAGAAGGTACCAAAGCAGAATTCCACACAAATATGCCCTGAACCTGTACCCGCCCATAACATCCTTGTCTCACTGGAACGCACCAATGCAGAAGTCCACACAAATTTGCCCTGAACCTGTACCCCTCCATAACCTCCCTGTCTCACTGGAAGGTACCAATGCAGAACTCCACTCAAATATGCCCTGATCCTGTACCGGGCATAATCTCCCTGTCTCACTGGAACGTACCATTGCAGAACACCACACAAATATGCCCTGAACCTATACCCCTCCATAACCTCCCTGTCTCACTGGAACGTACGAGTGCAGAACTCCACACAAATATGCCCTGAACCTGTACTGGTCCATAAACTCCCTGTCTCATTGGATCGTCCCACTGCAGAACTCCACACAAATATGCCATGAACCGGTACCCTCCATAACCTCCCTGTTTCATTGGAAAGTACCAATGCAGAACTCCACACAAATATGCCCTGAACCTGTACCCCTCCATAACCTCCCTGTCTCACTGGAACGTACCAATGCAGAACTCCACACATATATGCCCTGAACCTGTACCACTCCATAACCTCCCTGTCTCACTGGAACGCACCAATGCCGAACTCCACTCAAATATGCCCTGAACATGTACCCCTCCATAACCTTCTGTCTCAATGGAACGTACCATTGCAGAACAACACACAAATATGCCCTGAATGTGTACCCGCCCATAACCTCCCTGTCTCACTGGAACGCACCAATGCAGAACTCCACACAAATTTGCCCTGAACCTGTACCCCTCCATAACCTCCCTGTCTCACTGGAACGTACCATTGCAGAACTCCACACAAATATGCCTTGAACCTGTACCTTCCATAACCTCCCTGTCTCACTGGAACGTACCAATGCAGAACTACACACAAATATGCCCTGAACCAGCACCCGACCATAACCTCCCTGTCACACTGGAACGCACCAATGCCGAACTCCACTCAAATATGCCCTGATCCTGTACCGGGCATAATCTCCCTGTCTCACTGGAACGTACCATTGCAGAACACCACACAAATATGCCCTGAACCTATACCCCTCCATAAACTCCCTGTCTCACTGGAACGTACGAGTGCAGAACTCCACACAAATATGCCCTGAACCTGTACTGGTCCATAACCTCCCTGTCTCATTGGATCGTCCCACTGCAGAACTCCACACAAATATGCCATGAACCGGTACCCTCCATAACCTCCCTGTTTCATTGGAAAGTACCAATGCAGAACTCCACACAAATATGCCCTGAACCTGTACCCCTCCATAACCTCCCTGTCTCACTGGAACGTACCAATGCAGAACTCCACACATATATGCTCTGAACCAGTACCCCTCCATAACCTCCCTGTCTCACTGGAACGCACCAATTCCGAACTCCACTCAAATATGCCCTGAACATGTACCCCTCCATAACCTTCTGTCTCAATGGAACGTACCATTGCAGAACAACACACAAATATGCCCTGAATGTGTACCCGCCCATAACCTCCCTGTCTCACTGGAACGCACCAATGCAGAACTCCACACAAATTTGCCCTGAACCTGTACCCCTCCATAACTTCCCTGTCTCACTGGAACGTACCATTGCAGAACTCCACACAAATATGCCTTGAACCTGTACCTTCCATAACCTCCCTGTCTCACTGGAACGTACCAATGCAGAACTACACACAAATATGCCCTGAACCTGCACCCGACCATAACCTCCCTGTCTCACTGGAACGTACCACTGCAGAACTCCACACAAATATGCCCTGAACCTGTACCCTCCATAACCTCCCTGTCTCACTGGAACGTACCAATGAGGAATTCCACACAAATATGCCCTGAATGTGTACCCGCCCATAACCTCCCTGTCTCACTGGAACGCACCAATGCAGAACTCCACACAAATTTGCCCTGAACCTGTACCCCTCCATAACCTCCCTGTCTCACTGGAACGTACCATTGCAGAACTCCACACAAATATGCCTTGAACCTGTACCTTCCATAACCTCCCTGTCTCACTGGAACGTACCAATGCAGAACTACACACAAATATGCCCTGAACCTGCACCCGACCATAACCTCCCTGTCTCACTGGAATGTACCAATGCACAACTTCACACAAATATGCCCTGAACCTGAAACCCTCCATAACCTCCCTGTCTCACTGGAACGTACCAATGCAGACCTCCACACAAATATGCCCTGAACCTGCACCCGACCATAACCTCCTGTCTCACTGGAACGTACCACTGCAGAACTCCACACAAATATGCCCTGAACCTGTACCCTCCACAACCTCCCTGTCTCACTGGAACATACCAATGCAGAACTCCAGACAAATGTGCCCTGAACCTGTACACCTCCATAACCTCCCTGTCTCACTGGAAAGTACCAATGCAGAACTCCACACAAATATGCCCTGAACCTGTAACCCTCCATAACCTCCCTGTCTCACTGGAACGTACCAATGCAGAACTCCACACAAATATGCCCTGAACCTGTAACCCTCCATAACCTCCCTGTCTCACTGGAACGTACCAATGCAGAACTCCACTCAAATATGCCCTGATCCTGTACCGTGCATAACCTCCCTGTCTCAGTGGAAGGTACCAAAGCTGAATTCCTCACAAATATGCCCTGAACCTGTACCCGCCCATAACCTCCTTGTCTCACTGGAACGCACCAATGCAGAAGTCCACACAAATTTGCCCTGAACCTGTACCCCTCCATAACCTCCCTGTCTCACTGGAACGTACCAATGCAGAACTCCACACAAGTATGCCCTGAACCTGTACCCCTCCATAATCTCCCTGTCACACTGGAACGCACCAATGCCGAACTCCACTCAAATATGCCCTGATCCTGTACCGGGCATAATCTCCCTGTCTCACTGGAACGTACCATTGCAGAACACCACACAAATATGCCCTGAACCTATACCCCTCCATAACCTCCCTGTCTCACTGGAACGTACGAGTGCAGAACTCCACACAAATATGCCCTGAACCTGTACTGGTCCATAACCTCCCTGTCTCATTGGATCGTCCCACTGCAGAACTCCACACAAATATGCCATGAACCGGTACCCTCCATAACCTCCCTGTTTCATTGGAAAGTACCAATGCAGAACTCCACACAAATATGCCCTGAACCTGTACCCCTCCATAACCTCCCTGTCTCACTGGAACGTACCAATGCAGAACTCCACACATATATGCCCTGAACCTGTACCCCTCCATAACCTCCCTGTCTCACTGGAACGCACCAATGCCGAACTCCACTCAGATATGCCCTGAACATGTACCCCTCCATAACCTTCTGTCTCAATGGAACGTACCATTGCAGAGCTCCACACAAATATGCCTTGAACCTGTACCTTCCATAACCTCCCTGTCTCACTGGAACGTACCAATGCAGAACTACACACAAATATGCCCTGAACCTGCACCCGACCATAACCTCCCTGTCTCACTGGAACGCACCAATGCAGAACTCCACACAAATTTGCCCTGAACCTGTACCCCTCCATAACCTCCCTGTCTCACTGGAACGTACCAATGCAGACCTCCACACAAATATGCCCTGAACCTGCACCCGACCATAACCTCCTGTCTCACTGGAACGTACCACTGCAGAACTCCACACAAATATGCCCTGAACCTGTACCCTCCACAACCTCCCTGTCTCACTGGAACATACCAATGCAGAACTCCAGACAAATGTGCCCTGAACCTGTACACCTCCACAACCTCCCTGTCTCACTGGAAAGTACCAATGCAGAACTCCACACAAATATGCCCTGAACCTGTAACCCTCCATAACCTCCCTGTCTCACTGGAACGTACCAATGCAGAACTCCACACAAATATGCCCTGAACCTGTAACCCTCCATAACCACCCTGTCTCACTGGAACGTACCAATGCAGAACTCCACTCAAATATGCCCTGATCCTGTACCGTGCATAACCTCCCTGTCTCAGTAGAAGGTACCAAAGCAGAATTCCACACAAATATGCCCTGAACCTGTACCCGCCCATAACATCCTTGTCTCACTGGAACGCACCAATGCAGAAGTCCACACAAATTTGCCCTGAACCTGTACCCCTCCATAACCTCCCTGTCTCACTGGAAGGTACCAATGCAGAACTCCACTCAAATATGCCCTGATCCTGTACCGGGCATAATCTCCCTGTCTCACTGGAACGTACCATTGCAGAACACCACACAAATATGCCCTGAACCTATACCCCTCCATAACCTCCCTGTCTCACTGGAACGTACGAGTGCAGAACTCCACACAAATATGCCCTGAACCTGTACTGGTCCATAAACTCCCTGTCTCATTGGATCGTCCCACTGCAGAACTCCACACAAATATGCCATGAACCGGTACCCTCCATAACCTCCCTGTTTCATTGGAAAGTACCAATGCAGAACTCCACACAAATATGCCCTGAACCTGTACCCCTCCATAACCTCCCTGTCTCACTGGAACGTACCAATGCAGAACTCCACACATATATGCCCTGAACCTGTACCACTCCATAACCTCCCTGTCTCACTGGAACGCACCAATGCCGAACTCCACTCAAATATGCCCTGAACATGTACCCCTCCATAACCTTCTGTCTCAATGGAACGTACCATTGCAGAACAACACACAAATATGCCCTGAATGTGTACCCGCCCATAACCTCCCTGTCTCACTGGAACGCACCAATGCAGAACTCCACACAAATTTGCCCTGAACCTGTACCCCTCCATAACCTCCCTGTCTCACTGGAACGTACCATTGCAGAACTCCACACAAATATGCCTTGAACCTGTACCTTCCATAACCTCCCTGTCTCACTGGAACGTACCAATGCAGAACTACACACAAATATGCCCTGAACCAGCACCCGACCATAACCTCCCTGTCTCACTGGAACGTACCACTGCAGAACTCCACACAAATATGCCCTGAACCTGTACCCTCCATAACCTCCCTGTCTCACTGGAACGTACCAATGCAGAATTCCACACAAATATGCCCTGAACGTGTACCCGCCAATAACCTCGTTGTCTCACTGGAACGCACCAATGCAGAACTCCACACAAATTTGCCCTGCACCTGTACCCCTCAATAACCTCCCTGTCTCAATGGAACGTACCAATGCGGAACTCCACTCAAATATGCCCTGATCCTGTACCGTGCATAACCTCCCTGTCTCACTGGAACGTACCAATGCAGAATTCCACACAAATATGCCCTGAATGTGTACCCGCCCATAACCTCCGTGTCTCACTGGAACGCACCAATGCAGAACTCCACACAAATTTGCCCTGAACCTGTACCCTCCATAACCTCCCGAACTCACTGGAACGTACCATTGCAGAACTCCACACAAATATGCCTTGAACCTGTACCTTCCATAACCTCCCTGTCTCACTGGAACGTACCAATGCAGAACTACACACAAATATGCCCTGAACCAGCACCCGACCATAACCTCCCTGTCACACTGGAACGCACCAATGCCGAACTCCACTCAAATATGCCCTGATCCTGTACCGGGCATAATCTCCCTGTCTCACTGGAACGTACCATTGCAGAACACCACACAAATATGCCCTGAACCTATACCCCTCCATAAACTCCCTGTCTCACTGGAACGTACGAGTGCAGAACTCCACACAAATATGCCCTGAACCTGTACTGGTCCATAACCTCCCTGTCTCATTGGATCGTCCCACTGCAGAACTCCACACAAATATGCCATGAACCGGTACCCTCCATAACCTCCCTGTTTCATTGGAAAGTACCAATGCAGAACTCCACACAAATATGCCCTGAACCTGTACCCCTCCATAACCTCCCTGTCTCACTGGAACGTACCAATGCAGAACTCCACACATATATGCTCTGAACCAGTACCCCTCCATAACCTCCCTGTCTCACTGGAACGCACCAATTCCGAACTCCACTCAAATATGCCCTGAACATGTACCCCTCCATAACCTTCTGTCTCAATGGAACGTACCATTGCAGAACAACACACAAATATGCCCTGAATGTGTACCCGCCCATAACCTCCCTGTCTCACTGGAACGCACCAATGCAGAACTCCACACAAATTTGCCCTGAACCTGTACCCCTCCATAACTTCCCTGTCTCACTGGAACGTACCATTGCAGAACTCCACACAAATATGCCTTGAACCTGTACCTTCCATAACCTCCCTGTCTCACTGGAACGTACCAATGCAGAACTACACACAAATATGCCCTGAACCTGCACCCGACCATAACCTCCCTGTCTCACTGGAACGTACCACTGCAGAACTCCACACAAATATGCCCTGAACCTGTACCCTCCATAACCTCCCTGTCTCACTGGAACGTACCAATGAGGAATTCCACACAAATATGCCCTGAATGTGTACCCGCCCATAACCTCCCTGTCTCACTGGAACGCACCAATGCAGAACTCCACACAAATTTGCCCTGAACCTGTACCCCTCCATAACCTCCCTGTCTCACTGGAACGTACCATTGCAGAACTCCACACAAATATGCCTTGAACCTGTACCTTCCATAACCTCCCTGTCTCACTGGAACGTACCAATGCAGAACTACACACAAATATGCCCTGAACCTGCACCCGACCATAACCTCCCTGTCTCACTGGAATGTACCAATGCACAACTTCACACAAATATGCCCTGAACCTGAAACCCTCCATAACCTCCCTGTCTCACTGGAACGTACCAATGCAGACCTCCACACAAATATGCCCTGAACCTGCACCCGACCATAACCTCCTGTCTCACTGGAACGTACCACTGCAGAACTCCACACAAATATGCCCTGAACCTGTACCCTCCACAACCTCCCTGTCTCACTGGAACATACCAATGCAGAACTCCAGACAAATGTGCCCTGAACCTGTACACCTCCATAACCTCCCTGTCTCACTGGAAAGTACCAATGCAGAACTCCACACAAATATGCCCTGAACCTGTAACCCTCCATAACCTCCCTGTCTCACTGGAACGTACCAATGCAGAACTCCACACAAATATGCCCTGAACCTGTAACCCTCCATAACCTCCCTGTCTCACTGGAACGTACCAATGCAGAACTCCACTCAAATATGCCCTGATCCTGTACCGTGCATAACCTCCCTGTCTCAGTGGAAGGTACCAAAGCTGAATTCCTCACAAATATGCCCTGAACCTGTACCCGCCCATAACCTCCTTGTCTCACTGGAACGCACCAATGCAGAAGTCCACACAAATTTGCCCTGAACCTGTACCCCTCCATAACCTCCCTGTCTCACTGGAACGTACCAATGCAGAACTCCACACAAGTATGCCCTGAACCTGTACCCCTCCATAATCTCCCTGTCACACTGGAACGCACCAATGCCGAACTCCACTCAAATATGCCCTGATCCTGTACCGGGCATAATCTCCCTGTCTCACTGGAACGTACCATTGCAGAACACCACACAAATATGCCCTGAACCTATACCCCTCCATAACCTCCCTGTCTCACTGGAACGTACGAGTGCAGAACTCCACACAAATATGCCCTGAACCTGTACTGGTCCATAACCTCCCTGTCTCATTGGATCGTCCCACTGCAGAACTCCACACAAATATGCCATGAACCGGTACCCTCCATAACCTCCCTGTTTCATTGGAAAGTACCAATGCAGAACTCCACACAAATATGCCCTGAACCTGTACCCCTCCATAACCTCCCTGTCTCACTGGAACGTACCAATGCAGAACTCCACACATATATGCCCTGAACCTGTACCCCTCCATAACCTCCCTGTCTCACTGGAACGCACCAATGCCGAACTCCACTCAGATATGCCCTGAACATGTACCCCTCCATAACCTTCTGTCTCAATGGAACGTACCATTGCAGAGCTCCACACAAATATGCCTTGAACCTGTACCTTCCATAACCTCCCTGTCTCACTGGAACGTACCAATGCAGAACTACACACAAATATGCCCTGAACCTGCACCCGACCATAACCTCCCTGTCTCACTGGAACGCACCAATGCAGAACTCCACACAAATTTGCCCTGAACCTGTACCCCTCCATAACCTCCCTGTCTCACTGGAACGTACCAATGCAGACCTCCACACAAATATGCCCTGAACCTGCACCCGACCATAACCTCCTGTCTCACTGGAACGTACCACTGCAGAACTCCACACAAATATGCCCTGAACCTGTACCCTCCACAACCTCCCTGTCTCACTGGAACATACCAATGCAGAACTCCAGACAAATGTGCCCTGAACCTGTACACCTCCACAACCTCCCTGTCTCACTGGAAAGTACCAATGCAGAACTCCACACAAATATGCCCTGAACCTGTAACCCTCCATAACCTCCCTGTCTCACTGGAACGTACCAATGCAGAACTCCACACAAATATGCCCTGAACCTGTAACCCTCCATAACCACCCTGTCTCACTGGAACGTACCAATGCAGAACTCCACTCAAATATGCCCTGATCCTGTACCGTGCATAACCTCCCTGTCTCAGTAGAAGGTACCAAAGCAGAATTCCACACAAATATGCCCTGAACCTGTACCCGCCCATAACATCCTTGTCTCACTGGAACGCACCAATGCAGAAGTCCACACAAATTTGCCCTGAACCTGTACCCCTCCATAACCTCCCTGTCTCACTGGAAGGTACCAATGCAGAACTCCACTCAAATATGCCCTGATCCTGTACCGGGCATAATCTCCCTGTCTCACTGGAACGTACCATTGCAGAACACCACACAAATATGCCCTGAACCTATACCCCTCCATAACCTCCCTGTCTCACTGGAACGTACGAGTGCAGAACTCCACACAAATATGCCCTGAACCTGTACTGGTCCATAAACTCCCTGTCTCATTGGATCGTCCCACTGCAGAACTCCACACAAATATGCCATGAACCGGTACCCTCCATAACCTCCCTGTTTCATTGGAAAGTACCAATGCAGAACTCCACACAAATATGCCCTGAACCTGTACCCCTCCATAACCTCCCTGTCTCACTGGAACGTACCAATGCAGAACTCCACACATATATGCCCTGAACCTGTACCACTCCATAACCTCCCTGTCTCACTGGAACGCACCAATGCCGAACTCCACTCAAATATGCCCTGAACATGTACCCCTCCATAACCTTCTGTCTCAATGGAACGTACCATTGCAGAACAACACACAAATATGCCCTGAATGTGTACCCGCCCATAACCTCCCTGTCTCACTGGAACGCACCAATGCAGAACTCCACACAAATTTGCCCTGAACCTGTACCCCTCCATAACCTCCCTGTCTCACTGGAACGTACCATTGCAGAACTCCACACAAATATGCCTTGAACCTGTACCTTCCATAACCTCCCTGTCTCACTGGAACGTACCAATGCAGAACTACACACAAATATGCCCTGAACCAGCACCCGACCATAACCTCCCTGTCTCACTGGAACGTACCACTGCAGAACTCCACACAAATATGCCCTGAACCTGTACCCTCCATAACCTCCCTGTCTCACTGGAACGTACCAATGCAGAATTCCACACAAATATGCCCTGAACGTGTACCCGCCAATAACCTCGTTGTCTCACTGGAACGCACCAATGCAGAACTCCACACAAATTTGCCCTGCACCTGTACCCCTCAATAACCTCCCTGTCTCAATGGAACGTACCAATGCGGAACTCCACTCAAATATGCCCTGATCCTGTACCGTGCATAACCTCCCTGTCTCACTGGAACGTACCAATGCAGAATTCCACACAAATATGCCCTGAATGTGTACCCGCCCATAACCTCCGTGTCTCACTGGAACGCACCAATGCAGAACTCCACACAAATATGCCCTGAACCTGTACCCTCCATAACCTCCCGAACTCACTGGAACGTACAAATGCAGAACTACACTCAGATATGCCTTGAACCTGTACCCCTCCATAACCTCCCAGTCTCACTGGAATGTAACATTGCAGAACACCACACAAATATGCCCTGAACGTGTACCCGCCCATAACCTCCCTGTCTCACTGGAACGTACCACTGCAGAACTCCACACAAATATGCCCTGAACCTGTACCCTCCATAACCTCCCTGTCTCACTGGAACGTACCAATGCAGAATTCCACACAAATATGCCCTGAACGTGTACCCGCCAATAACCTCCTTGTCTCACTGGAACGCACCAATGCAGAACTCCACACAAATTTGCCCTGCACCTGTACCCCTCAATAACCTCCCTGTCTCAATGGAACGTACCAATGCGGAACTCCACTCAAATATGCCCTGATCCTGTACCGTGCATAACCTCCCTGTCTCACTGGAACGTACCAATGCAGAATTCCACACAAATATGCCCTGAATGTGTACCCGCCCATAACCTCCGTGTCTCACTGGAACGCACCAATGCAGAACTCCACACAAATATGCCCTGAACCTGTACCCTCCATAACCTCCCTGACTCACTGGAACGTACAAATGCAGAACTACACTCAGATATGCCTTGAACCTGTACCCCTCCATAACCTCCCAGTCTCACTGGAATGTACCATTGCAGAACACCACACAAATATGCCCTGAACGTGTACCCGCCCATAAGCTCCTTGTCTCACTGGAACGTACCAACGCAGAACTCCACACAAATATGCCGTGAAACTGTACCCTCCATAACCTCCCTGTCGCACTGGAACGGTCCAATGCAGAACTACACACAAATATGCCCTGAACCTGTACCCGACCATAACCTCCCTGTCTCACTGGAACGCACCAATGCCGAACTCCACTCAAATTTGCCCTGATCCTGTACC
The DNA here is from genome assembly GCF_048418815.1 of Hemitrygon akajei. Classification (NCBI taxonomy): domain Eukaryota; kingdom Metazoa; phylum Chordata; class Chondrichthyes; order Myliobatiformes; family Dasyatidae; genus Hemitrygon; species Hemitrygon akajei. Next base: position 102,293 of record NW_027331952.1, on the reverse strand, counting down.
GTGCATAAACCTCCCTGTCTCACTGGAACGTACCATTGCAGAACTCCACACAAATATGCCCTAAACCTGCACCCGACCATAACCTCCCTGTCTCACTGGAATGTACCAATGCACAACTCCACACAAATATGCCCTGAACCTGAAACCCTCCATAACCTCCTGTCTCACTGGAACGTACCAATGCAGACCTCCACACAAATATGCCCTGAACCTGCACCCGACCATAAACTCCTGTCTCACTGGAACGTACCACTGCAGAACTCCACACAAATATGCCCTGAACCTGTACCCTCCACAACCTCCCTGTCTCACTGGAACATACCAATGCAGAACTCCAGACAAATGTGCCCTGAACCTGTACACCTCCATAACCTCCCTGTCTCACTGGAAAGTACCAATGCAGAACTCCACACAAATATGCCCTGAACTTGTAACCCTCCATAACCTCCCTGTCTCACTGGAACGTACCAATGCAGAACTCCACACAAATATGCCCTGAACCTGTAACCCTCCATAACCTCCCTGTCTCACTGGAACGTACCAATGCAGAATTCCACACAAATATGCCCTAAACGTGTACCCGCCCATAACCTCCTTGTCTCACTGGAACGCACCAATGCAGAACTCCATACAAATTTGCCCTGAACCTGTACCCCTCAATAACCTCCCTGTCCCACTGGAACGTACCAATGCAGAACTCCACTCAAATATGCCCTGATCCTGTACCGTGCATAACCTCCCTGTCTCACTGGAAGGTACCAAAGCAGAATTCCACACAAATATGCCCTGAACGTGTACCCGCCCATAACCTCCTTGTCTCACTGGAACGCACCAATGCAGAAGTCCACACAAATTTGCCCTGAACCTGTACCCCTCCATAACCTCCCTGTCTCACTGGAACGTACCAATGCAGAACTCCACACAAGTATGCCCTGAACCTGTACCCCTCCATAACCTCCCTGTTTCACTGGAACGCACCAATGCCGAACTCCACTCAAATATGCCCTGATCCTGTACCGTGCATAATCTCCCTGTCTCACTGGAACGTACCATTGCAGAACACCACACAAATATGCCCTGAACCTATACCCCTCCATAACCTACCTGTCTCACTGGAACGTACCAGTGCAGAACTCCACACAAATATGCCCTGAACCTGTACCCCTCCATAACCTCACTGTCTCACTGGAACGTACCAATGCAGAACTCCACACATATATGCCCTGAACCTGTACGCCTCCATAACTTCCCTGTATCACTGGAACGCACCAATGCCGAACTCCACTCAAATATGCCCTGAACATGTACCCCTCCATAACCTCCCTGTCTCATTGGATCGTCCCACTGCAGAACTCCACACAAATATGCCCTGAACCTGTACCCCTCCATAACCTCCCTGTCTCACTGGAACGTACCAATGCAGAACTCCACACATATATGCCCTGAACCTGTACCCCTCCATAACTTCCCTGTATCACTGGAACGCACCAATGCCGAACTCCACTCAAATATGCCCTGAACATGTACCCCTCCATAACCTTCTGTCTCAATGGAACGTACCATTGCAGAACAACACACAAATATGCCCTGAATGTGTACCCGCCCATAACCTCCCTGTCTCACTGGAACGCACCAATGCAGAACTCCACACAAATTTGCCCTGAACCTGTAACCCTCCATAACCTCCCTGTCTCACTGGAACGTACCAATGCAGAATTCCACACAAATATGCCCTAAACGTGTACCCGCCCATAACCTCCTTGTCTCACTGGAACGCACCAATGCAGAACTCCATACAAATTTGCCCTGAACCTGTACCCCTCAATAACCTCCCTGTCCCACTGGAACGTACCAATGCAGAACTCCACTCAAATATGCCCTGATCCTGTACCGTGCATAACCTCCCTGTCTCACTGGAAGGTACCAAAGCAGAATTCCACACAAATATGCCCTGAACGTGTACCCGCCCATAACCTCCTTGTCTCACTGGAACGCACCAATGCAGAAGTCCACACAAATTTGCCCTGAACCTGTACCCCTCCATAACCTCCCTGTCTCACTGGAACGTACCAATGCAGAACTCCACACAAGTATGCCCTGAACCTGTACCCCTCCATAACCTCCCTGTTTCACTGGAACGCACCAATGCCGAACTCCACTCAAATATGCCCTGATCCTGTACCGTGCATAATCTCCCTGTCTCACTGGAACGTACCATTGCAGAACACCACACAAATATGCCCTGAACCTATACCCCTCCATAACCTACCTGTCTCACTGGAACGTACCAGTGCAGAACTCCACACAAATATGCCCTGAACCTGTACCCCTCCATAACCTCACTGTCTCACTGGAACGTACCAATGCAGAACTCCACACATATATGCCCTGAACCTGTACCCCTCCATAACTTCCCTGTATCACTGGAACGCACCAATGCCGAACTCCACTCAAATATGCCCTGAACATGTACCCCTCCATAACCTCCCTGTCTCATTGGATCGTCCCACTGCAGAACTCCACACAAATATGCCCTGAACCTGTACCCCTCCATAACCTCCCTGTCTCACTGGAACGTACCAATGCAGAACTCCACACATATATGCCCTGAACCTGTACCCCTCCATAACTTCCCTGTATCACTGGAACGCACCAATGCCGAACTCCACTCAAATATGCCCTGAACATGTACCCCTCCATAACCTTCTGTCTCAATGGAACGTACCATTGCAGAACAACACACAAATATGCCCTGAATGTGTACCCGCCCATAACCTCCCTGTCTCACTGGAACGCACCAATGCAGAACTCCACACAAATTTGCCCTGAACCTGTACCCCTCCATAACCTCCCAGTCTCACTGGAACGTACCATTGCAGAACTCCACACAAATATGCCCTGAACCTGTACCTTCCATAACCTCCCTGACTCACTGTAACGTACCAACGCAGAACTCCACACAAATATGCCCTGAACCTATACCCTCCATAACCTCCCTGTCTCACTGGAACGTACCAATGCAGAACTACACACAAATATGCCCTGAATGTGTACCCGCCCATAACCTCCCTGTCTCACTGGAACGCACCAATGCAGAACTCCAAACAAATTTGCCCTGAACCTGTACCCCTCCATAACCTCCCTGTCTCACTGGAACGTACCATTGCAGAACTCCACACAAATATGCCTTGAACCTGTACCTTCCATAACCTCCCTGACTCACTGGAACGTACAAATGCAGAACTACACTCAGATATGCCCTGAACCTGTACCCCTCCATAACCTCCCAGTCTCACTGGAACGTAGCATTGCAGAACACCACACAAATATGCCCTGAACGTGTACCCGACCATAAGCTCCTTGTCTCACTGGAACGTACCAACGCAGAACTCCACACAAATATGCCCTGAACCTGTACCCTCCATAAACTCCCTGTCTCACGGGAACGAACCAATGCAGAACTACACACAAATATGCCCTGAACCTGCCCCCGACCATAACCTCCCTGTCTCACTGGAACGTACCACTGCAGAACTCCACACAAATATGCCCTGAACCTGTACCCTCCATAACCTCCCTGTCTCACTGGAACGTACCAATGCAGAACTCCAGACAAATGTGCCCTGAACCTGTACACCTCCATAACCTCCCTGTCTCACTGGAAAGTACCAATGCAGAACTCCATACAAATATGCCCTGAACCTGTAACCCTCCATAACCTCCCTGTCTCACTGGAACGTACCAATGCAGAACTCCACACAAATATGCCCTGAACCGGTACCCTCCATATCCTCCCTGTCTCACTGGAACGTACCAATGCAGAATTCCACACAAATATGCCCTGAACGTGTACCCGCCAATAACCTCCTTGTCTCACTGGAACGCACCAATGCAGAACTCCACACGAATTTGCCCTGCACCTGTACCCCTCAATAACCTCCCTGTCTCAATGGAACGTACCAATACGGAACTCCACTCAAATATGCCCTGATCCTGTACCGTGCATAACCTCCCTGTCTCACTGGAACGTACCAATGCAGAATTCCACACAAATATGCCCTGAATGTGTACCCGCCCATAACCTCCCTGTCTCACTGGAATGTACCAATGCACAACTCCACACAAATATGCCCTGAACCTGAAACCCTCCATAACCTCCCTGTCTCACTGGAACGTACCAATGCAGAACTCCACACAAATATGCCCTGAACCTGCACCCGACCATAACCTCCTGTTTCACTGGAACGTACCACTGCAGAACTCCACACAAATATGCCCTGAACCTGTACCCTCCACAACCTCCCTGTCTCACTGGAACATACCAATGCAGAACTCCAGACAAATGTGCCCTGAACCTGTACACCTCCATAACCTCCCTGTCTCACTGGAAAGTACCAATGCAGAAATCCACACAAATATGCCCTGAACCTGTACCCCTCCATAACCTCCCTGTCTCACTGGAACGACCAATGCAGAACTCCACACAAATATGCCCTGAACCTGTACCCCTCCATAACCTTCTGTCTCAATGGAACGTACCATTGCAGAACAACACACAAATAGGCCCTGAATGTGTACCCGCCCATAACCTCCCTGTCTCACTGGAACGCACCAATGCAGAACTCCACAAAAATTTGCCCTGAACCTGTACCCCTCCATAACCTCCCAGTCTCACTGGAACGTACCATTGCAGAACTCCACACAAATATGCCCTGAACCTGTACCTTCCATAACCTCCCTGACTCACTGTAACGTACCAACGCAGAACTCCACACAAATATGCCCTGAACCTATACCCTCCATAACCTCCCTGTCTCACTGGAACGTACCAATGCATAACTACACACGAATATGCCCTGAACCTGTACCCGACCATAACCTCCCTGTCTCACTGGAACGTACCACTTCAGAACTCCACACAAATATGCCCTGAACCTGTACCCTCCATAACCTCCCTGTCTCACTGGAACGTACCAATGCAGAACTCCAGACAAATGTGCCCTGAACCTGTACACCTCCATAACCTCCCTGTCTCACTGGAAAGTACCAATGCAGAAATCCACACAAATATGCCCTGAACCTGTAACCCTCCATAACCTCCCTGTCTCACTGGAACGTACCAATGCAGAACTCCAAACAAATATGCCCTGAACCTGTACCCTCCATAACCTCCCTGTCTCACTGGAACGTACCAATGCAGAATTCCACACAAATATGCCCTGAACGTGTACCCGCCAATAACCTCCTTGTCTCACTGGAACGCACCAATGCAGAACTCCACACAAATTTGCCCTGCACCTGTACCCCTCAATAACCTCCCTGTCTCACTGGAACGTACCAATGCGGAACTCCACTCAAATATGCCCTGATCCTGTACCTTGCATAACCTCCCTGTCTCACTGGAACGTACCAATGCAGAATTCCACACAAATATGCCCTGAATGTGTACCCGCCCATAACCTCCGTGTCTCACTGGAACGCACCAATGCAGAACTCCACACAAATATGCCCTGAACCTGTACCCTCCATAACCTCCCTGACTCACTGGAACGTACAAATGCAGAACTACACTCAGATATGCCATGAACCTGTACCCCTCCATAACCTCCCAGTCTCACTGGAATGTACCATTGCAGAACACCACACAAATATGCCCGGAACGTGTACCCGCCCATAAGCTCCTTGTCTCACTGGAACGTACCAACGCAGAACTCCACACAAATATGCCGTGAACCTGTACCCTCCATAACCTCCCTGTCGCACTGGAACGGTCCAATGCAGAACTACACACAAATATGCCCTGAACCTGTACCCGACCACAACCTCCCTGTCTCACTGGAACGCACCAATGCCGAACTCCACTCAAATTTGCTCTGATCCTGTACCGTGCATAAACCTCCCTCTCTCACTGGAACGTACCATTGCAGAACTCCACACAAATATTCCCTGAACCTGCACCCGACCATAACCTCCCTGTCTCACTGGAATGTACCAATGCACAACTCCACACAAATATGCCCTGAACCTGTACCCCTCCATAACCTCCCTGTCTCACTGGAAAGTACCAATGCAGAACTCCACACAAATATGCCCTGAACCTGCACCCGACCTTAACCTCCCTGTCTCACTGGAACGGACCAATGCAGAACTCCACACAAATAGGCCCTGAACCTGTAACCCTCCATAACCTCCCTGTCTCACTGGAACGTACCAATGCAGAACTCCACACAAATTTGCCCTGAACCTGTACCCCTCCATAAACTCCCAGTCTCACTGGAACGTACCATTGCAGAACTCCACACAAATATGCCCTGAACCTGCACCTTCCATAACCTCCCTGACTCACTGTAACGTACCAACGCAGAACTCCACACAAATATGCCCTGAACCTATACCCTCCATAACCTCCCTGTCTCACTGGAACGTACCAATGCAGAACTACACACAAATATGCCCTGAATGTGTACCCGCCCATAACCTCCCTGTCTCACTGGAACGCACCAATGCAGAACTCCACACAAATTTGCCCTGAACCTGTACCCCTCCATAACCTCCCTGTCTCACTGGAACGTACCATTGCAGAACTCCACACAAATATGCCTTGAACCTGTACCTTCCATAACCTCCCTGACTCACTGGAACGTACAAATGCAGAACTACACTCAGATATGCCCTGAACCTGTACCCCTCCATAACCTCCCAGTCTCACTGGAACGTAGCATTGCAGAACACCACACAAATATGCCCTGAACGTGTACCCGACCATAAGCTCCTTGTCTCACTGGAACGTACCAACGCAGAACTCCACACAAATATGCCCTGAACCTGTACCCTCCATAACCTCCCTGTCTCACTGGAACGTACCAATGCAGAACTACACACAGATATGCCCTGAACCTGCACCCGACCATAACCTCCCTGTCTCACTGGAACGTACCACTGCAGAACTCCACACAAATATGCCCTGAACCTGTACCCTCCATAACCTCCCTGTCTCACTGGAACGTACCAATGCAGAACTCCAGACAAATGTGCCCTGAACCTGTACACCTCCATAACCTCCCTGTCTCACTGGAAAGTACCAATGCAGAACTCCATACAAATATGCCCTGAACCTGTAACCCTCCATAACCTCCCTGTCTCACTGGAACGTACCAATGCAGAACTCCACACAAATATGCCCTGAACCGGTACCCTCCATAACCTCCCTGTCTCACTGGAACGTACCAATGCAGAATTCCACACAAATATGCCCTGAACGTGTACCCGCCAATAACCTCCTTGTCTCACTGGAACGCACCAATGCAGAACTCCACACGAATTTGCCCTGCACCTGTACCCCTCAATAAACTCCCGGTCTCAATGGAACGTACCAATACGGAACTCCACTCAAATATGCCCTGATCCTGTACCGTGCATAACCTCCCTGTCTCACTGGAACGTACCAATGCAGAATTCCACACAAATATGCCCTGAATGTGTACCCGCCCATAACCTCCGTGTCTCACTGGAACGCACCAATGCAGAACTCCACACAAATATGCCCTGAACCTGTACCCTCCATAACCTCCCTGACTCACTGGAACGTACAAATGCAGAACTACACTCAGATATGCCTTGAACCTGTACCCCTCCATAACCTCCCAGTCTCACTGGAATGTACCATTGCAGAACACCACACAAATATGCCCTGAACGTGTACCCGCCCATAAGCTCCTTGTCTCACTGGAACGTTCCAACGCAGAACTCCACACAAATATGCCGTGAAACTGTACCCTCCATAACCTCCCTGTCGCACTGGAACGGTCCAATGCAGAACTACACACAAATATGCCCTGAACCTGTACCCGACCATAACCTCCCTGTCTCACTGGAACGCACCAATGCCGAACTCCACTCAAATTTGCCCTGATCCTGTACCGTGCATAAACCTCCCTGTCTCACTGGAACGTACCATTGCAGAACTCCACACAAATATGCCCTGAACCTGCACCCGACCATAACCTCCCTGTCTCACTGGAATGTACCAATGCACAACTCCACACAAATAGGCCCTGAACCTGAAACCCTCCATAACCTCCCTGTCTCACTGGAACGTAGCAATGCAGAACTCCACACAAATATGCCCTGAACCTGCACCCGACCATAACCTCCCTGTCTCACTGGAACGACCAATGCAGAACTCCACACAAATATGCCCTGAACCTGTACCCCTCCATAACCTTCTGTCTCAATGGAACGTACCATTGCAGAACAACACACAAATAGGCCCTGAATGTGTACCCGCCCATAACCTCCTTGTCTCACTGGAACGCACCAATGCAGAACTCCACACAAATTTGCCCTGAACCTGTACCCCTCCATAACCTCCCAGTCTCACTGGAACGTACCATTGCAGAACTCCACACAAATATGCCCTGAACCTGTACCTTCCATAACCTCCCTGACTCACTGTAACGTACCAACGCAGAACTCCACACAAATATGCCCTGAACCTATACCCTCCATAACCTCCCTGTCTCACTGGAACGTACAAATGCATAACTACACACAAATATGCCCTGAAGCTGTACCCGACCATAACCTCCCTGTCTCACTGGAACGTACCACTGCAGAACTCCACACAAATAAGCCCTGAACCTGTACCCTCCATAACCTCCCTGTCTCACTGGAACGTACCAATGCAGAACTCCAGACAAATGTGCCCTGAACCTGTACACCTCCATAACCTCCCTGTCTCACTGGAAAGTACCAATGCAGAAATCCACACAAATATGCCCTGAACCTGTAACCCTCCATAACCTCCCTGTCTCACTGGAACGTACCAATGCAGAACTCCACACAAATATGCCCTGAACCGGTACCCTCCATAACCTCCCTGTCTCACTGGAACGTACCAATGCAGAATTCCACACAAATATGCCCTGAACGTGTACCCCTCCATAACCTCCCTGTCTCACTGGAATGTACCAATGCACAACTCCACACAAATATGCCCTAAACCTGCACCCGACCATAACCTCCCTGTCTCACTGGAACGTACCAATGCAGACCTCCACACAAATATGCCCAGAACCTGCACCCGACCATGAACTCCTGTCTCACTGGAACGTACCACTGCAGAACTCCACACAAATATGCCCTGAACCTGTACCCTCCACAACCTCCCTGTCTCACTGGAACATACCAATGCAGAACTCCAGACAAATGTGCCCTCAACCTGTACACCTCCATAACCTCCCTGTCTCACTGGAAAGTACCAATGCAGAACTCCACACAAATATGCCCTGAACTTGTAACCCTCCATAACCTCCCTGTCTCACTGGAACGTACCAATGCAGAACTCCACACAAATATGCCCTGAACCTGTAACCCTCCATAACCTCCCTGTCTCACTGGAACGTACCAATGCAGAATTCCACACAAATATGCCCTAAACGTGTACCCGCCCATAACCTCCTTGTCTCACTGGAACGCACCAATGCAGAACTCCATACAAATTTGCCCTGAACCTGTACCCCTCAATAACCTCCCTGTCCCACTGGAACGTACCAATGCAGAACTCCACTCAAATATGCCCTGATCCTGTACCGTGCATAACCTCCCTGTCTCACTGGAAGGTACCAAAGCAGAATTCCACACAAATATGCCCTGAACGTGTACCCGCCCATAACCTCCTTGTCTCACTGGAACGCACCAATGCAGAAGTCCACACAAATTTGCCCTGAACCTGTACCCCTCCATAACCTCCCTGTCTCACTGGAACGTACCAATGCAGAACTCCACACAAGTATGCCCTGAACATGTACCCCTCCATAACCTCCCTGTTTCACTGGAACGCACCAATGCCGAACTCCACTCAAATATGCCCTGATCCTGTACCGTGCATAATCTCCCTGTCTCACTGGAACGTACCATTGCAGAACACCACACAAATATGCCCTGAACCTATACCCCTCCATAACCTACCTGTCTCACTGGAACGTACCAGTGCAGAACTCCACACAAATATGCCCTGAACCTGTACCCCTCCATAACCTCCCTGTCTCACTGGAACGTACCAATGCAGAACTCCACACATATATGCCCTGAACCTGTACCCCTCCATAACTTCCCTGTATCACTGGAACGCACCAATGCCGAACTCCACTCAAATATGCCCTGAACATGTACCCCTCCATAACCTCCCTGTCTCATTGGATCGTCCCACTGCAGAACTCCACACAAATATGCCCTGAACCTGTACCCCTCCATAACCTCCCTGTCTCACTGGAACGTACCAATGCAGAACTCCACACATATATGCCCTGAACCTGTACCCCTCCATAACTTCCCTGTATCACTGGAACGCACCAATGCCGAACTCCACTCAAATATGCCCTGAACATGTACCCCTCCATAACCTTCTGTCTCAATGGAACGTACCATTGCAGAACAACACACAAATATGCCCTGAATGTGTACCCGCCCATAACCTCCCTGTCTCACTGGAACGCACCAATGCAGAACTCCACACAAATTTGCCCTGAACCTGTACCCCTCCATAACCTCCCAGTCTCACTGGAACGTACCATTGCAGAACTCCACACAAATATGCCCTGAACCTGTACCTTCCATAACCTCCCTGACTCACTGTAACGTACCAACGCAGAACTCCACACAAATATGCCCTGAACCTATACCCTCCATAACCTCCCTGTCTCACTGGAACGTACCAATGCAGAACTACACACAAATATGCCCTGAATGTGTACCCGCCCATAACCTCCCTGTCTCACTGGAACGCACCAATGCAGAACTCCACACAAATTTGCCCTGAACCTGTACCCCTCCATAACCTCCCTGTCTCACTGGAACGTACCATTGCAGAACTCCACACAAATATGCCTTGAACCTGTACCTTCCATAACCTCCCTGACTCACTGGAACGTACAAATGCAGAACTACACTCAGATATGCCCTGAACCTGTACCCGTCCATATCCTCCCAGTCTCACTGGAACGTAGCATTGCAGAACACTACACAAATATGCCCTGAACGTGTACCCGACCATAAGCTCCTTGTCTCACTGGAACGTACCAACGCAGAACTCCACACAAATATGCCCTGAACCTGTACCCTCCATAAACTCCCTGTCTCACTGGAACGAACCAATGCAGAACTACACACAAATATGCCCTGAACCTGCACCCGACCATAACCTCCCTGTCTCACTGGAACGTACCACTGCAGAACTCCACACAAATATGCCCTGAACCTGTACCCTCCATAACCTCCCTGTCTCACTGGAACGTACCAATGCAGAACTCCAGACAAATGTGCCCTGAACCTGTACACCTCCATAACCTCCCTGTCTCACTGGAAAGTACCAATGCAGAACTCCATACAAATATGCCCTGAACCTGTAACCCTCCATAACCTCCCTGTCTCACTGGAACGTACCAATGCAGAACTCCACACAAATATGCCCTGAACCGGTACCCTCCATAACCTCCCTGTCTCACTGGAACGTACCAATGCAGAATTCCACACAAATATGCCCTGAACGTGTACCCGCCAATAACCTCCTTGTCTCACTGGAACGTACCAATGCAGAACTCCACACAAATATGCCCTGAACCGGTACCCTCCATAACCTCCCTGTCTCACTGGAACGTACCAATGCAGAATTCCACACAAATATGCCCTGAATGTGTACCCGCCCATAACCTCCCTGTCTCACTGGAATGTAATAATGCACAACTCCACACAAATATGCCCTGAACCTGAAATCCTCCACAACCTCCCTGTCTCACTGGAACGTACCAATGCAGAACTCCACACAAATATGCCCTGAACCTGCACCCGGCCATAACCTCCTGTCTCACTGGAACGTACCACTGCAGAACTCCACACAAATATGCCCTGAACCTGTACCCTCCACAACCTCCCTGTCTCACTGGAACATACCAATGCAGAACTCCAGACAAATGTGCCCTGAACCTGTACACCTCCATAACCTCCCTGTCTCACTGGAAAGTACCAATGCAGAACTCCACACAAATATGCCCTGAACCTGTAACCCTCCATAACCTCCCTGTCTCACTGGAACGACCAATGCAGAACTCCACACAAATATGCCCTGAACCTGTACCCCTCCATAACCTTCTGTCTCAATGGAACGTACCATTGCAGAACAACACACAAATAGGCCCTGAATGTGTACCCGCCCATAAACTCCCTGTCTCACTGGAACGCACCAATGCAGAACTCCACACAAATTTGCCCTGAACCTGTACCCCTCCATAACCTCCCAGTCTCACTGGAACGTACCAACGCAGAACTCCACACAAATATGCCCTGAACCTGTACCCGACCATAACCTCCCTGTCTCACTGGAACGTACCACTGCAGAACTCCACACAAATAGGCCCTGAACCTGTACCCTCCATAACCTCCCTGTCTCACTGGAACGTACCAATGCAGAACTCCAGACAAATGTGCCCTGAACCTGTACACCTCCATAACCTCCCTGTCTCACTGGAAAGTACCAATGCAGCAATCCACACAAATATGCCCTGAACCTGTAACCCTCCATAACCTCCCTGTCTCACTGGAACGTACCAATGCAGAACTCCACACAAATATGCCCTGAACCGGTACCCTCCATAACCTCCCTGTCTCACTGGAACGTACCAATGCAGAATTCCACACAAATATGCCCTGAACGTGTACCCGCCAATAACCTCCTTGTCTCACTGGAACGCACCAATGCAGAACTCCACACAAATTTGCCCTGCACCTGTACCCCTCAATAACCTCCCTGTCTCACTGGAACGTACCAATGCGGAACTCCACTCAAAGATGCCCTGATCCTGTACCTTGCATAACCTCCCTGTCTCACTGGAACGTACCAATGCAGAATTCCACACAAATATGCCCTGAATGTGTACCCGCCCATAACCTCCGTGTCTCACTGGAACGCACCAATGCAGAACTCCACACAAATATGCCCTGAACCTGTACCCTCCATAACCTCCCTGACTCACTGGAACGTACAAATGCAGAACTACACTCAGATATGCCATGAACCTGTACCCCTCCATAACCTCCCAGTCTCACTGGAATGTACCATTGCAGAACACCACACAAATATGCCCGGAACGTGTACCCGCCCATAAGCTCCTTGTCTCACTGGAACGTACCATTGCAGAACTCCACACAAATATGCCTTGAACCTGTACCTTCCATAACCTCCCTGACTCACTGGAACGTACAAATGCAGAACTACACTCAGATATGCCCTGAACCTGTACCCCTCCATAACCTCCCAGTCTCACTGGAACGTAGCATTGCAGAACACCACACAAATATGCCCTGAACGTGTACCCGACCATAAGCTCCTTGTCTCACTGGAACGTACCAACGCAGAACTCCACACAAATATGCCCTGAACCTGTACCCTCCATAACCTCCCTGTCTCACTGGAACGTACCAATGCAGAACTACACACAAATATGCCCTGAACCTGCACCCGACCATAACCTCCCTGTCTCACTGGAACGTACCACTGCAGAACTCCACACAAATATGCCCTGAACCTGAACCCTCCATAACCTCCCTGTCTCACTGGAAAGTACCAATGCAGAACTCCAGACAAATGTGCCCTGAACCTGTACACCTCCATAACCTCCCTGTCTCACTGGAAAGTACCAATGCAGAACTCCATACAAATATGCCCTGAACCTGTAACCCTCCATAACCTCCCTGTCTCACTGGAACGTACCAATGCAGAACTCCACACAAATATGCCCTGAACCGGTACCCTCCATAACCTCCCTGTCTCACTGGAACGTACCAATGCAGAATTCCACACAAATATGCCCTGAACGTGTACCCGCCAATAACCTCCTTGTCTCACTGGAACGCACCAATGCAGAACTCCACACGAATTTGCCCTGCACCTGTACCCCTCAATAAACTCCCGGTCTCAATGGAACGTACCAATACGGAACTCCACTCAAATATGCCCTGATCCTGTACCGTGCATAACCTCCCTGTCTCACTGGAACGTACCAATGCAGAATTCCACACAAATATGCCCTGAATGTGTACCCGCCCATAACCTCCGTGTCTCACTGGAACGCACCAATGCAGAACTCCACACAAATATGCCCTGAACCTGTACCCTCCATAACCTCCCTGACTCACTGGAACGTACAAATGCAGAACTACACTCAGATATGCCTTGAACCTGTACCCCTCCATAACCTCCCAGTCTCACTGGAATGTACCATTGCAGAACACCACACAAATATGCCCTGAACGTGTACCCGCCCATAAGCTCCTTGTCTCACTGGAACGTTCCAACGCAGAACTCCACACAAATATGCCCTGAACCGGTACCCTCCATAACCTCCCTGTCTCACTGGAACGTACCAATGCAGAATTCCACACAAATATGCCCTGAACGTGTACCCGCCAATAACCTCCTTGTCTCACTGGAACGCACCAATGCAGAACTCCACACGAATTTGCCCTGCACCTGTACCCCTCAATAACCTCCCTGTCTCAATGGAACGTACCAATACGGAACTCCACTCAAATATGCCCTGATCCTGTACCGTGCATAACCTCCCTGTCTCACTGGAACGTACCAATGCAGAATTCCACACAAATATGCCCTGAATGTGTACCCGCCCATAACCTCCCTGTCTCACTGGAATGTACCAATGCACAACTCCACACAAATATGCCCTGAACCTGAAACCCTCCATAACCTCCCTGTCTCACTGGAACGTACCAATGCAGAACTCCACACAAATATGCCCTGAACCTGCACCCGACCATAACCTCCTGTCTCACTGGTACGTTCCACTGCAGAACTCCACACAAATATGCCCTGAACCTGTACCCTCCACAACCTCCCTGTCTCACTGGAACATACCAATGCAGAACTCCAGACAAATGTGCCCTGAACCTGTACACCTCCATAACCTCCCTGTCTCACTGGAAAGTACCAATGCAGAACTCCACACAAATATGCCCTGAACCTGTAACCCTCCATAACCTCCCTGTCTCACTGGAACGACCAATGCAGAACTCCACACAAATATGCCCTGAACCTGTACCCCTCCATCACCTTCTGTCTCAATGGAACGTACCATTGCAGAACAACACACAAATAGGCCCTGAATGTGTACCCGCCCATAACCTCCCTGTCTCACTGGAACGCACCAATGCAGAACTCCACACAAATTTGCCCTGAACCTGTACCCCTCCATAACCTCCCAGTCTCACTGGAACGTACCATTGCAGAACTCCACACAAATATGCCCTGAACCTGTACCTTCCATAACCTCCCTGACTCACTGTAACGTACCAACGCAGAACTCCACACAAATATGCCCTGAACCTATACCCTCCATAACCTCCCTGTCTCACTGGAACGTACCAATGCATAACTACACACAAATATGCCCTGAACCTGTACCCGACCATAACCTCCCTGTCTCACTGGAACGTACCACTGCAGAACTCCACACAAATATGCCCTGAACCTGTACCCTCCATAACCTCCCTGTCTCACTGGAACGTACCAATGCAGAACTCCAGACAAATGTGCCCTGAACCTGTACACCTCCATAACCTCCCTGTCTCACTGGAAAGTACCAATGCAGAAATCCACACAAATATGCCCTGAACCTGTAACCCTCCATAACCTCCCTGTCTCACTGGAACGTACCAATGCAGAACTCCACACAAATATGCCCTGAACCGGTACCCTCCATAACCTCCCTGTCTCACTGGAACGTACCAATGCAGAATTCCACACAAATATGCCCTGAACGTGTACCCGACAATAACCTCCTTGTCTCACTGGAACGCACCAATGCAGAACTCCACACAAATTTGCCCTGCACCTGTACCCCTCAATAACCTCCCTGTCTCACTGGAACGTACCAATGCGGAACTCCACTCAAATATGCCCTAATCCTGTACCTTGCATAACCTCCCTGTCTCACTGGAACGTACCAATGCAGAATTCCACACAAATATGCCCTGAATGTGTACCCGCCCATAACCTCCGTGTCTCACTGGAACGCAACAATGCAGAACTCCACACAAATATGCCCTGAAACTGTACCCTCCATAACCTCCCTGACTCACTGGAACGTACAAATGCAGAACTACACTCAGATATGCCATGAACCTGTACCCCTCCATAACCTCCCAGTCTCACTGGAATGTACCATTGCAGAACACCACACAAATATGCCCGGAACGTGTACCCGCCCATAAGCTCCTTGTCTCACTGGAACGTACCAACGCAGAACTCCACACAAATATGCCATGAACCTGTACCCTCCATAACCTCCCTGTCGCACTGGAACGGTCCAATGCAGAACTACACACAAATATGCCCTGAACCTGTACCCGACCACAACCTCCCTGTCTCACTGGAACGCACCAATGCCGAACTCCACTCAAATTTGCTCTGATCCTGTACCGTGCATAAACCTCCCTCTCTCACTGGAACGTACCATTGCAGAACTCCACACAAATATGCCCTGAACCTGCACCTGACCATAACCTCCCTGTCTCACTGGAATGTACCAATGCACAACTCCACACAAATATGCCCTGAACCTGTACCCCTCCATAACCTCCCTGTCTCACTGGAACGACCAATGCAGAACTCCACACAAATATGCCCTGAACCTGTACCCCTCCATAACCTTCTGTCTCAATGGAACGTACCATTGCAGAACAACACACAAATAGGCCCTGAATGTGTACCCGCCCATAACCTCCTTGTCTCACTGGAACGCACCAATGCAGAACTCCACACAAATTTGCCCTGAACCTGTACCCCTCCATAACCTCCCAGTCTCACTGGAACGTACCATTGCAGAACTCCACACAAATATGCCCTGAACCTGTACCTTCCATAACCTCCCTGACTCACTGTAACGTACCAACGCAGAACTCCACACAAATATGCCCTGAACCTATACCCTCCATAACCTCCCTGTCTCACTGGAACGTACAAATGCATAACTACACACAAATATGCCCTGAACCTGTACCCGACCATAACCTCCCTGTCTCACTGGAACGTACCACTGCAGAACTCCACACAAATAAGCCCTGAACCTGTACCCTCCATAACCTCCCTGTCTCACTGGAACGTACCAATGCAGAACTCCAGACAAATGTGCCCTGAACCTGTACACCTCCATAACCTCCCTGTCTCACTGGAAAGTACCAATGCAGAAATCCACACAAATATGCCCTGAACCTGTAACCCTCCATAACCTCCCAGTCTCACTGGAATGTACCATTGCAGAACACCACACAAATATGCCCGGAACGTGTACCCGCCCATAAGCTCCTTGTCTCACTGGAACGTACCAACGCAGAACTCCACACAAATATGCCGGGAACCTGTACCCTCCATAACCTCCCTGTCGCACTGGAACGGTCCAATGCAGAACTACACACAAATATGCCCTGAACCTGTACCCGACCACAACCTCCCTGTCTCACTGGAACGCACCAATGCCGAACTCCACTCAAATTTGCTCTGATCCTGTACCGTGCATTAACCTCCCTCTCTCACTGGAACGTACCATTGCAGAACTCCACACAAATATGCCCTGAACCTGCACCCGACCATAACCTCCCTGTCTCACTGGAATGTACCAATGCACAACTCCACACAAATATGCCCTGAACCTGAAACCCTCCATAACCTCCCTGTCTCACTGGAAAGTACCAATGCAGAACTCCACACAAATATGCCCTGAACCTGCACCCGACCTTAACCTCCCTGTCTCACTGGAACGGACCAATGCAGAACTCCACACAAATAGGCCCTGAACCTGTAACCCTCCATAACCTCCCTGTCTCACTGGAACGTACCAATGCAGAACTCCACACAAATTTGCCCTGAACCTGTACCCCTCCATAAACTCCCAGTCTCACTGGAACGTACCATTGCAGAACTCCACACAAATATGCCCTGAACCTGCACCTTCCATAACCTCCCTGACTCACTGTAACGTACCAACGCAGAACTCCACACAAATATGCCCTGAACCTATACCCTCCATAACCTCCCTGTCTCACTGGAACGTACCAATGCAGAACTACACACAAATATGCCCTGAATGTGTACCCGCCCATAACCTCCCTGTCTCACTGGAACGCACCAATGCAGAACTCCACACAAATTTGCCCTGAACCTGTACCCCTCCATAACCTCCCTGTCTCACTGGAACGTACCATTGCAGAACTCCACACAAATATGCCTTGAACCTGTACCTTCCATAACCTCCCTGACTCACTGGAACGTACAAATGCAGAACTACACTCAGATATGCCCTGAACCTGTACCCCTCCATAACCTCCCAGTCTCACTGGAACGTAGCATTGCAGAACACCACACAAATATGCCCTGAACGTGTACCCGACCATAAGCTCCTTGTCTCACTGGAACGTACCAACGCAGAACTCCACACAAATATGCCCTGAACCTGTACCCTCCATAACCTCCCTGTCTCACTGGAACTTACCAATGCAGAACTACACACAAATATGCCCTGAACCTGCACCCGACCATAACCTCCCTGTCTCACTGGAACGTACCACTGCAGAACTCCACACAAATATGCCCTGAACCTGTACCCTCCATAACCTCCCTGTCTCACTGGAACGTACCAATGCAGAACTCCAGACAAATGTGCCCTGAACCTGTACACCTCCATAACCTCCCTGTCTCACTGGAAAGTACCAATGCAGAACTCCATACAAATATGCCCTGAACCTGTAACCCTCCATAACCTCCCTGTCTCACTGGAACGTACCAATGCAGAACTCCACACAAATATGCCCTGAACCGGTACCCTCTATAACCTCCCTGTCTCACTGGAACGTACCAATGCAGAATTCCACACAAATATGCCCTGAACGTGTACCCGCCAATAACCTCCTTGTCTCACTGGAACGCACCAATGCAGAACTCCACACGAATTTGCCCTGCACCTGTACCCCTCAATAAACTCCCGGTCTCAATGGAACGTACCAATACGGAACTCCACTCAAATATGCCCTGATCCTGTACCGTGCATAACCTCCCTGTCTCACTGGAACGTACCAATGCAGAATTCCACACAAATATGCCCTGAATGTGTACCCGCCCATAACCTCCGTGTCTCACTGGAACGCACCAATGCAGAACTCCACACAAATATGCCCTGAACCTGTACCCTCCATAACCTCCCTGACTCACTGGAACGTACAAATGCAGAACTACACTCAGATATGCCTTGAACCTGTACCCCTCCATAACCTCCCAGTCTCACTGGAATGTACCATTGCAGAACACCACACAAATATGCCCTGAACGTGTACCCGCCCATAAGCTCCTTGTCTCACTGGAACGTTCCAACGCAGAACTCCACACAAATATGCCGTGAAACTGTACCCTCCATAACCTCCCTGTCGCACTGGAACGGTCCAATGCAGAACTACACACAAATATGCCCTGAACCTGTACCCGACCATAACCTCCCTGTCTCACTGGAACGCACCAATGCCGAACTCCACTCAAATTTGCCCTGATCCTGTACCGTGCATAAACCTCCCTGTCTCACTGGAACGTACCATTGCAGAACTCCACACAAATATGCCCTGAACCTGCACCCGACCATAACCTCCCTGTCTCACTGGAATGTACCAATGCAAAACTCCACACAAATAGGCCCTGAACCTGAAACCCTCCATAACCTCCCTGTCTCACTGGAACGTAGCAATGCAGAACTCCACACAAATATGCCCTGAACCTGCACCCGACCATAACCTCCCTGTCTCACTGGAACGACCAATGCAGAACTCCACACAAATATGCCCTGAACCTGTACCCCTCCATAACCTTCTGTCTCAATGGAACGTACCATTGCAGAACAACACACAAATAGGCCCTGAATGTGTACCCGCCCATAACCTCCTTGTCTCACTGGAACGCACCAATGCAGAACTCCACACAAATTTGCCCTGAACCTGTACCCCTCCATAACCTCCCAGTCTCACTGGAACGTACCATTGCAGAACTCCACACAAATATGCCCTGAACCTGTACCTTCCATAACCTCCCTGACTCACTGTAACGTACCAACGCAGAACTCCACACAAATATGCCCTGAACCTATACCCTCCATAACCTCCCTGTCTCACTGGAAC
The DNA here is from genome assembly GCF_048418815.1 of Hemitrygon akajei. Taxonomy (NCBI): domain Eukaryota; kingdom Metazoa; phylum Chordata; class Chondrichthyes; order Myliobatiformes; family Dasyatidae; genus Hemitrygon; species Hemitrygon akajei. The sequence goes on along the minus strand of NW_027331952.1, from coordinate 82,070 downwards.
GTACAAATGCATAACTACACACAAATATGCCCTGAACCTGTACCCGACCATAACCTCCCTGTCTCACTGGAACGTACCACTGCAGAACTCCACACAAATAAGCCCTGAACCTGTACCCTCCATAACCTCCCTGTCTCACTGGAACGTACCAATGCAGAACTCCAGACAAATGTGCCCTGAACCTGTACACCTCCATAACCTCCCTGTCTCACTGGAAAGTACCAATGCAGAAATCCACACAAATATGCCCTGAACCTGTAACCCTCCATAACCTCCCAGTCTCACTGGAATGTACCATTGCAGAACACCACACAAATATGCCCGGAACGTGTACCCGCCCATAAGCTCCTTGTCTCACTGGAACGTACCATTGCAGAACTCCACACAAATATGCCTTGAACCTGTACCTTCCATAACCTCCCTGACTCACTGGAACGTACAAATGCAGAACTACACTCAGATATGCCCTGAACCTGTACCCCTCCATAACCTCCCAGTCTCACTGGAACGTAGCATTGCAGAACACCACACAAATATGCCCTGAACGTGTACCCGACCATAAGCTCCTTGTCTCACTGGAACGTACCAACGCAGAACTCCACACAAATATGCCCTGAACCTGTACCCTCCATAACCTCCCTGTCTCACTGGAACGTACCAATGCAGAACTACACACAAATATGCCCTGAACCTGCACCCGACCATAACCTCCCTGTCTCACTGGAACGTACCACTGCAGAACTCCACACAAATATGCCCTGAACCTGAACCCTCCATAACCTCCCTGTCTCACTGGAACGTACCAATGCAGAACTCCAGACAAATGTGCCCTGAACCTGTACACCTCCATAACCTCCCTGTCTCACTGGAAAGTACCAATGCAGAACTCCATACAAATATGCCCTGAACCTGTAACCCTCCATAACCTCCCTGTCTCACTGGAACGTACCAATGCAGAACTCCACACAAATATGCCCTGAACCGGTACCCTCCATAACCTCCCTGTCTCACTGGAACGTACCAATGCAGAATTCCACACAAATATGCCCTGAACGTGTACCCGCCAATAACCTCCTTGTCTCACTGGAACGCACCAATGCAGAACTCCACACGAATTTGCCCTGCACCTGTACCCCTCAATAAACTCCCGGTCTCAATGGAACGTACCAATACGGAACTCCACTCAAATATGCCCTGATCCTGTACCGTGCATAACCTCCCTGTCTCACTGGAACGTACCAATGCAGAATACCACACAAATATGCCCTGAATGTGTACCCGCCCATAACCTCCGTGTCTCACTGGAACGCACCAATGCAGAACTCCACACAAATATGCCCTGAACCTGTACCCTCCATAACCTCCCTGACTCACTGGAACGTACAAATGCAGAACTACACTCAGATATGCCTTGAACCTGTACCCCTCCATAACCTCCCAGTCTCACTGGAATGTACCATTGCAGAACACCACACAAATATGCCCTGAACGTGTACCCGCCCATAAGCTCCTTGTCTCACTGGAACGTTCCAACGCAGAACTCCACACAAATATGCCCTGAACCGATACCCTCCATAACCTCCCTGTCTCACTGGAACGTACCAATGCAGAATTCCACACAAATATGCCCTGAACGTGTACCCGCCAATAACCTCCTTGTCTCACTGGAACGCACCAATGCAGAACTCCACACGAATTTGCCCTGCACCTGTACCCCTCAATAACCTCCCTGTCTCAATGGAACGTACCAATACGGAACTCCACTCAAATATGCCCTGATCCTGTACCGTGCATAACCTCCCTGTCTCACTGGAACGTACCAATGCAGAATTCCACACAAATATGCCCTGAATGTGTACCCGCCCATAACCTCCCTGTCTCACTGGAATGTACCAATGCACAACTCCACACAAATATGCCCTGAACCTGAAACCCTCCATAACCTCCCTGTCTCACTGGAACGTACCAATGCAGAACTCCACACAAATATGCCCTGAACCTGCACCCGACCATAACCTCCTGTCTCACTGGTACGTTCCACTGCAGAACTCCACACAAATATGCCCTGAACCTGTACCCTCCACAACCTCCCTGTCTCACTGGAACATACCAATGCAGAACTCCAGACAAATGTGCCCTGAACCTGTACACCTCCATAACCTCCCTGTCTCACTGGAACGACCAATGCAGAACTCCACACAAATATGCCCTGAACCTGTACCCCTCCATCACCTTCTGTCTCAATGGAACGTACCATTGCAGAACAACACACAAATAGGCCCTGAATGTGTACCCGCCCATAACCTCCCTGTCTCACTGGAACGCACCAATGCAGAACTCCACACAAATTTGCCCTGAACCTGTACCCCTCCATAACCTCCCAGTCTCACTGGAACGTACCATTGCAGAACTCCACACAAATATGCCCTGAACCTGTACCTTCCATAACCTCCCTGACTCACTGTAACGTACCAACGCAGAACTCCACACAAATATGCCCTGAACCTATACCCTCCATAACCTCCCTGTCTCACTGGAACGTACCAATGCATAACTACACACAAATATGCCCTGAACCTGTACCCGACCATAACCTCCCTGTCTCACTGGAACGTACCACTGCAGAACTCCACACAAATATGCCCTGAACCTGTACCCTCCATAACCTCCCTGTCTCACTGGAACGTACCAATGCAGAACTCCAGACAAATGTGCCCTGAACCTGTACACCTCCATAACCTCCCTGTCTCACTGGAAAGTACCAATGCAGAAATCCACACAAATATGCCCTGAACCTGTAACCCTCCATAACCTCCCTGTCTCACTGGAACGTACCAATGCAGAACTCCACACAAATATGCCCTGAACCGGTACCCTCCATAACCTCCCTGTCTCACTGGAACGTACCAATGCAGAATTCCACACAAATATGCCCTGAACGTGTACCCGACAATAACCTCCTTGTCTCACTGGAACGCACCAATGCAGAACTCCACACAAATTTGCCCTGCACCTGTACCCCTCAATAACCTCCCTGTCTCACTGGAACGTACCAATGCGGAACTCCACTCAAATATGCCCTGATCCTGTACCTTGCATAACCTCCCTGTCTCACTGGAACGTACCAATGCAGAATTCCACACAAATATGCCCTGAATGTGTACCCGCCCATAACCTCCGTGTCTCACTGGAACGCAACAATGCAGAACTCCACACAAATATGCCCTGAAACTGTACCCTCCATAACCTCCCTGACTCACTGGAACGTACAAATGCAGAACTACACTCAGATATGCCATGAACCTGTACCCCTCCATAACCTCCCAGTCTCACTGGAATGTACCATTGCAGAACACCACACAAATATGCCCGGAACGTGTACCCGCCCATAAGCTCCTTGTCTCACTGGAACGTACCAACGCAGAACTCCACACAAATATGCCATGAACCTGTACCCTCCATAACCTCCCTGTCGCACTGGAACGGTCCAATGCAGAACTACACACAAATATGCCCTGAACCTGTACCCGACCACAACCTCCCTGTCTCACTGGAACGCACCAATGCCGAACTCCACTCAAATTTGCTCTGATCCTGTACCGTGCATAAACCTCCCTCTCTCACTGGAACGTACCATTGCAGAACTCCACACAAATATGCCCTGAACCTGCACCCGACCATAACCTCCCTGTCTCACTGGAATGTACCAATGCACAACTCCACACAAATATGCCCTGAACCTGTACCCCTCCATAACCTCCCTGTCTCACTGGAACGACCAATGCAGAACTCCACACAAATATGCCCTGAACCTGTACCCCTCCATAACCTTCTGTCTCAATGGAACGTACCATTGCAGAACAACACACAAATAGGCCCTGAATGTGTACCCGCCCATAACCTCCTTGTCTCACTGGAACGCACCAATGCAGAACTCCACACAAATTTGCCCTGAACCTGTACCCCTCCATAACCTCCCAGTCTCACTGGAACGTACCATTGCAGAACTCCACACAAATATGCCCTGAACCTGTACCTTCCATAACCTCCCTGACTCACTGTAACGTACCAACGCAGAACTCCACACAAATATGCCCTGAACCTATACCCTCCATAACCTCCCTGTCTCACTGGAACGTACAAATGCATAACTACACACAAATATGCCCTGAACCTGTACCCGACCATAACCTCCCTGTCTCACTGGAACGTACCACTGCAGAACTCCACACAAATAAGCCCTGAACCTGTACCCTCCATAACCTCCCTGTCTCACTGGAACGTACCAATGCAGAACTCCAGACAAATGTGCCCTGAACCTGTACACCTCCATAACCTCCCTGTCTCACTGGAAAGTACCAATGCAGAAATCCACACAAATATGCCCTGAACCTGTAACCCTCCATAACCTCCCAGTCTCACTGGAATGTACCATTGCAGAACACCACACAAATATGCCCGGAACGTGTACCAGCCCATAAGCTCCTTGTCTCACTGGAACGTACCAACGCAGAACTCCACACAAATATGCCGGGAACCTGTACCCTCCATAACCTCCCTGTCGCACTGGAACGGTCCAATGCAGAACTACACACAAATATGCCCTGAACCTGTACCCGACCACAACCTCCCTGTCTCACTGGAACGCACCAATGCCGAACTCCACTCAAATTTGCTCTGATCCTGTACCGTGCATTAACCTCCCTCTCTCACTGGAACGTACCATTGCAGAACTCCACACAAATATGCCCTGAACCTGCACCCGACCATAACCTCCCTGTCTCACTGGAATGTACCAATGCACAACTCCACACAAATATGCCCTGAACCTGAAACCCTCCATAACCTCCCTGTCTCACTGGAAAGTACCAATGCAGAACTCCACACAAATATGCCCTGAACCTGCACCCGACCTTAACCTCCCTGTCTCACTGGAACGGACCAATGCAGAACTCCACACAAATAGGCCCTGAACCTGTAACCCTCCATAACCTCCCTGTCTCACTGGAACGTACCAATGCAGAACTCCACACAAATTTGCCCTGAACCTGTACCCCTCCATAAACTCCCAGTCTCACTGGAACGTACCATTGCAGAACTGCACACAAATATGCCCTGAACCTGCACCTTCCATAACCTCCCTGACTCACTGTAACGTACCAACGCAGAACTCCACACAAATATGCCCTGAACCTATACCCTCCATAACCTCCCTGTCTCACTGGAACGTACCAATGCAGAACTACACACAAATATGCACTGAATGTGTACCCGCCCATAACCTCCCTGTCTCACTGGAACGCACCAATGCAGAACTCCACACAAATTTGCCCTGAACCTGTACCCCTCCATAACCTCCCTGTCTCACTGGAACGTACCATTGCAGAACTCCACACAAATATGCCTTGAACCTGTACCTTCCATAACCTCCCTGACTCACTGGAACGTACAAATGCAGAACTACACTCAGATATGCCCTGAACCTGTACCCCTCCATAACCTCCCAGTCTCACTGGAACGTAGCATTGCAGAACACCACACAAATATGCCCTGAACGTGTACCCGACCATAAGCTCCTTGTCTCACTGGAACGTACCAACGCAGAACTCCACACAAATATGCCCTGAACCTGTACCCTCCATAACCTCCCTGTCTCACTGGAACGTACCAATGCAGAACTACACACAAATATGCCCTGAACCTGCACCCGACCATAACCTCCCTGTCTCACTGGAACGTACCACTGCAGAACTCCACACAAATATGCCCTGAACCTGTACCCTCCATAACCTCCCTGTCTCACTGGAACGTACCAATGCAGAACTCCAGACAAATGTGCCCTGAACCTGTACACCTCCATAACCTCCCTGTCTCACTGGAAAGTACCAATGCAGAACTCCATACAAATATGCCCTGAACCTGTAACCCTCCATAACCTCCCTGTCTCACTGGAACGTACCAATGCAGAACTCCACACAAATATGCCCTGAACCGGTACCCTCTATAACCTCCCTGTCTCACTGGAACGTACCAATGCAGAATTCCACACAAATATGCCCTGAACGTGTACCCGCCAATAACCTCCTTGTCTCACTGGAACGCACCAATGCAGAACTCCACACGAATTTGCCCTGCACCTGTACCCCTCAATAAACTCCCGGTCTCAATGGAACGTACCAATACGGAACTCCACTCAAATATGCCCTGATCCTGTACCGTGCATAACCTCCCTGTCTCACTGGAACGTACCAATGCAGAATTCCACACAAATATGCCCTGAATGTGTACCCGCCCATAACCTCCGTGTCTCACTGGAACGCACCAATGCAGAACTCCACACAAATATGCCCTGAACCTGTACCCTCCATAACCTCCCTGACTCACTGGAACGTACAAATGCAGAACTACACTCAGATATGCCTTGAACCTGTACCCCTCCATAACCTCCCAGTCTCACTGGAATGTACCATTGCAGAACACCACACAAATATGCCCTGAACGTGTACCCGCCCATAAGCTCCTTGTCTCACTGGAACGTTCCAACGCAGAACTCCACACAAATATGCCGTGAAACTGTACCCTCCATAACCTCCCTGTCGCACTGGAACGGTCCAATGCAGAACTACACACAAATATGCCCTGAACCTGTACCCGACCATAACCTCCCTGTCTCACTGGAACGCACCAATGCCGAACTCCACTCAAATTTGCCCTGATCCTGTACCGTGCATAAACCTCCCTGTCTCACTGGAACGTACCATTGCAGAACTCCACACAAATATGCCCTGAACCTGCACCCGACCATAACCTCCCTGTCTCACTGGAATGTACCAATGCAAAACTCCACACAAATAGGCCCTGAACCTGAAACCCTCCATAACCTCCCTGTCTCACTGGAACGTAGCAATGCAGAACTCCACACAAATATGCCCTGAACCTGCACCCGACCATAACCTCCCTGTCTCACTGGAACGACCAATGCAGAACTCCACACAAATATGCCCTGAACCTGTACCCCTCCATAACCTTCTGTCTCAATGGAACGTACCATTGCAGAACAACACACAAATAGGCCCTGAATGTGTACCCGCCCATAACCTCCTTGTCTCACTGGAACGCACCAATGCAGAACTCCACACAAATTTGCCCTGAACCTGTACCCCTCCATAACCTCCCAGTCTCACTGGAACGTACCATTGCAGAACTCCACACAAATATGCCCTGAACCTGTACCTTCCATAACCTCCCTGACTCACTGTAACGTACCAACGCAGAACTCCACACAAATATGCCCTGAACCTATACCCTCCATAACCTCCCTGTCTCACTGGAACGTACAAATGCATAACTACACACAAATATGCCCTGAACCTGTACCCGACCATAACCTCCCTGTCTCACTGGAACGTACCACTGCAGAACTCCACACAAATAAGCCCTGAACCTGTACCCTCCATAACCTCCCTGTCTCACTGGAACGTACCAATGCAGAACTCCAGACAAATGTGCCCTGAACCTGTACACCTCCATAACCTCCCTGTCTCACTGGAAAGTACCAATGCAGAAATCCACACAAATATGCCCTGAACCTGTAACCCTACATAACCTCCCAGTCTCACTGGAATGTACCATTGCAGAACACCACACAAATATGCCCGGAACGTGTACCCGCCCATAAGCTCCTTGTCTCACTGGAACGTACCAACGCAGAACTCCACACAAATATGCCGGGAACCTGTACCCTCCATAACCTCCCTGTCGCACTGGAACGGTCCAATGCAGAACTACACACAAATATGCCCTGAACCTGTACCCGACCACAACCTCCCTGTCTCACTGGAACGCACCAATGCCGAACTCCACTCAAATTTGCTCTGATCCTGTACCGTGCATTAACCTCCCTCTCTCACTGGAACGTACCATTGCAGAACTCCACACAAATATGCCCTGAACCTGCACCCGACCATAACCTCCCTGTCTCACTGGAATGTACCAATGCACAACTCCACACAAATATGCCCTGAACCTGAAACCCTCCATAACCTCCCTGTCTCACTGGAAAGTACCAATGCAGAACTCCACACAAATGTGCCCTGAACCTGCACCCGACCTTAACCTCCCTGTCTCACTGGAACGGACCAATGCAGAACTCCACACAAATAGGCCCTGAACCTGTAACCCTCCATAACCTCCCTGTCTCACTGGAACGTACCAATGCAGAACTCCACACAAATTTGCCCTGAACCTGTACCCCTCCATAAACTCCCAGTCTCACTGGAACGTACCATTGCAGAACTCCACACAAATATGCCCTGAACCTGCACCTTCCATAACCTCCCTGACTCACTGTAACGTACCAACGCAGAACTCCACACAAATATGCCCTGAACCTATACCCTCCATAACCTCCCTGTCTCACTGGAACGTACCAATGCAGAACTACACACAAATATGCCCTGAATGTGTACCCGCCCATAACCTCCCTGTCTCACTGGAACGCACCAATGCAGAACTCCACACAAATTTGCCCTGAACCTGTACCCCTCCATAACCTCCCTGTCTCACTGGAACGTACCATTGCAGAACTCCACACAAATATGCCTTGAACCTGTACCTTCCATAACCTCCCTGACTCACTGGAACGTACAAATGCAGAACTACACTCAGATATGCCCTGAACCTGTACCCCTCCATAACCTCCCAGTCTCACTGGAACGTAGCATTGCAGAACACCACACAAATATGCCCTGAACGTGTACCCGACCATAAGCTCCTTGTCTCACTGGAACGTACCAACGCAGAACTCCACACAAATATGCCCTGAACCTGTACCCTCCATAACCTCCCTGTCTCACTGGAACGTACCAATGCAGAACTACACACAAATATGCCCTGAACCTGCACCCGACCATAACCTCCCTGTCTCACTGGAACGTACCACTGCAGAACTCCACACAAATATGCCCTGAACCTGTACCCTCCATAACCTCCCTGTCTCACTGGAACGTACCAATGCAGAACTCCAGACAAATGTGCCCTGAACCTGTACACCTCCATAACCTCCCTGTCTCACTGGAAAGTACCAATGCAGAACTCCATACAAATATGCCCTGAACCTGTAACCCTCCATAACCTCCCTGTCTCACTGGAACGTACCAATGCAGAACTCCACACAAATATGCCCTGAACCGGTACCCTCTATAACCTCCCTGTCTCACTGGAACGTACCAATGCAGAATTCCACACAAATATGCCCTGAACGTGTACCCGCCAATAACCTCCTTGTCTCACTGGAACGCACCAATGCAGAACTCCACACGAATTTGCCCTGCACCTGTACCCCTCAATAAACTCCCGGTCTCAATGGAACGTACCAATACGGAACTCCACTCAAATATGCCCTGATCCTGTACCGTGCATAACCTCCCTGTCTCACTGGAACGTACCAATGCAGAATTCCACACAAATATGCCCTGAATGTGTACCCGCCCATAACCTCCGTGTCTCACTGGAACGCACCAATGCAGAACTCCACACAAATATGCCCTGAACCTGTACCCTCCATAACCTCCCTGACTCACTGGAACGTACAAATGCAGAACTACACTCAGATATGCCTTGAACCTGTACCCCTCCATAACCTCCCAGTCTCACTGGAATGTACCATTGCAGAACACCACACAAATATGCCCTGAACGTGTACCCGCCCATAAGCTCCTTGTCTCACTGGAACGTTCCAACGCAGAACTCCACACAAATATGCCGTGAAACTGTACCCTCCATAACCTCCCTGTCGCACTGGAACGGTCCAATGCAGAACTACACACAAATATGCCCTGAACCTGTACCCGACCATAACCTCCCTGTCTCACTGGAACGCACCAATGCCGAACTCCACTCAAATTTGCCCTGATCCTGTACCGTGCATAAACCTCCCTGTCTCACTGGAACGTACCATTGCAGAACTCCACACAAATATGCCCTGAACCTGCACCCGACCATAACCTCCCTGTCTCACTGGAATGTACCAATGCAAAACTCCACACAAATAGGCCCTGAACCTGAAACCCTCCATAACCTCCCTGTCTCACTGGAACGTAGCAATGCAGAACTCCACACAAATATGCCCTGAACCTGCACCCGACCATAACCTCCCTGTCTCACTGGAACGACCAATGCAGAACTCCACACAAATATGCCCTGAACCTGTACCCCTCCATAACCTTCTGTCTCAATGGAACGTACCATTGCAGAACAACACACAAATAGGCCCTGAATGTGTACCCGCCCATAACCTCCTTGTCTCACTGGAACGCACCAATGCAGAACTCCACACAAATTTGCCCTGAACCTGTACCCCTCCATAACCTCCCAGTCTCACTGGAACGTACCATTGCAGAACTCCACACAAATATGCCCTGAACCTGTACCTTCCATAACCTCCCTGACTCACTGTAACGTACCAACGCAGAACTCCACACAAATATGCCCTGAACCTATACCCTCCATAACCTCCCTGTCTCACTGGAACGTACAAATGCATAACTACACACAAATATGCCCTGAACCTGTACCCGACCATAACCTCCCTGTCTCACTGGAACGTACCACTGCAGAACTCCACACAAATAAGCCCTGAACCTGTACCCTCCATAACCTCCCTGTCTCACTGGAACGTACCAATGCAGAACTCCAGACAAATGTGCCCTGAACCTGTACACCTCCATAACCTCCCTGTCTCACTGGAAAGTACCAATGCAGAAATCCACACAAATATGCCCTGAACCTGTAACCCTCCATAACCTCTCAGTCTCACTGGAATGTACCATTGCAGAACACCACACAAATATGCCCGGAACGTGTACCCGCCCATAAGCTCCTTGTCTCACTGGAACGTACCAACGCAGAACTCCACACAAATATGCCGGGAACCTGTACCCTCCATAACCTCCCTGTCGCACTGGAACGGTCCAATGCAGAACTACACACAAATATGCCCTGAACCTGTACCCGACCACAACCTCCCTGTCTCACTGGAACGCACCAATGCCGAACTCCACTCAAATTTGCTCTGATCCTGTACCGTGCATAGACCTCCCTGTCTCACTGGAACGTACCATTGCAGAACACCACACAAATATGCCCTGAACCTGTACCCCTCCATAACCTCCCTGTCTCACTGGAAAGTACCAATGCAGAACTCCACACAAATTTGCCCTGAACCTGTACCCCTCAATAACCTCCCTGTCTCTCTGAAACGTACCAATGCAGAATTCCACTCAAATATGCGCTGATCCTGTACCGTGCATAACCTCCCTGTCTCACTGGAACGTACCATTGCAGAACACCACACAAATATGCCCTGAACCTGTACCCCTCCATAACCTCCCTGTCTCACTGGAAAGTACCAATGCAGAACTCCACACAAATATGCCCTGAACCTGCACCCGACCTTAACCTCCCTGTCTCACTGGAACGGACCAATGCAGAACTCCACACAAATAGGCCCTGAACCTGTAACCCTCCATAACCTCCCTGTCTCACTGGAACGTACCAATGCAGAACTCCACACAAATATGCCCTGAACCGGTACCCTCCATAACCTCCCTGTCTCACTGGAACGGACCAATGCAGAATTCCACGCAAATATGCCCTGAACGTGTACCCGCCCATAACTTCCTTGTCTCACTGGAACGCACCAATGCAGAACTCCACACAAATATGCCCTGAACCTGTACCGTGCATAACCTCCCTGTCTCACTGGAACGTGCCATTGCAGAACACCACACAAATATGCCCTGAACCTGCACCCGACCATACCCTCCCTGTCTCACTGGAACGTACCAATGCAGAACTCCACACAAATAGACCCTGAACCTGTAACGCTCCATAACCTCCCTGTCTCACTGGAATGTACCAATGCAGAACTCCACACAAATATGCCCTGAACCGGTACCCTCCATAACCTCCCTGTCTCACTGGAACGTACCAATGCAGAATTCCACACAAATATCCCCTGAACGAGTACACGCCCATAACTTCCTTGTCTCACTGGAACGCACCAATGCAGAACTCCACACAAATATGCCCTGAACCTGCACCCGACCTTAACCTCCCTGTCTCACTGGAACGGACCAATGCAGAACTCCACACAAATAGGCCCTGAACCTGTAACCCTCCATAACCTCCCTGTCTCACTGGAACGTACCAATGCAGAACTCCACACAAATTTGCCCTGAACCTGTACCCCTCCATAAACTCCCAGTCTCACTGGAACGTACCATTGCAGAACTCCACACAAATATGCCCTGAACCTGCACCTTCCATAACCTCCCTGACTCACTGTAACGTACCAACGCAGAACTCCACACAAATATGCCCTGAACCTATACCCTCCATAACCTCCCTGTCTCACTGGAACGTACCAATGCAGAACTACACACAAATATGCCCTGAATGTGTACCCGCCCATAACCTCCCTGTCTCACTGGAACGCACCAATGCAGAACTCCACACAAATTTGCCCTGAACCTGTACCCCTCCATAACCTCCCTGTCTCACTGGAACGTACCATTGCAGAACTCCACACAAATATGCCTTGAACCTGTACCTTCCATAACCTCCCTGACTCACTGGAACGTACAAATGCAGAACTACACTCAGATATGCCCTGAACCTGTACCCCTCCATAACCTCCCAGTCTCACTGGAACGTAGCATTGCAGAACACCACACAAATATGCCCTGAACGTGTACCCGACCATAAGCTCCTTGTCTCACTGGAACGTACCAACGCAGAACTCCACACAAATATGCCCTGAACCTGTACCCTCCATAACCTCCCTGTCTCACTGGAACGTACCAATGCAGAACTACACACAAATATGCCCTGAACCTGCACCCGACCATAACCTCCCTGTCTCACTGGAACGTACCACTGCAGAACTCCACACAAATATGCCCTGAACCTGTACCCTCCATAACCTCCCTGTCTCACTGGAACGTACCAATGCAGAACTCCAGACAAATGTGCCCTGAACCTGTACACCTCCATAACCTCCCTGTCTCACTGGAAAGTACCAATGCAGAACTCCATACAAATATGCCCTGAACCTGTAACCCTCCATAACCTCCCTGTCTCACTGGAACGTACCAATGCAGAACTCCACACAAATATGCCCTGAACCGGTACCCTCTATAACCTCCCTGTCTCACTGGAACGTACCAATGCAGAATTCCACACAAATATGCCCTGAACGTGTACCCGCCAATAACCTCCTTGTCTCACTGGAACGCACCAATGCAGAACTCCACACGAATTTGCCCTGCACCTGTACCCCTCAATAAACTCCCGGTCTCAATGGAACGTACCAATACGGAACTCCACTCAAATATGCCCTGATCCTGTACCGTGCATAACCTCCCTGTCTCACTGGAACGTACCAATGCAGAATTCCACACAAATATGCCCTGAATGTGTACCCGCCCATAACCTCCGTGTCTCACTGGAACGCACCAATGCAGAACTCCACACAAATATGCCCTGAACCTGTACCCTCCATAACCTCCCTGACTCACTGGAACGTACAAATGCAGAACTACACTCAGATATGCCTTGAACCTGTACCCCTCCATAACCTCCCAGTCTCACTGGAATGTACCATTGCAGAACACCACACAAATATGCCCTGAACGTGTACCCGCCCATAAGCTCCTTGTCTCACTGGAACGTTCCAACGCAGAACTCCACACAAATATGCCGTGAAACTGTACCCTCCATAACCTCCCTGTCGCACTGGAACGGTCCAATGCAGAACTACACACAAATATGCCCTGAACCTGTACCCGACCATAACCTCCCTGTCTCACTGGAACGCACCAATGCCGAACTCCACTCAAATTTGCCCTGATCCTGTACCGTGCATAAACCTCCCTGTCTCACTGGAACGTACCATTGCAGAACTCCACACAAATATGCCCTGAACCTGCACCCGACCATAACCTCCCTGTCTCACTGGAATGTACCAATGCAAAACTCCACACAAATAGGCCCTGAACCTGAAACCCTCCATAACCTCCCTGTCTCACTGGAACGTAGCAATGCAGAACTCCACACAAATATGCCCTGAACCTGCACCCGACCATAACCTCCCTGTCTCACTGGAACGACCAATGCAGAACTCCACACAAATATGCCCTGAACCTGTACCCCTCCATAACCTTCTGTCTCAATGGAACGTACCATTGCAGAACAACACACAAATAGGCCCTGAATGTGTACCCGCCCATAACCTCCTTGTCTCACTGGAACGCACCAATGCAGAACTCCACACAAATTTGCCCTGAACCTGTACCCCTCCATAACCTCCCAGTCTCACTGGAACGTACCATTGCAGAACTCCACACAAATATGCCCTGAACCTGTACCTTCCATAACCTCCCTGACTCACTGTAACGTACCAACGCAGAACTCCACACAAATATGCCCTGAACCTATACCCTCCATAACCTCCCTGTCTCACTGGAACGTACAAATGCATAACTACACACAAATATGCCCTGAACCTGTACCCGACCATAACCTCCCTGTCTCACTGGAACGTACCACTGCAGAACTCCACACAAATAAGCCCTGAACCTGTACCCTCCATAACCTCCCTGTCTCACTGGAACGTACCAATGCAGAACTCCAGACAAATGTGCCCTGAACCTGTACACCTCCATAACCTCCCTGTCTCACTGGAAAGTACCAATGCAGAAATCCACACAAATATGCCCTGAACCTGTAACCCTCCATAACCTCCCAGTCTCACTGGAATGTACCATTGCAGAACACCACACAAATATGCCCGGAACGTGTACCCGCCCATAAGCTCCTTGTCTCACTGGAACGTACCAACGCAGAACTCCACACAAATATGCCGGGAACCTGTACCCTCCATAACCTCCCTGTCGCACTGGAACGGTCCAATGCAGAACTACACACAAATATGCCCTGAACCTGTACCCGACCACAACCTCCCTGTCTCACTGGAACGCACCAATGCCGAACTCCACTCAAATTTGCTCTGATCCTGTACCGTGCATAGACCTCCCTGTCTCACTGGAACGTACCAATGCAGAACACCACACAAATATGCCCTGAACCTGTACCCCTCCATAACCTCCCTGTCTCACTGGAAAGTACCAATGCAGAACTCCACACAAATTTGCCCTGAACCTGTACCCCTCAATAACCTCCCTGTCTCTCTGAAACGTACCAATGCAGAATTCCACTCAAATATGCGCTGATCCTGTACCGTGCATAACCTCCCTGTCTCACTGGAACGTACCATTGCAGAACACCACACAAATATGCCCTGAACCTGTACCCCTCCATAACCTCCCTGTCTCACTGGAAAGTACCAATGCAGAACTCCACACAAATATGCCCTGAACCTGCACCCGACCTTAACCTCCCTGTCTCACTGGAACGGACCAATGCAGAACTCCACACAAATAGGCCCTGAACCTGTAACCCTCCATAACCTCCCTGTCTCACTGGAACGTACCAATGCAGAACTCCACACAAATATGCCCTGAACCGGTACCCTCCATAACCTCCCTGTCTCACTGGAACGGACCAATGCAGAATTCCACGCAAATATGCCCTGAACGTGTACCCGCCCATAACTTCCTTGTCTCACTGGAACGCACCAATGCAGAACTCCACACAAATATGCCCTGAACCTGTACCGTGCATAACCTCCCTGTCTCACTGGAACGTGCCATTGCAGAACACCACACAAATATGCCCTGAACCTGCACCCGACCATACCCTCCCTGTCTCACTGGAACGTACCAATGCAGAACTCCACACAAATAGACCCTGAACCTGTAACGCTCCATAACCTCCCTGTCTCACTGGAATGTACCAATGCAGAACTCCACACAAATATGCCCTGAACCGGTACCCTCCATAACCTCCCTGTCTCACTGGAACGTACCAATGCAGAATTCCACACAAATATCCCCTGAACGAGTACACGCCCATAACTTCCTTGTCTCACTGGAACGCACCAATGCAGAACTCCACACAAATATGCCCTGAACCTGCACCCGACCTTAACCTCCCTGTCTCACTGGAACGGACCAATGCAGAACTCCACACAAATAGGCCCTGAACCTGTAACCCTCCATAACCTCCCTGTCTCACTGGAACGTACCAATGCAGAACTCCACACAAATTTGCCCTGAACCTGTACCCCTCCATAAACTCCCAGTCTCACTGGAACGTACCATTGCAGAACTCCACACAAATATGCCCTGAACCTGCACCTTCCATAACCTCCCTGACTCACTGTAACGTACCAACGCAGAACTCCACACAAATATGCCCTGAACCTATACCCTCCATAACCTCCCTGTCTCACTGGAACGTACCAATGCAGAACTACACACAAATATGCCCTGAATGTGTACCCGCCCATAACCTCCCTGTCTCACTGGAACGCACCAATGCAGAACTCCACACAAATTTGCCCTGAACCTGTACCCCTCCATAACCTCCCTGTCTCACTGGAACGTACCATTGCAGAACTCCACACAAATATGCCTTGAACCTGTACCTTCCATAACCTCCCTGACTCACTGGAACGTACAAATGCAGAACTACACTCAGATATGCCCTGAACCTGTACCCCTCCATAACCTCCCAGTCTCACTGGAACGTAGCATTGCAGAACACCACACAAATATGCCCTGAACGTGTACCCGACCATAAGCTCCTTGTCTCACTGGAACGTACCAACGCAGAACTCCACACAAATATGCCCTGAACCTGTACCCTCCATAACCTCCCTGTCTCACTGGAACGTACCAATGCAGAACTACACACAAATATGCCCTGAACCTGCACCCGACCATAACCTCCCTGTCTCACTGGAACGTACCACTGCAGAACTCCACACAAATATGCCCTGAACCTGTACCCTCCATAACCTCCCTGTCTCACTGGAACGTACCAATGCAGAACTCCAGACAAATGTGCCCTGAACCTGTACACCTCCATAACCTCCCTGTCTCACTGGAAAGTACCAATGCAGAACTCCATACAAATATGCCCTGAACCTGTAACCCTCCATAACCTCCCTGTCTCACTGGAACGTACCAATGCAGAACTCCACACAAATATGCCCTGAACCGGTACCCTCTATAACCTCCCTGTCTCACTGGAACGTACCAATGCAGAATTCCACACAAATATGCCCTGAACGTGTACCCGCCAATAACCTCCTTGTCTCACTGGAACGCACCAATGCAGAACTCCACACGAATTTGCCCTGCACCTGTACCCCTCAATAAACTCCCGGTCTCAATGGAACGTACCAATACGGAACTCCACTCAAATATGCCCTGATCCTGTACCGTGCATAACCTCCCTGTCTCACTGGAACGTACCAATGCAGAATTCCACACAAATATGCCCTGAATGTGTACCCGCCCATAACCTCCGTGTCTCACTGGAACGCACCAATGCAGAACTCCACACAAATATGCCCTGAACCTGTACCCTCCATAACCTCCCTGACTCACTGGAACGTACAAATGCAGAACTACACTCAGATATGCCTTGAACCTGTACCCCTCCATAACCTCCCAGTCTCACTGGAATGTACCATTGCAGAACACCACACAAATATGCCCTGAACGTGTACCCGCCCGTAAGCTCCTTGTCTCACTGGAACGTTCCAACGCAGAACTCCACACAAATATGCCGTGAAACTGTACCCTCCATAACCTCCCTGTCGCACTGGAACGGTCCAATGCAGAACTACACACAAATATGCCCTGAACCTGTACCCGACCATAACCTCCCTGTCTCACTGGAACGCACCAATGCCGAACTCCACTCAAATTTGCCCTGATCCTGTACCGTGCATAAACCTCCCTGTCTCACTGGAACGTACCATTGCAGAACTCCACACAAATATGCCCTGAATCTGCACCCGACCATAACCTCCCTGTCTCACTGGAATGTACCAATGCAAAACTCCACACAAATAGGCCCTGAACCTGAAACCCTCCATAACCTCCCTGTCTCACTGGAACGTAGCAATGCAGAACTCCACACAAATATGCCCTGAACCTGCACCCGACCATAACCTCCCTGTCTCACTGGAACGACCAATGCAGAACTCCACACAAATATGCCCTGAACCTGTACCCCTCCATAACCTTCTGTCTCAATGGAACGTACCATTGCAGAACAACACACAAATAGGCCCTGAATGTGTACCCGCCCATAACCTCCTTGTCTCACTGGAACGCACCAATGCAGAACTCCACACAAATTTGCCCTGAACCTGTACCCCTCCATAACCTCCCAGTCTCACTGGAACGTACCATTGCAGAACTCCACACAAATATGCCCTGAACCTGTACCTTCCATAACCTCCCTGACTCACTGTAACGTACCAACGCAGAACTCCACACAAATATGCCCTGAACCTATACCCTCCATAACCTCCCTGTCTCACTGGAACGTACAAATGCATAACTACACACAAATATGCCCTGAACCTGTACCCGACCATAACCTCCCTGTCTCACTGGAACGTACCACTGCAGAACTCCACACAAATAAGCCCTGAACCTGTACCCTCCATAACCTCCCTGTCTCACTGGAACGTACCAATGCAGAACTCCAGACAAATGTGCCCTGAACCTGTACACCTCCATAACCTCCCTGTCTCACTGGAAAGTACCAATGCAGAAATCCACACAAATATGCCCTGAACCTGTAACCCTCCATAACCTCCCAGTCTCACTGGAATGTACCATTGCAGAACACCACACAAATATGCCCGGAACGTGTACCCGCCCATAAGCTCCTTGTCTCACTGGAACGTACCAACGCAGAACTCCACACAAATATGCCGGGAACCTGTACCCTCCATAACCTCCCTGTCGCACTGGAACGGTCCAATGCAGAACTACACACAAATATGCCCTGAACCTGTACCCGACCACAACCTCCCTGTCTCACTGGAACGCACCAATGCCGAACTCCACTCAAATTTGCTCTGATCCTGTACCGTGCATAGACCTCCCTGTCTCACTGGAACGTACCATTGCAGAACACCACACAAATATGCCCTTAACCTGTACCCCTCCATAACCTCCCTGTCTCACTGGAAAGTACCAATGCAGAACTCCACACAAATTTGCCCTGAACCTGTACCCCTCAATAACCTCCCTGTCTCTCTGAAACGTACCAATGCAGAATTCCACTCAAATATGCGCTGATCCTGTACCGTGCATAACCTCCCTGTCTCACTGGAACGTACCATTGCAGAACACCACACAAATATGCCCTGAACCTGTACCCCTCCATAACCTCCCTGTCTCACTGGAAAGTACCAATGCAGAACTCCACACAAATATGCCCTGAACCTGCACCCGACCTTAACCTCCCTGTCTCACTGGAACGGACCAATGCAGAACTCCACACAAATAGGCCCTGAACCTGTAACCCTCCATAACCTCCCTGTCTCACTGGAACGTACCAATGCAGAACTCCACACAAATATGCCCTGAACCGGTACCCTCCATAACCTCCCTGTCTCACTGGAACGGACCAATGCAGAATTCCACGCAAATATGCCCTGAACGTGTACCCGCCCATAACTTCCTTGTCTCACTGGAACGCACCAATGCAGAACTCCACACAAATATGCCCTGAACCTGTACCGTGCATAACCTCCCTGTCTCACTGGAACGTACCATTGCAGAACACCACACAAATATGCCCTGAACCTGTACCCCTCCATAACCTCCCTGTCTCACTGGAAAGTACCAATGCAGAACTCCACACAAATATGCCCTGAACCTGCACCCGACCTTAACCTCCCTGTCTCACTGGAACGGACCAATGCAGAACTCCACACAAATAGGCCCTGAACCTGTAACCCTCCATAACCTCCCTGTCTCACTGGAACGTGCCATTGCAGAACACCACACAAATATGCCCTGAACCTGCACCCGACCATACCCTCCCTGTCTCACTGGAACGTACCAATGCAGAACTCCACACAAATAGACCCTGAACCTGTAACGCTCCATAACCTCCCTGTCTCACTGGAATGTACCAATGCAGAACTCCACACAAATATGCCCTGAACCGGTACCCTCCATAACCTCCCTGTCTCACTGGAACGTACCAATGCAGAATTCCACACAAATATCCCCTGAACGAGTACACGCCCATAACTTCCTTGTCTCACTGGAACGCACCAATGCAGAACTCCACACAAATATGCCCTGAACCTGTACCGTGCATAACCTCCCTGTCTCACCGGAACGTACCATTGCAGAACACCACACAAATATGCCCTGAACCTGTACCCCTCCATAACCTCCCTGTCTCACTGGAAAGTACCAATGCAGAACTCCACACAAATATGCCCTGAACCTGCACCCGACCATAACCTCCCTGTCTCACTGGAACGTACCAATGCAGAACTCCACAAAAATAGGCCCTGAACCTGTAACCCTCCATAACCTCCCTGCCTCACTGGAACGTACCAATGAAGAACTCCACACAAATATGCCCTGAACCGGTAACCTCCATAACCTCCCTGTCTCATTGGATCGTCCCACTGCAGAACTCCATGCAAATATGCCATGAACCGGTACCGTGCATAACCTCCCTGTCTCACTGGAACGTACCAATGCAGACCTCCACACAAATTTGCCCTGAACCTGTACCCCTCCATAAACTCCCAGTCTCACTGGAACGTACCATTGCAGAACTCCACACAAATATGCCCTGAACCTGTACCTTCCATAACCTCCCTGACTCACTGTAACGTACCAACGCAGAACTCCACACAAATATGCCCTGAACCTATACCCTCCATAACCTCCCTGTCTCACTGGAACGTACCAATGCAGAACTACACACAAATATGCCCTGAATGTGTACCCGCCCATAACCTCCCTGTCTCACTGGAACGCACCAATGCAGAACTCCACACAAATTTGCCCTGAACCTGTACCCCTCCATAACCTCCCTGTCTCACTGGAACGTACCATTGCAGAACTCCACACAAATATGCCTTGAACCTGTACCTTCCATAACCTCCCTGACTCACTGGAACGTACAAATGCAGAACTACACTCAGATATGCCCTGAACCTGTACCCCTGCATAACCTCCCAGTCTCACTGGAACGTAGCATTGCAGAACACCACACAAATATGCCCTGAACGTGTACCCGACCATAAGCTCCTTGTCTCACTGGAACGTACCAACGCAGAACTCCACACAAATATGCCCTGAACCTGTACCCTCCATAACCTCCCTGTCTCACTGGAACGTACCAATGCAGAACTACACACAAATATGCCCTGAACCTGCACCCGACCATAACCTCCCTGTCTCACTGGAACGTACCACTGCAGAACTCCACACAAATATGCCCTGAACCTGTACCCTCCATAACCTCCCTGTCTCACTGGAACGTACCAATGCAGAACTCCAGACAAATGTGCCCTGAACCTGTACACCTCCATAACCTCCCTGTCTCACTGGAAAGTACCAATGCAGAACTCCGTACAAATATGCCCTGAACCTGTAACCCTCCATAACCTCCCTGTCTCACTGGAACGTACCAATGCAGAACTCCACACAAATATGCCCTGAACCGGTACCCTCCATAACCTCCCTGTCTCACTGGAACGTACCAATGCAGAATTCCACACAAATATGCCCTGAACGTATACCCGCCAATAACCTCCTTGTCTCACTGGAACGCACCAATGCAGAACTCCACACGAATTTGCCCTGCACCTGTACCCCTCAATAAACTCCTGGTCTCAATGGAACGTACCAATACGGAACTCCACTCAAATATGCCCTGATCCTGTACCGTGCATAACCTCCCTGTCTCACTGGAACGTACCAATGCAGAATTCCACACAAATATGCCCTGAATGTGTACCCGCCCATAACCTCCGTGTCTCACTGGAACGCACCAATGCAGAACTCCACACAAATATGCCCTGAACCTGTACCCTCCATAACCTCCCTGACTCACTGGAACGTACAAATGCAGAACTACACTCAGATATGCCTTGAACCTGTACCCCTCCATAACCTCCCAGTCTCACTGGAATGTACCATTGCAGAACACCACACAAATATGCCCTGAACGTGTACCCGCCCATAAGCTCCTTGTCTCACTGGAACGTTCCAACGCAGAGCTCCACACAAATATGCCGTGAAACTGTACCCTCCATAACCTCCCTGTCGCACTGGAACGGTCCAATGCAGAACTACACACAAATATGCCCTGAACCTGTACCCGACCATAACCTCCCTGTCTCACTGGAACGCACCAATGCCGAACTCCACTCAAATTTGCCCTGATCCTGTACCGTGCATAAACCTCCCTGTCTCACTGGAACGTACCATTGCAGAACTCCACACAAATATGCCCTGATCCTGTACCCTCCATAACCTCCCTGTCTCACTGGAACGTAGCAATGCAGAACTCCACACAAATATGCCCTGAACCTGCACCCGACCATAGCCTCCCTGTCTCACTGGAACGACCAATGCAGAACTCCACACAAATATGCCCTGAACCTGTACCCCTCCATAACCTTCTGTCTCAATGGAACGTACCATTGCAGAACAACACACAAATAGGCCCTGAATGTGTACCCGCCCATAACCTCCTTGTCTCACTGGAACGCACCAATGCAGAACTCCACACAAATTTGCCCTGAACCTGTACCCCTCCATAGCCTCCCAGTCTCACTGGAACGTACCATTGCAGAACTCCACACAAATATGCCCTGAACCTGTACCTTCCATAACCTCCCTGACTCACTGTAACGTACCAACGCAGAACTCCACACAAATATGCCCTGAACCTATACCCTCCATAACCTCCCTGTCTCACTGGAACGTACAAATGCATAACTACACACAAATATGCCCTGAACCTGTACCCGACCATAACCTCCCTGTCTCACTGGAACGTACCACTGCAGAACTCCACACAAATAAGCCCTGAACCTGTACCCTCCATAACCTCCCTGTCTCACTGGAACATACCAATGCAGAACTCCAGACAAATGTGCCCTGAACCTGTACACCTCCATAACCTCCCTGTCTCACTGGAAAGTACCAATGCAGAAATCCACACAAATATGCCCTGAACCTGTAACCCTCCATAACCTCCCTGTCTCACTGGAACGTACCAATGCAGAACTCCACACAAATATGCCCTGAACCGGTACCCTCCATAACCTCCCTGTCTCACTGGAACGTACCAATGCAGAATTCCACACAAATATGCCCTGAACGTGTACCCGCCAATAACCTCCTTGTCTCACTGGAACGCACCAATGCAGAACTCCACACAAATTTGCCCTGAACCTGTACCCCTCAATAACCTCCCTGTCTCACTGGAACGTACCAATGCGGAACTCCACTCAAATATGCCCTGATCCTGTACCGTGCATAACCTCCCTGTCTCACTGGAACGTACCAATGCAGAATTCCACACAAATATGCCCTGAGTGTGTACCCGCCCATAACCTCCGTGTCTCACTGGAACGCACCAATGCAGAACTCCACACAAATATGCCCTGAACCTGCACCCGACCATAACCTCTCTGTCTCACTGGAATGTACCAATGCACAACTCCACACAAATATGCCCTGAACCTGAAACCCTCCATAACCTCCCTGTCTCACTGGAAAGTACCAATGCAGAACTCCACACAAATATGCCCTGAACCTGTACCCGCCCATAACTTCCTTGTCTCACTGGAACGCACCAATGCAGAACTCCACACAAATTTGCCCTGCACCTGTAACCCTCAATAACCTCCCTGTCTCACTGGAACGTACCAATGCGGAACTCCACTCAAATATGCCCTGATCCTGTACCGTGCATAACCTCCCTGTCTCACTGGAACGTACCAATGCAGAACTCCACAGAAATATGCCCTGGACCGGTACCCTCCATAACCTCCCTGTCTCACTGGAACGTACCAATGCAGAATTCCACACAAATATGCCCTGAACGTGTACCCGCCCATAACTTCCTTGTCTCACTGGAACGCACCAATGCAGAACTCCACACAAATATGCCCTGAACCTGTACCGTGCATAACCTCCCTGTCTCACTGGAACGTACTATTGCAGAACACCACACAAATATGCCCTGAACCTGTACCCCTCCATAACCTCCCTCTCTCACTGGAAAGTACCAATGCAGAACTCCACACAAATATGCCCTGAACCTGCACCCGACCATACCCTCCCTGTCTCACTGGAACGTACCAATGCAGAACTCCACACAAATAGACCCTGAACCTGTAACGCTCCATAACCTCCCTGTCTCACTGGAACGTACCAATGCAGAACTCCACACAAATATGCCCTGAACCGGTACCCTCCATAACCTCCCTGTCTCACTGGAACGTACCAATGCAGAATTCCACACAAATATCCCCTGAACGAGTACCCGCCCATAACTTCCTTGTCTCACTGGAACGCACCAATGCAGAACTCCACACAAATATGCCCTGAACCTGTACCGTGCATAACCTCCCGGTCTCACTGGAACGTACCATTGCAGAACACCAGACAAATATGCCCTGAACCTGTACCCCTCCATAACCTCCCTGTCTCACTGGAAAGTACCAATGCAGAACTCCACACAAATATGCCCTGAACCTGCACCCGACCATAACCTCCCAGTCTCACTGGAACGTACCAATGCAGAACTCCACAAAAATATGCCATGAACCGGTACCGTGCATAACCTCCCTGTCTCACTGGAACGTACAAATGCAGAACTACACTCAGATATGCCCTGAACCTGTACCCCTCCATAACCTCCCAGTCTCACTGGAACGTACCATTGCAGAACACCACACAATTATGCCCTGAACGTGTACCCGACCATAAGCTCCTTGTCTCACTGGAACGTACCAACGCAGAACTCCACACAAATATGCCCTGAACCTGTACCCTCCATAAGCTCCCTGTCTCACTGGAACGTACCAATGCAGAACTACACACATATATGCCCTGAACCTGTACCCGACCATAACCTCCCTGTCTCACTGGAACGCACCAATGCCAAACTCCACTCAAATATGCCCTGATCGTGTACCGTGCATAACCTCCCTGTCTCACTGGAACGTACCATTGCAGAACACTACACAAATATTCCCTGAACCTGTACCCCTCCATAACCTCCCTGTCTCACTGGAAAGTACCAATGCAGAACTCCACACAAATATGCCCTGAACCTGCACCCGACCATAACCTCCCTGTCTCACTGGAACGTACCACTGCAGAACTCCACACAAATATGCGCTTAACCTGTACCCTCCATAACCTCCCTGTCTCACTGGAACGTACTAATGCAGAACTCCAGACAAATGTGCCCTGAACCGGTACACCTCCATAACCTCCCTGTCTCACTGGAAAGTACCAATGGAGAACTTCACACAAATATGCCCTTTACCTGTAACCCTCCATAACCTCCCTGTCTCACTGGAACGTACCAATGCAGAACTCCACACAAATATGCCCTGAACCGGTACCCTCCATAACCTCCCTGTCTCACTGGAACGTACCAATGCAGAATTCCACACAAATGTGCCCTGAACGTGTACCCGCCAATAACCTCCTTGTCTCACTGGAACGCACCAATGCAGAACTCCACACAAATAGACCCTGAACCTGTAACGCTCCATAACCTCCCTGTCTCACTGGAACGTACCAATGCAGAACTCCACACAAATATGCCCTGAACCGGTACCCTCCATAACCTCCCTGTCTCACTGGAACGTACCAATGCAGAATTCCACACAAATATCCCCTGAACGAGTACCCGCCCATAACTTCCTTGTCTCACTGGAACGCACCAATGCAGAACTCCACACAAATATGCCCTGAACCTGTACCGTGCATAACCTCCCGGTCTCACTGGAACGTACCATTGCAGAACACCAGACAAATATGCCCTGAACCTGTACCCCTCCATAACCTCCCGGTCTCACTGGAACGTACCATTGCAGAACACCAGACAAATATGCCCTGAACCTGTACCCCTCCATAACCTCCCTGTCTCACTGGAACGTACGATTGCAGAACACCACACAAATATGCCCTGAACCTGTACCCCTCCATAACCTCACTGTCTCACTGGAACGTACCATTGCAGAACTCCACACAAATATGCCCTGAACCTGTAACTTCCATAACCTCCCTGACTCACTGGAACGTACAAATGCAGAACTACACTCAGATATGCCCTGAACCTGTACCCCTCCATAACCTCCCAGTCTCACTGGAACGTACCATTGCAGAACACCACACAATTATGCCCTGAACGTGTACCCGACCATAAGCTCCTTGTCTCACTGGAACGTACCAACGCAGAACTCCACACAAATATGCCCTGAACCTGTACCCTCCATAAGCTCCCTGTCTCACTGGAAAGTACCAATGCAGAACTACACACATATATGCCCTGAACCTGTACCCGACCATAACCTCCCTGTCTCACTGGAACGCACCAATGCCAAACTCCACTCAAATATGCCCTGATCGTGTACCGTGCATAACCTCCCTGTCTCACTGGAACGTACCATTGCAGAACACTACACAAATATTCCCTGAACCTGTACCCCTCCATAACCTCCCTGTCTCACTGGAAAGTACCAATGCAGAACTCCACACAAATATGCCCTGAACCTGCACCCGACCATAACCTCCCTGTCTCACTGGAACGTACCACTGCAGAACTCCACACAAATATGCGCTTAACCTGTACCCTCCATAACCTCCCTGTCTCACTGGAACGTACTAATGCAGAACTCCAGACAAATGTGCCCTGAACCGGTACACCTCCATAACCTCCCTGTCTCACTGGAAAGTACCAATGGAGAACTTCACACAAATATGCCCTTTACCTGTAACCCTCCATAACCTCCCTGTCTCACTGGAACGTACCAATGCAGAACTCCACACAAATATGCCCTGAACCGGTACCCTCCATAACCTCCCTGTCTCACTGGAACGTACCAATGCAGAATTCCACACAAATGTGCCCTGAACGTGTACCCGCCAATAACCTCCTTGTCTCACTGGAACGCACCAATGCAGAACTCCACACAAATTTGCCCTGCACCTGTAACCCTCAATAACCTCCCTGTCTCACTGGAACGTACCAATGCGGAACTCCACTCAAATATGCCCTGATCCTGTACCGTGCATAACCTCCCTGTCTCACTGGAACGTACCAATGCAGAACTCCACAGAAATATGCCCTGGACCGGTACCCTCCATAACCTCCCTGTCTCACTGGAACGTACCAATGCAGAATTCCACACAAATATGCCCTGAACGTGTACCCGCCCATAACTTCCTTGTCTCACTGGAACGCACCAATGCAGAACTCCACACAAATATGCCCTGAACCTGTACCGTGCATAACCTCCCTGTCTCACTGGAACGTACTATTGCAGAACACCACACAAATATGCCCTGAACCTGTACCCCTCCATAACCTCCCTCTCTCACTGGAAAGTACCAATGCAGAACTCCACACAAATATGCCCTGAACCTGCACCCGACCATACCCTCCCTGTCTCACTGGAACGTACCAATGCAGAACTCCACACAAATAGACCCTGAACCTGTAACGCTCCATAACCTCCCTGTCTCACTGGAACGTACCAATGCAGAACTCCACACAAATATGCCCTGAACCGGTACCCTCCATAACCTCCCTGTCTCACTGGAACGTACCAATGCAGAATTCCACACAAATATCCCCTGAACGAGTACCCGCCCATAACTTCCTTGTCTCACTGGAACGCACCAATGCAGAACTCCACACAAATATGCCCTGAACCTGTACCGTGCATAACCTCCCGGTCTCACTGGAACGTACCATTGCAGAACACCAGACAAATATGCCCTGAACCTGTACCCCTCCATAACCTCCCTGTCTCACTGGAAAGTACCAATGCAGAACTCCACACAAATATGCCCTGAACCTGCACCCGACCATAACCTCCCTGTCTCACTGGAACGTACCAATGCAGAACTCCACAAAAATATGCCATGAACCGGTACCGTGCATAACCTCCCTGTCTCACTGGAACGTACGATTGCAGAACACCACACAAATATGCCCTGAACCTGTACCCCTCCATAACCTCCCTGTCTCACTGGAACGTACCATTGCAGAACTCCACACAAATATGCCCTGAACCTGTAACTTCCATAACCTCCCTGACTCACTGGAACGTACAAATGCAGAACTACACTCAGATATGCCCTGAACCTGTACCCCTCCATAACCTCCCAGTCTCACTGGAACGTACCATTGCAGAACACCACACAAATATGCCCTGAACGTGTACCCGACCATAAGCTCCTTGTCTCACTGGAACGTACCAACGCAGAACACTACACAAATATTCCCTGAACCTGCACCCCTCCATAACCTCCCTGTCTCACTGGAAAGTACCAATGCAGAACTCCACACAAATATGCCCTGAACCTGCACCCGACCATAACCTCCCTGTCTCACTGGAACGTACCACTGCAGAACTCCACACAAATATGCGCTTAGCCTGTACCCTCCATAACCTCCCTGTCTCACTGGAACGTACTAATGCAGAACTCCAGACAAATGTGCCCTGAACCGGTACACCTCCATAACCTCCCTGTCTCACTGGAAAGTACCAATGGAGAACTTCACACAAATATGCCCTTTACCTGTAACCCTCCATAACCTCCCTGTCTCACTGGAACGTACCAATGCAGAACTCCACACAAATATGCCCTGAACCGGTACCCTCCATAACCTCCCTGTCTCACTGGAACGTACCAATGCAGAATTCCACACAAATGTGCCCTGAACGTGTACCCGCCAATAACCTCCTTGTCTCACTGGAACGCACCAATGCAGAACTCCACACAAATTTGCCCTGCACCTGTACCCCTCAATATCCTCCCTGTCTCACTGGAACGTACCAATGCGGAACTCCACTCAAATATGCCCTGATCCTGTACCGTGCATAACCTCCCTGTCTCACGGGAACGTACCAATGCAGAATTCCACACAAATATGCCCTGAAAGTGTACCCGCCCATAACCTCCCTGTCTCACTGGAACGCACCAATGCAGAACTCCACACAAATATGCCCTGAACCTTTACCCTCCATAACCTCCCTGAATCACTGGAACGTACAAATGCCAGAACTACACTCAGATATGCCTTGAACCTGTACCCCTCCATAACCTCCCAGTCTCACTGGAATGTACCATTGCAGAACACCACACAAATATGCCCTGAACGTGTACCCGCCCATAAGCTCCTTGTCTCACTGGAACGTACCAACGCAGAACTCCACACAAATATGCCGTGAACCTGTACCCTCCATAACCTCCCTGTCGCACTGGAACGGTCCAATGCAGAACTACACACAAATATGTCCTGAACCTGTACCCGACCATAACCTCCCTGTCTCACTGGAACGCACCAATGCCGAACTCCACTCAAATATGCCCTGATCCGGTACACCTCCATAACCTCCCTGTCTCACTGGAAAGTACCAATGGAGAACTACACACAAATATGCCCTTTACCTGTAACCCTCCATAACCTCCCTGTCTCACTGGAACGTACCAATGCAGAACTCCACACAAATATGCCCTGAACCGGTACCCTCCATAACCTCCCTGTCTCACTGGAACGTACCAATGCAGAATTCCACACAAATGTGCCCTGAACGTGCACCCGCCAATAACCTCCTTGTCTCACTGGAACGCACCAATGCAGAACTCCACACAAATTTGCCCTGCACCTGTACCCCTCAATATCCTCCCTGTCTCACTGGAACGTACCAATGCGGAACTCCACTCAAATATGCCCTGATCCTGTACCGTGCATAACCTCCCTGTCTCACGGGAACGTACCAATGCAGAATTCCACACAAATATGCCCTGAAAGTGTACCCGCCCATAACCTCCCTGTCTCACTGGAACGCACCAATGCAGAACTCCACACAAATATGCCCTGAACCTTTACCCTCCATAACCTCCCTGAATCACTGGAACGGACCAATGCAGCATTCCACACAAATATGCCCTGAACGTGTACCCGCCCATAACTTCCTTGTCTCACTGGAACGCACCAATGCAGAACTCCACACAAATATGCCCTGAACCTGTACCGTGCATAACCTCCCTGTCTCACTGGAACGTGCCATTGCAGAACACCACACAAATATGCCCTGAACCTGCACCCGACCATACCCTCCCTGTCTCACTGGAACGTACCAATGCAGAACTCCACACAAATATGCCCTGAACCGGTACCCTCCATAACCTCCCTGTCTCACTGGAACGTACCAATGCAGAATTCCACACAAATATCCCCTGAACGAGTACACGCCCATAACTTCCTTGTCTCACTGGAACGCACCAATGCAGAACTCCACACAAATATGCCCTGAACCTGTACCGTGCATAACCTCCCTGTCTCACTGGAACGTACCATTGCAGAACACCACACAAATATGCCCTGAACCTGTACCCCTCCATAACCTCCCTGTCTCACTGGAAAGTACCAATGCAGAACTCCACACAAATATGCCCTGAACCTGCACCCGACCATAACCTCCCTGTCTCACTGGAACGTACCAATGCAGAACTCCACAAAAATAGGCCCTGAACCTGTAACCCTCCATAACCTCCCTGCCTCACTGGAACGTACCAATGAAGAACTCCACACAAATATGCCCTGAACCGGTAACCTCCATAACCTCCCTGTCTCATTGGATCGTCCCACTGCAGAACTCCACGCAAATATGCCATGAACCGGTACCGTGCATAACCTCCCTGTCTCACTGGAACGTACCATTGCAGAACACCACACAAATATGCCTTGAACCTGTACCCCTCCATAACCTCCCTGTCTCACTGGAACGTACCATTGCAGAACTCCACACAAATATGCCCTGAACCTGTAACTTCCATAACCTCCCTGACTCACTGGAACGTACAAATGCAGAACTACACTCAGATATGCCCTGAACCTGTACCCCTCCATAACCTCCCAGTCTCACTGGAACGTACCATTGCAGAACATCACACAAATATGCCCTGAACGTGTACCCGACCATAAGCTCCTTGTCTCACTGGAACGTACCAACGCAGAACTCCACACATATATGCCCTGAACCTGTACCCGACCATAACCTCCCTGTCTCACTGGAACGCACCAATGCCAAACTCCACTCAAATATGCCCTGATCGTGTACCGTGCATAACCTCCCAGTCTCACTGGAACGTACCATTGCAGAACACCACACAAATATGCCCTGAACCTGCACCCGACCATAACCTCCCTGTCTCACTGGAACGTACCACTGCAGAACTCCACACAAATATGCGCTTAACCTGTACCCTCCATAACCTCCCTATCTCACTGGAACGTACTAATGCAGAACTCCAGCAAATGTGCCCTGAACCGGTACACCTCCATAACCTCCCTGTCTCACTGGAAAGTACCAATGGAGAAATTCACACAAATATGCCCTGAACCTGTAACCCTCCATAACCTCCCTGTCTCACTGGAACGTACCAATGCAGAACTCCACACAAATATGCCCTGAACCGGTACCCTCCATAACCTCCCTGTCTCACTGGAACGTACCAATGCAGAATTCCACACAAATATGCCCTGAACGTGTACCCGCCAATAACCTCCTTGTCTCACTGGAACGCACCAATGCAGAACTCCACACAAATTTGCCCTGCACCTGTACCCCTCAATAACCTCCCTGTCTCACTGGAACGTACCAATGCGGAACTCCACTCAAATATGCCCTGATCCTGTACCGTGCATAACCTCCCTGTCTCACTGGAACGTACCAATGCAGAACTCCACACAAATATGCCCTGGACCGGTACCCTCCATAACCTCCCTGTCTCACTGGAACGTACCAATGCAGAATTCCACACAAATATGCCCTGAACGTGTACCCGCCCATAACTTCCTTGTCTCACTGGAACGCACCAATGCAGAACTCCACACAAATATGCCCAGAACCTGTACCGTGCATAACCTCCCTGTCTCACTGGAACGTACTATTGCAGAACACCACACAAATATGCCCTGAACCTGCACCCCTCCATAACCTCCCTGTCTCACTGGAAAGTACCAATGCAGAACTCCACACAAATATGCCCTGAACCTGCACCCGACCATACCCTCCCTGTCTCACTGGAACGTACCAATGCAGAACTCCACACAAATAGACCCTGAACCTGTAACGCTCCATAACCTCCCTGTCTCACTGGAACGTACCAATGCAGAACTCCACACAAATATGCCCTGAACCGGTACCCTCCATAACCTCCCTGTCTCACTGGAACGTACCAATGCAGAATTCCACACAAATATCCCCTGAACGAGTACCCGCCCATAACTTCCTTGTCTCACTGGAACGCACCAATGCAGAACTCCACACAAATATGCCCTGAACCTGTACCGTGCATAACCTCCCGGTCTCACTGGAACGTACAATTGCAGAACACCAGACAAATATGCCCTGAACCTGTACCCCTCCATAACCTCCCTGTCTCACTGGAAAGTACCAATGCAGAACTCCACACAAATATGCCCTGAACCTGCACCCGACCATAACCTCCCTGTCTCACTGGAACGTACCAATGCAGAACTCCACAAAAATATGCCATGAACCGGTACCGTGCATAACCTCCCTGTCTCACTGGAACGTACGATTGCAGAACACCACACAAATATGCCCTGAACCTGTACCCCTCCATAACCTCCCTGTCTCACTGGAACGTACCATTGCAGAACTCCACACAAATATGCCCTGAACCTGTAACTTCCATAACCTCCCTGACTCACTGGAACGTACAAATGCAGAACTACACTCAGATATGCCCTGAACCTGTACCCCTCCATAACCTCCCAGTCTCACTGGAACGTACCATTGCAGAACACCACACAAATATGCCCTGAACGTGTACCCGACCATAAGCTCCTTGTCTCACTGGAACGTACCAACGCAGAACTCCACACAAATATGCCCTGAACCTGTACCCTCCATAAGCTCCCTGTCTCACTGGAACGTACCAATGCAGAACTACACACATATATGCCCTGAACCTGTACCCGACCATAACCTCCCTGTCTCACTGGAACGCACCAATGCCAAACTCCACTCAAATATGCCCTGATCGTGTACCGTGCATAACCTCCCTGTCTCACTGGAACGTACCATTGCAGAACACTACACAAATATGCCCTGAACCTGTACCCCTCCATAACCTCCCTGTCTCACTGGAAAGTACCAATGCAGAACTCCACACAAATATGCCTTGAACCTGCACCCGACCATAACCTCCCTGTCTCACTGGAACGTACCACTGCAGAACTCCACACAAATATGCGCTTAACCTGTACCCTCCATAACCTCCCTGTCTCACTGGAACGTACTAATGCAGAACTCCAGACAAATGTGCCCTGAACCGGTACACCTCCATAACCTCCCTGTCTCACTGGAAAGTACCAATGGAGAACTTCACACAAATATGCCCTTTACCTGTAACCCTCCATAACCTCCCTGTCTCACTGGAACGTACCAATGCAGAACTCCACACAAATATGCCCTGAACCGGTACCCTCCATAACCTCCCTGTCTCACTGGAACGTACCAATGCAGAATTCCACACAAATGTGCCCTGAACGTGTACCCGCCAATAACCTCCTTGTCTCACTGGAACGCACCAATGCAGAACTCCACACAAATTTGCCCTGCACCTGTACCCCATAATATCCTCCCTGTCTCACTGGAACGTACCAATGCGCAACTCCACTCAAATATGCCCTGATCCTGTACCGTGCATAACCTCCCTGTCTCACGGGAACGTACCAATGCAGAATTCCACACAAATATGCCCTGAAAGTGTACCCGCCCATAACCTCCCTGTCTCACTGGAACGCACCAATGCAGAACTCCACACAAATATGCCCTGAACCTTTACCCTCCATAACCTCCCTGAATCACTGGAACGTACAAATGCCAGAACTACACTCAGATATGCCTTGAACCTGTACCCCTCCATAACCTCCCAGTCTCACTGGAATGTACCATTGCAGAACACCACACAAATATGCCCTGAACGTGTACCCGCCCATAAGCTCCTTGTCTCACTGGAACGTACCAACGCAGAACTCCACACAAATATGCCGTGAACCTGTACCCTCCATAACCTCCCTGTCGCACTGGAACGGTCCAATGCAGAACTACACACAAATATGCCCTGAACCTGTACCCGACCATAACCTCCCTGTCTCACTGGAACGCACCAATGCCGAACTCCACTCAAATATGCCCTGATCCGGTACACCTCCATAACCTCCCTGTCTCACTGGAAAGTACCAATGGAGAACTACACACAAATATGCCCTTTACCTGTAACCCTCCATAACCTCCCTGTCTCACTGGAACGTACCAATGCAGAACTCCACACAAATATGCCCTGAACCGGTACCCTCCATAACCTCCCTGTCTCAAAGGAACGTACCAATGCAGAATTCCACACAAATGTGCCCTGAACGTGTACCCGCCAATAACCTCCTTGTCTCACTGGAACGCACCAATGCAGAACTCCACACAAATTTGCCCAGCACCTGTACCCCTCAATATCCTCCCTGTCTCACTGGAACGTACCAATGCGGAACTCCACTCAAATATGCCCTGATCCTGTACCGTGCATAACCTCCCTGTCTCACGGGAACGTACCAATGCAGAATTCCACACAAATATGCCCTGAAAGTGTACCCGCCCATAACCTCCCTGTCTCACTGGAACGCACCAATGCAGAACTCCACACAAATATGCCCTGAACCTTTACCCTCCATAACCTCCCTGAATCACTGGAACGTACAAATGCCAGAACTACACTCAGATATGCCTTGAACCTGTACCCCTCCATAACCTCCCAGTCTCACTGGAATGTACCATTGCAGAACACCACACAAATATGCCCTGAACTTGTACCCGCCCATAAGCTCCTTGTCTCACTGGAACGTACCAACGCAGAACTCCACACAAATATGCCGTGAACCTGTACCCTCCATAACCTCCCTGTCGCACTGGAACGGTCCAATGCAGAACTACACACAAATATGCCCTGAACCTGTACCCGACCATAACCTCCCTGTCTCACTGGAACGCACCAATGCCGAACTCCACTCAAATATGCCCTGATCCTGTACCGTGCATAAACCTACCTGTCTCACTGGAACGTACCATTGCAGAACTCCACACAAATATGCCCTGAAACTGCACCCGACCATAACCTCCCTGTCTCACTGGAATGTATCAATGCAGAACTCCACACAAATATGCCCTGAACCTGAAACCCTACATAACCTCCCTGTCTCACTGGAACGTACCAATGCAGAACTCCACACAAATATGCCCTGAACGTGTACCCGCCCATAACTTCCTTGTCTCACAGGAACGCACCAATGCAGAACTCCACACAAATATGCCCTGAACCTGTACCGTGCATAACCTCCCTGTCTCACTGGAACGTACCATTGCAGAACTCCACACAAATATGCCCTGAACCTGCACCCGACCATAACCTCCCTGTCTCACTGGAACGTACCAATGCAGAACTCCACACAAATAGGCCCTGAACCTGTAACCCTCCATAACCTCCCTGTCTCACTGGAACGTACCAATGCAGAACTCCACACAAATATGCCCTGAACCGGTACCCTCCATAACCTCCTTGTCTCACTGGAACGTACCAATGCAGAATTCCACACAAATATGCCCTGAACGTGTACCCGCCCATAACTTCCTTGTCTCACTGGAACGCACCAATGCAGAACTCCACACAAATATGCCCTGAACCTGTACCGTGCATAACCTCCCTGTCTCACTGGTACGTACCATTGCAGAACTACACACAAATATGCCCTGAACCTGCACCCGACCATAACCTCCCTGTCTCACTGGAACGTCCCACTGCAGAACTCCACACAAATATGCCTTGAACCTGTACCCTCCATAACCTCCCAGTCTCACTGGAACGTACCATTGCAGAACACCACACAAATATGCCCTGAACCTGCACCCGACCATAACCTCCCTGTCTCACTGGAACGTACCAATGCAGAACTCCACAAAAATAGGCCCTGAACCTGTAACCCTCCATAACCTCCCTGTCTCACTGGAACGTACCAATGAAGAACTCCACACAAATATGCCCTGAACCGGTACCCTCCATAACCTCCCTGTCTCATTGGATCGTCCCACTGCAGAACTCCACACAAATATGCCATGAACCGGTACCGTGCATAACCTCCCTGTCTCACTGGAACGTACGATTGCAGAACACCACACAAATATGCCCTGAACCTGTACCCCTCCATAACCTCCCTGTCTCACTGGAACGTACCATTGCAGAACTCCACACAAATATGCCCTGAACCTGTAACTTCCATAACCTCCCTGACTCACTGGAACGTACAAATGCAGAACTACACTCAGATATGCCCTGAACCTGTACCCCTCCATAACCTCCCAGTCTCACTGGAACGTACCATTGCAGAACACCACACAAATATGCCCTGAACGTGTACCCGACCATAAGCTCCTTGTCTCACTGGAACGTACCAACGCAGAACTCCACACAAATATGCCCTGAACCTGTACCCTCCATAAGCTCACTGTCTCACTGGAACGTACCAATGCAGAACTACACACATATATGCCCTGAACCTGTACCCGACCATAACCTCCCAGTCTCACTGGAACGCATCAATGCCAAACTCCACTCAAATATGCCCTGATCGTGTACCGTGCATAACCTCCCTGTCTCACTGGAACGTACCATTGCAGAACACTACACAAATATGCCCTGAACCTGTACCCCTCCATAACCTCCCTGTCTCACTGGAAAGTACCAATGCAGAACTCCACACAAATATGCCCTGAACCTGCACCCGACCATAACCTCCCTGTCTCACTGGAACGTACCACTGCAGAACTCCACACAAATATGCGCTTAACCTGTACCCTCCATAACCTCCCTGTCTCACTGGAACGTACTAATGCAGAACTCCAGACAAATGTGCCCTGAACCGGTACACCTCCATAACCTCCCTGTCTCACTGGAAAGAACCAATGGAGAACTTCACACAAATATGCCCTTTACCTGTAACCCTCCATAACCTCCCTGTCTCACTGGAACGTACCAATGCAGAACTCCACACAAATATGCCCTGAACCGGTACCCTCCATAACCTCCCTGTCTCACTGGAACGTACCAATGCAGAATTCCACACAAATATGCCCTGAACGTGTACCCGCCAATAACCTCCTTGTCTCACTGGAACGCACCAATGCAGAACTCCACACAAATTTGCCCTGCACCTGTACCCCTCAATATCCTCCCTGTCTCACTGGAACGTACCAATGCGGAACTCCACTCAAATATGCCCTGATCCTGTACCGTGCATAACCTCCCTGTCTCACGGGAACGTACCAATGCAGAATTCCACACAAATATGCCCTGAAAGTGTACCCGCCCATAACCTCCCTGTCTCACTGGAACGCACCAATGCAGAACTCCACACAAATATGCCCTGAACCTGTACCCTCCATAACCTCCCTGACTCACTGGAACGTACAAATGCAGAACTACACTCAGATATGCCTTGAACCTGTACCCCTCCATAACCTCCCAGTCTCACTGGAATGTACCATTGCAGAACACCACACAAATATGCCCTGAACGTGTACCCGCCCATAAGCTCCTTGTCTCACTGGAACGTACCAACGCAGAACTCCACACAAATATGCCGTGAACCTGTACCCTCCATAACCTCCCTGTCGCACTGGAACGGTCCAATGCAGAACTACACACAAATATGCCCTGAACCTGTACCCGACGATAACCTCCCTGTCTCACTGGAACGCACCAATGCCGAACTCCACTCAAATATGCCCTGATCCTGTACCGTGCATAAACCTACCTGTCTCACTGGAACGTACCATTGCAGAACTCCACACAAATATGCCCTGAAACTGCACCCGACCATAACCTCCCTGTCTCACTGGAATGTATCATTGCAGAACTCCACACAAATATGCCCTGAACCTGATACCCTACATAACCTCCCTGTCTCACTGGAACGTACCAATGCAGAACTCCACACAAATATGCCCTGAACGTGTACCCGCCCATAACTTCCTTGTCTCACAGGAACGCACCAATGCAGAACTCCACACAAATATGCCCTGAACCTGCACCCGACCATAACCTCCCTGTCTCACTGGAACGTACCAATGCAGAACTCCACACAAATAGGCCCTGAACCTGTAACCCTCCATAACCTCCCTGTCTCACTGGAACGTACCAATGCAGAACTCCACACAAATATGCCCTGAACCGGTACCCTCCAGAACCTCCTTGTCTCACTGGAACGTACCAATGCAGAATTCCACACAAAAATGCCCTGAACGTGTACCCGCCCATAACTTCCTTGTCTCACTGGAACGCACCAATGCAGAACTCCACACAAATATGCCCTGAACCTGTACCGTGCATAACCTCCCTGTCTCACTGGTACGTACCATTGCAGAACTACACACAAATATGCCCTGAACCTGCACCCGACCATAACCTCCCTGTCTCACTGGAACGTCCCACTGCAGAACACCACAGAAATATGCCCTGAACCTGTACCCTCCATAACCTCCCAGTCTCACTGGAACGTACCAATGCAGAACTACACACAAATATGCCCTGAACCTGTACCCCTCCATACCCTTCTGTCGCACTGGATCGTACCATTGCAGAACACCACACAAATATGCCCTGAAAGTGTACACGCCCATAACCTCCTTGTCTCACTGGAACGCACCAATGCAGAACTCCACACAAATTTGCCCTGAACCTGTACCCCTCCATAACCTCCCTGTCTCACTGGAACGTACCAATGCAGAACTACACACAAATATGCCCTGAACCTGTACCTCTCCATAATCTCCCTGTCTCACTTGAACGTACCAATGCGGAACTACACACAAATATGCCCTGAACCTGTACCCCTCCATAACTTCCCTGTCTCACAGGAAAGTACCAATGCAGAACTCCACACAAATATGCCCTGATCCTGTACCCTCCATAACCTCCCAGTCTCACTGGAACGTACCATTGCAGAACACCACAGAAATATGCCCTGAACGTTTACCCGCCCATAAAATCCTTGTCTCACTGGAACGTACCAACGCAGAACTCCACACATATATGCCCTGAACCTGTACCCTCCATAACCTCCCTGTCTCACTGGAACGTACCAATGCAGAACTCCACACAAATATGCCCTGAACCTGTACCCCTCCATAACCTCCCTGTCTCACTGGAACGTACCAATGCAGAACACCACACAAGTATGCCCTGAACCTGTACCCCTCCATAACTTCCCTGTCTCACTGGAAAGTACCAATGCAGAACTCCACACAAATATGCCCTGAACCTGTACCCGACGATAACCTCCCTGTCTCACTGGAACGTACCACTGCAGAACTCCACACAAATGTGCCCTGAACCTGTACACCACCATAACCTCCCTGTCTCACTGGAACGTACCAATGCAGAACTCCGCACAAATATGCTCTGAACCTGTACCCTCTATAACCTCCCTGTCTCACTGGAACGTACCAATGCAGAACTCCAGACAAATGTGCCCTGAACCTGTACACCTCCATAACCTCCCTGTCTCACTGGAACGTACCAATGCAGAACTCCACACAAATATGCCCTGAACATGTAACCCTCCATAACCTCCCTGTCTCACTGGAACGTACCAATGCAGAACTCCACACAAATATGCCCTGAACCGGTACCCTCCATAACCTCCCTGTCTCACTGGAACGTACCAATGCAGAATTCCACACAAATATGCCCTGAACGTGTACCCGCCCATAACCTCCTTCTCTCACTGGAACGCACCAATGCAGAACTCCACACAAATTTGCCCTGAACCTGTACCCCTCAATAACCTCCCTGTCTCACTGGAACGTACCAATGCAGAACTCCACTCAAATATTCCCTGATCCTGTACCGTGCATAACATCCCAGTCTCACTGGAACGTACCAATGCAGAATTCCACACAAATATGCCCTGAACGTGTACCCGCCCATAACCTCCTTGTCTCACTGGAACGCACCAATGCAGAACGCCACACCAATTTGCCCCGAACCTGTACCCCTCCATAACCTCCCTGTCTCACTGGAACGTACCACTGCAGAACTCCACACAAATATGCCCTGAACCTGTACCCTCCATAACCTCCCTGTCTCACTGGAACGTACCAATGCAGAACTACACACAAATATGCCCTGAACCTGTACCCCTCCATAATCTCCCTGTCTCACTGGAACGTACCAATGCAGAACTCCACAGAAATATGCCCTGAACGTTTACCCGCCCATAAAATCCTTGTCTCACTGGAACGTACCAACGCAGAACTCCACACAAATATGCCCTGAACCTGTACCCTCCATAACCTCCCTGACTCACTGGAACGTACCAATGCAGAACTCCACACAAATATGCCCTGAACCTGTACCCCTCCATAACCTCCCTGTCTCACTGGAACGTACCAATGCAGAACACCACACAAGTATGCCCTGAACCTGTACCCCTCCATAACTTCGCTGTCTCACTGGAAAGTACCAATGCAGAACTCCGCACAAATATGCTCTGAACCTGTACCCTCTATAACCTCCCTGTCTCACTGGAACATACCAATGCAGAACTCCAGACAAATGTGCCATGAACCGGTACCCTCCATAACCTCCCTGTCTCACTGGAACGTACCAATGCAGAATTCCACACAAATATGCCCTGAACGTGTACCCGCCCATAAACTCCTTGTCTCACTGGAACGCACCAATGCAGAACTCCACACAAATTTGCCCTGAACCTGTACCCCTCAATAACCTCCCTGTCTCACTGGAACGTACCAATGCAGAACTCCACTCAAATATTCCCTGATCCTGTACCGTGCATAACCTCCCAGTCTCACTGGAACGTACCAATGCAGAATTCCACACAAATATGCCCTGAACGTGTACCCGCCCATAACCTCCTTGTCTCACTGGAACGCACCAATGCAGAACGCCACACCAATTTGCCCCGAACCTGTACCCCTCCATAACCTCCCTGTCTCACTGGAACGTACCAATGCAGAACTCCACACAAGTATGCCCTGAACCTGTACCCCTCCATAACCTCCCTGTCTCACTGGAACGTACCAATGCAGAATTCCACACAAATATGCCCTGAACCTGTACCCCTCCATAACTTCCCTGTCTCACTGGAACGCACCAATGTCGAACTCCACTCAAATATGCCCTGAACCTGTACCCCTCCATAACCTTCTGTCTCACTGGAACGTACCATTGCAGAACACCACAGAAATATGCCCTGAACGTGTACCCGCCCATAAGCTCCTTGTCTCACTGGAACGTACCAATGCAGAATTCCACACAAATATGCCCTGAACATGTACCCGCCCATAACCTCCTTGTCTCACTGGAACGCACCAATGCAGAACTCCACACAAATTTGCCCTGAACCTGTACCCCTCCATAACCTCCCTGTCTCACTGGAACGCACCAATGCCGAACTCCACTCAAATATGCCCTGATCCTGTACCGTGCATAATCTCCCTGTCTCACTGGAACATACCATTGCAGAACACCACACAAATATGCCCTGAACCTTTACCCCTCCATAACCTCCCTGCCTCACTGGAACGTACCAATGCAGAACTACACACAAATATGCCCTGAAACTGTACCGGTCCATAACCTCCCTGTCTCATTGGATCGTCCCACTGCAGAACTCCACACAAATATGCCATGAACCGGTACCCTGCATAACCTCCCTGTCTCACGGGAAAGTACCAATGCAAAACTCCACACAAATATGCCCTGAACCTGTACCCGACCATAACCTCCCTGTCTCACTGGAACGTACCATTGCAGAACACCACACAAATATGCCCTGAAAGTGTACCCGCCCATAACCTCCTTGTCTCACTGGAACGCACCAATGCCGAACTCCACACAAATTTGCCCTGAACGTGTATCCCTCCATAACCTCCCTGTCTCACTGGAAAGTACCAATGCGGAACTCCACACAAATATGGCCTGAACATGTACCCTCCATAACATCCCTGTCTCACTGGAACGTACCAATGCAGAACCCCACACAAATATGCCCTGAACCCGTACCTTCCATAACCTCCCTGTCTCACTGGAACGTACCAATGCAGAATTCCACACAAATATGCCCTGAACGTGTACCCGCCCATAACCTCCTTGTCTCACTGGAACGCACCAATGCAGAACTCCACACAAATTTGCCCTGAACCTGTACCCCTCAATAACCTCCCTGTCTCACTGGAACGTACCAATGCAGAACTCCACTCAAATATTCCCTGATCCTGTACCGTGCATAACCTCCCTGTCTCACTTGAACGTACCAATGCAGAACTCCGCACAAATATGCTCTGAACCTTTACCCTCTATAACCTCCCTGTCTCACTGGAACATACCAATGCAGAACTCCAGACAAATGTGCCATGAACCGGTACCCTCCATAACCTCCCTGTCTCACTGGAACGTACCAATGCAGAATTCCACACAAATATGCCCTGAACGTGTACCCGCCCATAAACTCCTTGTCTCACTGGAACGCACCAATGCAGAACTCCACACAAATTTGCCCTGAACCTGTACCCCTCAATAACCTCCCTGTCTCACTGGAACGTACCAATGCAGAACTCCACTCAAATATTCCCTGATCCTGTACCGTGCATAACCTCCCAGTCTCACTGGAACGTACCAATGCAGAATTCCACACAAATATGCCCTGAACGTGTACCCGCCCATAACCTCCTTGTCTCACTGGAACGCACCAATGCAGAACGCCACACCAATTTGCCCGGAACCTGTACCCCTCCATAACCTCCCTGTCTCACTGGAACGTACCAATGCAGAACTCCACACAAGTATGCCCTGAACCTGTACCCCTCCATAACCTCCCTGTCTCACTGGAACGTACCAATGCAGAATTCCACACAAATATGCCCTGAACCTGTACCCCTCCATAACTTCCCTGGCTCACTGGAACGCACCAATGTCGAACTCCACTCAAATATGCCCTGAACCTGTACCCCTCCATAACCTTCTGTCTCACTGGAACGTACCATTGCAGAACACCACAGAAATATGCCCTGAACTTGTACCCGCCCATAAGCTCCTTGTCTCACTGGAACGTACCAATGCAGAATTCCACACAAATATGCCCTGAACGTGTACCCGCCCATAACCTCCTTGTCTCACTGGAACGCACCAATGCAGAACTCCACACAAATTTGCCCTGAACCTGTACCCCTCCATAACCTCCCTGTCTCACTGGAACGCACCAATGCCGAACTCCACTCAAATATGCCCTGATCCTGTACCGTGCATAATCTCCCTGTCTCACTGGAACATACCATTGCAGAACACCACACAAATATGCCCTGAACCTTTACCCCTCCATAACCTCCCTGCCTCACTGGAACGTACCAATGCAGAACTACACACAAATATGCCCTGAAACTGTACCGGTCCATAACCTCCCTGTCTCATTGGATCGTCCCACTGCAGAACTCCACACAAATATGCCATGAACCGGTACCCTCCATAACCTCCCTGTCTCACTGGAAAGTACCAATGCAAAACTC
The DNA here is from genome assembly GCF_048418815.1 of Hemitrygon akajei. Taxonomy (NCBI): domain Eukaryota; kingdom Metazoa; phylum Chordata; class Chondrichthyes; order Myliobatiformes; family Dasyatidae; genus Hemitrygon; species Hemitrygon akajei. The sequence continues at coordinate 38,176 of NW_027331952.1, read as the reverse complement.
CACACAAATATGCCCTGAACCTGTACCCGACCATAACCTCCCTGTCTCACTGGAACGTACCATTGCAGAACACCACACAAATATGCCCTGAAAGTGTACCCGCCCATAACCTCCTTGTCTCACTGGAACGCACCAATGCCGAACTCCACACAAATTTGCCCTGAACGTGTACCCCTCCATAACCTCCCTGTCTCACTGGAACGTACCAATGCGGAACTCCACACAAATATGGCCTGAACATGTACCCTCCATAACATCCCTGTCTCACTGGAACGTACCAATGCAGAACCCCACACAAATATGCCCTGAACCCGTACCTTCCATAACCTCCCTGTCTCACTGGAACGTACCAATGCAGAATTCCACACAAATATGCCCTGAACGTGTACCCGCCCATAACCTCCTTGTCTCACTGGAACGCACCAATGCAGAACTCCACACAAATTTGCCCTGAACCTGTACCCCTCAATAACCTCCCTGTCTCACTGGAACGTACCAATGCAGAACTCCACTCAAATATTCCCTGATCCTGTACCGTGCATAACCTCCCTGTCTCACTTGAACGTACCAATGCAGAATTCCACACAAATATGCCCTGAACGTGTACCCGCCCATAACTTCCTTGTCTCACTGGAACGCACCAATGCAGAACTCCACACAAATTTGCCCTGAACCTGTACCCCTCCATAAGCTCACTGTCTCACTGGAACGTACCAATGCAGAACTCCACACTAGTATGCCCTGAACCTGTACCCCTCCATAACCTCCCTGTCTCACTGGAACGCACCAATGCCGAACTCCACTCAAATATGCCCTGATCCTGTACCCGACCATAACCTCCCTGACTCACTGGAACGTACCACTGCAGAACTCCACACAAATATGCCCTGAACCTGTACCATCCATAACCTCCCTGTCTCACTGGAACGTACCAATGCAGAACTACACACAAATATGCCCTGAACCTGTACCCCTCCATAACCCCCCTGTCTCACTGGAACATACCAATGCAGAACTCCACACAAATATGCCCTGAACCTGTACCCCTCCATAACTTCCCTGTCTCACTGGAACGCACCAATGCCGAACTCCACTCAAATATGCCCTGAACCTGTACCCCTCCATAACCTTCTGTCTCACTGGAACGTACCATTGCAGTACACCACACAAATATGCCCTGAAAGTGTACCCGCCCATAACCTCCTTGTCTCATTGGAACGCACCAATGCCGAACTCCACACAAATTTGCCCTGAACCTGTACCCCTCCATAACCTCCCTGTCTCACTGGAACGTACCAATGCGAAACTCCACACAAATATGGCCTGAACATGTACCCTCCATAACCTCCCTGTCTCACTGGAACGTACCAATGCAGAACTCCACACAAATATGCCCTGAACCTGTACCCCTCCATAACCTCCCTGTCTCTCTGCAACGTACCAATGCCGAACTCCACACAAATATGCCCTCAACCTCTACCCCTCCATAACCTCCCTGTCTCACTGGAACGTACCAATGCAGAACTCCACACAAGTATGCCCTGAGCCTGTACCCCTCCATTACCTCCCTGTCTCACTGGTACGTACCAATGCAGAACACCACATAAATATGCCCTGAACCTGTACCCTTCATAACCTCCCTGTCTCACTGGAACGTACCAATGCAGAACTCCACGCAAATGTGCCCTGAACCTGTACCCGTCCATAACCTCCCTGTCTCACTGGAACGTCCCACTGCAGAACTCCACACAAATATGCCCTGAACCTGTACCCTCTATAACCTCCCTGTCTCACTGGAACGTACCAATGCAGAACTCCAAACAAATATGCCCTGAACCTGTACCCCTCCATAACCTCCCTGTCTCACTGGAAGGTACCAATGCAGAACTCCACACAAATATGCCCTGAAACTGTACCCTCCATAACCTCCCTGTCTCACTGGAACGTACCAATGCAGAACTCCACACAAATATGCCCTGAACCTGTACCCTCTATAACCTCCCTGTCTCACTGGAACGTACCAATGCAGAACTCCACACAAATAGGCCCTGATCCTGTACCCCTCCATAACCTCCCTGTCTCACTGGAAGGTACCAATGCAGAACTCCACACAAATATACCCTGAACCTGTACCCCTCCATAACCTCCCTGTCTCACTGGAACGTACCAATGCAGAACTCCACACAAATATGCCCTGATCCTGTACCCCTCCATAACCTCCCTGTCTCACTGGAACGTACCAATGCAGAACTCCACACAAATATACCCTGAACCTGTACCCCTCCATAATCTCCCTGTCTCACTGGAACGTACCAATGCAGAACACCACACAAATATGCCCTGAAAATTTGCACATTTCTTCCCTACTTTTCACTGAGAAAATCTGTTTCAAGTTTAAGCTTCCAATTTCCTGCCCGATAGCCTCATAATCCCCTTACTCCAATTAAACGCTGTTCTAACTTAACTGTTCCTATCTCTCTCCAATGTTATTGTAAAGGAGATAGAATTTTGATCACTATCTCCAAAATGCTCTCCCACTGAGAGTTCTGACACTTGACCTGGTTGATTTCCTAATGCCAGTCGAGTACAGCCTCTCCTCTTGTAGTTTTATCTACATATTGTGTCAGGAAACCTTCCTGAACACACCTAACAAACTCCATCGCGTCCAAACCCTTTGTGAGATACCAATCGATATTTGGTATATTAGAAACACCAATCACGACAATTCTGTTGTTATTACACCTTTACAGGATCTGTTTCCCTGTCTGCTCCTCGATATCGCTGTTACTATTAGGCGGTGTATAAAAACACCCAGTAATGCTATTACCCAGTAACACCCCTTCCTGATCCTGCCGACCACCCACAGAAACTTCACAGACAATCCCTTAATGGCGTCCACCCTTACTGCAGCAGTAACTCTATCTCCGCTCAACAGTGCCACACCACCACCACTTTAACCTTCCTCCCGGACCTTTCTGAAACATCTAAAATCTGAAGTAAACATTCCTGTGCCCTGGCACATCCAAGTCTCTGTAACAGCCAGCACATCATATCTCCAAGTCGTGATCCACGCTGTAAGCTCATCCGCTTTATTCATAACACTCCTTGCGTTAAAATAGACACATCTCAAACCTTCGGTCTGAGAGCGTCCCTTCTCTGTCACCTATTATCCTCACTCTTGCACTATCTGCAAGCTCTCTCTATTTGTGAACCAACCTCCTCTTCTCCAGTCTCTTCAGTTCGGTTCCCAACCCCCAACAATTCTATTTTAATCTCTCCCCAATAGCCTTAGCAAACATTCCTGCCAGGATATTGGTCCCCCTGGGATTCAGAGCAGCCCCTTTTTTTTGTGCACGTCATACCTGCCCTTAAAGAGGTCCCAGTGATCCAGAAATCAGAATCCCTGGCTATCGGCAGCGAGGGCGGAGGGTGTCGTTGGAGGGTTGAGGACTGAGTCTGAGTGAATCTGGTTCAAAGCCCAGTAAATGACAATACTCGGACGGTGCAAGCATGGCCGCCGCAAACAGCAGCCACGGGGTTAGCGCGAAGCTATTACAGGTCAGAGGTGTTCCAGAGTTCAAAGTTCAATTGCGGTGTTGTTCTGCCGGGAAGTCCTCGGCGTGGAATGTTAGGGCTTTCCGGTTTCCTACCACAGTCCAAAAAACTGCCGGGAAGGTTAACTGGAGACCTGGGATGGGAGAAGGGTATTTCCAGCCCGCTCTCACGTTCTGGCAGGATCGGCGATACCGTGGAGCAGGCCCGACAGCAAAGTGGGACCGGGGAAGGACTGAATGGAGATCAAACAGAGAAGCGAATGTTATGGCCTCATGGAACCTGACTTAGACAGAGGGGCATTTCCGTTTTTACTTCTGTCGTCTATATTGTCGTATCTTTTCGGTGTCAAGGCAACCTCTCAGTCTTTTTCCTGTTTAGCACTCCCAGGTTTCGAGCTGACAAGCCGATCCTCCCCGTTTGCCTGGGAGGCGCTGAGCTCCCTGCGTGAATGAGCGGTGCCGTTAGGTGCAGGGCGAGTCTCAGCGCAAACAGTCGCCAGTAGCCCAGGGGAAAAGGAGCTGTCTCTCCTGTGAAAACAAGTCAGTGCGGCTTCATAGTTGCATATGAATATATAAGACCATATGAAATGGGAGCAGAAGTAGGCCATTTGGCCCATCGAGTCTGCTCCGTCAATTCATCATGGCGGATCCAATTTTCCCTCTGAGCCCCAATCTCTTGACTTGTTTGGTCGAGTGAACTTTTGCCTTTTCTCCTTCGAGGATGAAAGATGACCTGAAAAAGGCGTATAAGGTGATCAGGGGCATTAAACGTGTGCATAGACAGAGGCTTTCCCCCGCCCTCCCCAGTGTTGAAATAGCTAACAGAAGGGGAAGGCGATGGTGGGAGGTGTTCCATAGTTATAACGTGCTTGCAGGTAGGTACGGAAGGGATGTCTTTCACACAGAAACTGGTGAGTGAGTGGACTGAACTGCTAGCGACGGTGGAAAAGTCGGATAAAATAGGGTCTTCTAAGAGAGCCTTAGACAGGAACATGGAGCTTAGAAAAATATAGAAGGCTATTTCGTAGGGAAATTCCAGTATTTTTCCAGAGGCGGTTACATGGGCGGCTCAGCATTGTGGGCCGAAGGGCCTGTAATGTGCTGTAGATTTCCATGTTCTCTGTTCTCCGATATCACTTCATGTCCTAGCCCATCAAGAATCTATCAAACTCTGCCTTAAATATACATAAAGCCTTGGTCTCCACAGCCACCAGTGGCAAAGAATTCCACAGATTCACCACTCTCTGGCGAAATGAATTCCTTCTCATCTCCATTCAGCACAGCTGTCTGAGGCAAAGAATTCCATTGCCCCCGCTAATGACCACTGGATTTAAATACATGTGAAATGGGGCATGGTCTATCCGCTGGGAATTCGAACGGAAATTTACCTGAGCTACATCAGTCAGCATCCCCGATCTTGCAGGACGTTTCCCGCCGGGAACGATTCTGCAAGCGGGATCTCTGGAAAGCGAGCGTTATTCAAAAAAAAAAATCCTACCATGAAAGCATTTTGAATAAGCCTTGAGGAGCCTGGCAGTGGATGGGCTACAGCAGCAGAAGACCACGAGCACATACACTCAGTGGCCACTTTATTAGTTGCAGGAGATACCCAATATTGAATACCCATGGAGGCGGGCGAATATTTCAGAGACTCATGCCGCTGAGCAGTTAGACAGCCAACATCAGGCTCCCGAAACCCGACTGGAAGTGATCCGGCGAGAGGAGCAAATACCGCGAGCCAGAAAAGCTCGTCCCCGATTCGTTGTATTGGACAGTTCCTCTTTCGTATGACTTATCTTACACGGCGGTGACTTAAGGGGCGGGGGTTCCGCGACCACTTTTACAGCAAAAAAAAAGCATGCAAAATAACATGAATTTTATAGCCAATCTTCTGTAATTAAACACAAAAAGAAACAGGGATCTTGATTTACAGATTAGTTTTTGTTGAATTCCCTGCAAATGGAATTGTTTAGCAAAGGGCTTGACATATCTTGTTCACAGTTGAAGTGGGAGGGAGCTGGGGAAGGGCTTTGATTTGATTCCGAATGAGCAGGTGACTCTGTGCTGGGACGTTTAAGGTGAAACTCGTCTTGCCCCGGGCAGGACGGGACCTGCTGGGCGGAGCTTCGAATCTCGCAGAGCGTGGGCGGCTCGAATTCACAGCCTGGGACTTGCAGACTTTAACGAGAGGACGCCGTCCCACGTTTGGGGTCGAGCAAGCCCAAATTTCCCGACCGATTGGATGCGATGGACCCTTGGGCGCCAGGTAGGGGACAGTTGGGATTGAATAATAAGGAGAGAACTTCTGAGATCGGCCCAGAAATCAACTGAGAAGATAAAATCGGACGTGAGGTAAGGTTAACGCAGCTTTTTATAGTTCTGCATGTGTTTCACCTTGTTCCCCTCAGGGATTCCCCTGTTCGTTGTGCTCCTCCTCCTCAGTCCACGGTCCGACCCGCTCCGGTCGAAGATAAGAAGTAAGAACACAGGTAATAGGAGCAGAAGTCGGCCATCTGCCCCGTCGAGCCGGCTCTGCCATTCAGTAAGGTCATGGCTGATCTGACCATGAACTCATCTCCACCTGCCTGCCTTTTCCCCATCACCCTGAATTCCCCTAGTATGCAAAAGTCTATCAAAACCTTGTCTTAAATATATTTACTGAGGTATCCTCAACTGCTTTATCGGGCGGAGAATAAAGAAGATCTCCATCCTAAATCTACTCCCCGAATCTTGAGACTATGCATCCTCGTTCTAGTCTTTCCTACCACTGGGAAAAAACTTTCCTGCCTCTATTTTTCCATCCCTGTTATATTTTTATATGTACCTATCAGATCTCTTCTCAATCTTCTGAATTCCAGCGAGTACAGTCCCAGGTGAATCAATAGTTCCCCGTAGTCTAATCACCCCCCCCCATCTCAGGAATCAACCCGGTGAACCTCCTCTGCACCGCCACCAAAGCCAGACCCGACAGCTGTGTCAGGTGGGTGGAACCATGGCTGCTGTGTCCACCTCTTCCCCAAGCCGAGGATGTCAGTGGTTCTACCAGTCCTGCTGCATCCCTCTCCCACAGACGCGGTGTGTGATCAGTCAAGGGTCACGGGGCACAATCTGACACTCGACTATTTGGGTCCCTTTCGTAGGGCAGTGTGAGGTGAGGGCCTCTGTCGGCCAGAGTTGAGCATCGATGTTGTGCCCTAGCTGTCTAGATACGCAAACCAGGTCAGTACGATACGGAGAGCAAGCTGTTAGATAGATAGATAGATAGATAGATAGATACTTTATTCATCCCCATGGGGAAATTCAACTTTTTTCCAATGTCCCATACACTTGTTGTAGCAAAACTAATTACATACAATACTTAACTCAGTAAAAAATATGATATGCATCTAAATCACTATCTCAAAAAGCATTAATAATAGCTTTTAAAAAGTTCTTAAGTCCTGGCGGTAGAATTGTAAAGCCTAATGGCATTGGGGAGTATTGCCCATGTAGCAGGCTGCCCCGCTCCACGCGCATAATGAACAGCAAGGATCGGCAGAGATCCATACAGTTTGGCACCGGCAGCGTCGCAGGAGTTGCCAGTCAGCGTTGAAATCTTAGGAACTGCAGCTTCGGAGTTTTCCCTCTGTGTTTGCTATCGAATCCTTTCTCATGAGTAGATCCAGCCATAAGGTAGCGGAGGTTTGAGAACAGAGAATTCCTTCCAGTCGAACTGTCAAACGCGGCTGACGACCTACATCTGCCCGAAACGGCAAATATTAAGACTCTTGCCCCGTCTCCTGTCAGTAGAAACTGTTCCGTTGGGGTCAGTAGCTAAGCGACACATGCAGGCCAGGAGCCGGACTTGGTTGTCAAAGGCTATTTAGGTGAACGCCAATGGGAGTATTTAATAGGCAGAGGGACCTTGTCCCCATTACCACCCTTGGCTGTAACAACCTGGAGGAATCAGGGCAGTGCACCGACCACGAAATAAAAGAAAAAAAAAGATTATAAACCCTCAGCATTTTGGGCAGCAACTCTAACGGTACTAATTCACTCTCAGATTCGATATCACATAAATATTATCTCTATCGATTTTGTTTCCATTCCGTGGAGAAGGAATGGTTAAACAATTTATTAAACCAAGTTCCTTCAGTATTGATTGACAGCAAGCTACCGAGCCGGCTGCTCCGATTTCAGCAGAGAGGCCGCTCCCTCTCCTGAGGAATGTGTGTGTTGGAATTCGCCCTGCGGGCAGGCAGCTGCTTGCTCAGAGATTCTGAGGTCTGAGCCCCACAGGATTACAGCCTGCACCGCCCAAGTCAGCCAAAGGCCCCTCAGCTGTTTGGCTGCATGAATCGATTCGGAAAATATATCGAACAAGTGATAGAAATTTGAAGTGGGATCTCGGCGAGAATACTGCCGCTTCTGATGTTTGTTTCACGGTACTCATTCACGCAGCATTTTTGTTAAAGTGTCTTTGTTTTGGAGTCAGGGATCCAGGAGTCACCGGCTGTCTTCTGCCGGCGATATTATGTGTTTGGCCGCTGTTTTTGTTTTGAAATCATTGGCACGGTTAGGATTTCCCGTTGGTTTATCCAAGATCAAAGCTGCATTTTGGTGTGTCGGGGAGGTTTTAAAATCATCCCGGTGAGAGAGTAGGAACACAAGTTGTTTGTTGTCTTTGAATGACCGCGTGCAAACCACGAAAAGCTTTAGAAACAGTTAAATTTACAAACAAGAGAAAATCTGCCCCTCCCCCTTTTTCCCGTGGCCCTCTGCTTCTTTCATCAATCAACCTCCCAGCATCTGTACTTCATCCCTCCCTCTTCAGGATTCACCTATCATCTGGATTTCCTCTCCTTCCTCACTCCTCCTCCAATTTATGAATCTACTCCTCAGTTTTTTTTCTCTCGGAAGGGTCTCGCCCGATCTGTCGACTGTATTTTTTCCCACAGTTGCTGGCTGGCCTGCTGAGTTCCTCCAGCATTTTGTGTGTGAAACAATATACCCATCAATTTAGTGCTTTGGTGAACCCCTTTTGTCGCATCCACTAAAGGAAAGATTCATTTCTTATCAGAAACGCGAGAAAATCTGCAGATGCTGGAAATCTGCATGCAGCAAGCACAAATTGCAGTAGGAACTCTGGAGGCCAGGCATCACCTATGGAAATTCGTAAACAGTTAGCGATTCGACTTGAACATTTTCATCAGACTCATTTTCTTATGTCTGTTCGCCTTCGTAACTTTTTGCTCAAATTGAAAACGTATTCCTTTGGAAAACAGGAGGATAGATATTAGCCCGTTGATAATCCATGCCACGAATGACACAACAGGTGTCATAAGGAAATATATTCCAAAAGCATTAGAATACTAAATAAGCAAGAAAGAGATGATAAAATTTACAACTGTAAGATCAGAAGTACAGAACTCGACTCCTGAGAGCTGATAAACCCCAGGGACCTAATGGTAATCAGTCCACCGATGTCGTGGAAGTGTCTTTCATTTGAAAACTCACTCGACAACGTGCCTAGGTCCCGGATGCTTTCCTTGGCTGCCTGCGTAAGTCCAGGGAAGACGCACTCTGGTCCCGCCAAAATCGGGAGACTGATGCGGCGCACCCACCCCAAACCCGGTGAATGCTGTGTAATTTGCTACCCTGTTACAGCTCAATGCCCAGAAATATCAGACAGCACACTGAATACGATTAAAGAAATTATATTTGTGAATATTAACTGAAAGATTAGTAAAGATAAGAAAGATTAAAAAAACTAAGGGCCGCTTATAATTAAACAGTCAATGTGCACAAGTTGGAGCTCAGTTCATCGATCCTCCATCGATCTCGGCACCTGTCTCCAACTAATTACAATTTCCCCAATGCGTCCAGTCCTACCACCGCTTCTCTCCAGCGTCTTCCCTCTTCACCTCCCTCAAAACAAAGGAGCCAGCTCTCATTCCAAAGCACCTGTTACTTTTCCCCATAACTCAAACACTGCTTCTACAGAGAGAACATTACGTTGGCAGTGAAACATTTCTCAGGGTGTTACACTGTGGAGAGAGAATCTGGACCACAGCCCTTCACAGATCCACACACCTATCTATAAGCCCACAAGACACAGCAGCAGAATTTGGCCATTTGGCCCCATCAACTCTGCTCCGGAATTCAATCCTGGCTGATCTTTCCCCCCTCTGCCTCAGCCCCGACTCCACGGCCTTCCCCCCGTAACCTGTGAACAAAGAGAAGGAGATAAGTTTGTGGCCTAAGGTAGAAGGAGATCAGTTATACGGCTCTCGTTACATGCACATGCAGTACAACTCTTTGAGTGGTAGTGCAGAATGATTGAAGTAAATAACCCATCTCTTTCTACTGTCACGTACTCAGTGACTGGGTTAAAGAACCAGCAGAAATGGAAAACACTTTGGGGTCTGGTATTGCTATAAACTAATAGTGTTTATTAGTAAATTACTCAATACAGTAATATAAATGCAAATATATCAAAGGTTAGCAATGATACAGATATAGATATATATGTATGTGTGCAAATAGGAACAAAACTAGGCTCTTTCAAACCTAGGGGTAATTGGATACAGTCTTACAATGATGAAGAGAGTTCAGTTCAGTTCGTGGTATTTAGTTGAATAATGTTTGAGAGAGAGGTGATGCCGTCGATCTTCCCTTTGTCTTCCGAAGTCCTGTTGTGATCACCGACTATGACCATGATACGTACGACCGTTACCACCTAGGCAAGGGTGGGCACACAAATAATTCAAATAATTCCCCACCATTTGCACCTTTTCACACTGTGAGCCACTGATCAATTTCCCCCAGTTGATCCTCCAAAACCCCAACTTCACGTGGGTGCACAATTATCGTTCAGTGTCTGACACTGTGTGTGTCTCCTGGTGTGACTGTGGCCCAGCGAATCTGCTTTTCATCTCCATATGCTGGACACCAGTTGTCCATCAACCTGTTCCTCCCACCGCTTTCTGCAGAAACCGTACAAGCAATCAAGTAACCTGGACCCCTTTCCATACTAGGGTGACCCCCATCACCCCCTCCTTTTAAGAACTTTTTACGGAGGGAAAAATTTCAGGTTAAATGTGAATTACAGAGTTTATAACAATACATGAGTAATCATCAGAAAACGGAGTAAAATGGGTACAGTTTCAAACTTAACATCTAGATAAATAATCGGCTATGATGTTGTCAGTACCTTTGACATGTCTAATTTCGAGGTCATATTCCTGCAATATCAGACTCCAATTCAACAACCTTCTGTTCTTATTTTTCATATTAACCAGAAACACTAAGGGATTATGAACTGTGTAAGCTATCTGTGGCTTGTGGGCAGGACAAATATAAACTTTGAAATGTTGCAAAGACAGAATAAGTGGCAGTAACTCTTTTTCCATAGTGGAATAGTTTTTTTCTGGTGTACATTAAATTTCATGGAGAAATAAGTCACTGGGTGTTCAATGTCATCCGCACCTTTCTGCAATAATGCTGCTCCAGCAGCCTCGTCACTAGAATCTGTTGCTATGGAGAATGATTTGGAAAAGTCAGGTGCTCTGAATATGGGATGATAATACAATATAGTTTACAGGTGCTCAAACAATTTCCCCACAGCCATAGTGTGCTCTTCCCACGTGTCACTCCAGACCACTAAATCATCGATATAAGCCCCTGTATTTTCTAAACATCTAATTACCGAGTCAATCATCCTTCTAAATGTTCCTGGAGCATTTTTCATTCCGAAAGGTTAAACATTATATTCATACAGCCCTGAAGGTGTGACAAACGCTGTGATTTCTCTCGCCATTTCAGTCAAAGGAAAACACCAATATCCTTTCAGCAAGTCAATTTTCTGTAAGGTAAGTAGCTTTATCAATGCAATCATCTACTCTCAGGATAGGATCAGAATATGTCTTTGTGATGGCATTGACCTTCCTGTAGTCAGTACAGGATATCACGTTACCGTCGGATTTCGGTACAAGAACACAAGACGCTGCCCAGTTTGAGGTAGATCGCCAATTGATACCGGGTGCAAGCATGTACTCAATTTATTTTTTCCACCAGCTTGCTTTTCTCCAAGTTCATTCTGTCGGGATGCTTTTTAATGGGCTGGGCTGACTTGACAGTGATGTCATGCACTGCCGTCGTGCACAGTCTGAGAATATCAGGGAATAAACCTTTATGCCGGTTAATTAAAATCTTCAATTTTTTTGCTGCTTTGACTGCAAATGTTGAATTTTCCCATCAATATTTTTCAAAAAACATCAGACTTTCTGAGTCTTGTGAAAACTACAGGGAGTTCAGTAAAATGATTTTGTCCTCCAGTACTAGCCATGACAAACTCCTCTGTTGTCATGACAGTACTCACTGGTGCGAGGTCGGAGTCATGATAAAACCTGATCACATTTACATTCTGACTTGACCATTGCTCTCTGAGTAAGGTCAAAGGTGACACAATATGCTTAACTCTCAACTCTTTAACTATCCCCTGGAATGTTCTCGATGTAAATTTACTGCCCTGGTCAGATTGAATTTCTTTAGTTAGACCTACTGGTGTGGAGAATTTGATAAGTGTTTTTTACCTTGATGTTCCGCAGGGACACCATTCCATGGAACGTAGACACAGCACACATCATGGTTAACACATACTCGTAGCCAGCTGCAGTCTTTGGCAATAGACCCATTCAATCCATGACCCTGGAAAATGGTTCACCAAAAACAGGTATCAGCCTAAATGGTGCTTTTGGGATCACCTGATTAGGTTTTCCTGCACCCTGAAAGATATGGCAAGTCCTGGACAAGTTCACAACCTTCTTCCTTAAATTAGGCCAGTAGAATTCCTTCAACAATTTCATTTATTGGCTTTTCCACTTCAAAGTGTCCACCTAAAGACATACTATGAGCCACGTTTAAAATTTCAACCCTGTAAACTTCCGGGACAACCACTTGATATTCAATAGCCCAATCCTCATCTGCAAGCACAGTAGGTGGTCTCCACTTCCTCATCAACACCCCACCTCTTAGATAATATCCTACTGACTCTCTCTGAAACTCCTCTTCTGTGAGAGCTCTCTCCTTTAAAGTCACAATTTCTGGATTTTTATTTTGCTCCTCTCTCTGCCTTTCTGCTTCCTCAGCCGCCAGTTTCTGTTTTTTTTTACTCAGAACTCATGTTCTTACTTCATTTTATCTGCCTGAAGCAGAACCTCAGCCTCAGTAAGTGCTTTACCCTCAACAAACATTTCCAACGCCTCCTCTTCGAATTTCCCCTCGGCTACATTATGTTGTGCTTTTAACAGCTGTACCTGAGCCATCCTCGTGCGAGCGGTCACTTTAATCTTTACCTTACGAGCGATTCCCATCACTACATCCCTCTTAGCCTCATCCAAAGCGTCAGGGGTTGGCTCCGCCTTACACCTAGTAACCTCAACCTCCATTGCTGCTATTTTTCCACACAACCAAATCAAAATAAGGGAATGTACCCCATTCAATTCAAACAATCCCCCACACAATTTTGTTCAAAGCCCCGGACGTAGGCCCCAATTTTGGACGCGTCCACAGGGACGGGGTTAAAGAACCAGCAGAAATGGAAAACACACTGGAGTCCGGTATTGCGATTAACAAATAATGTTTATTAGTAAATTACGCAATACAGTAATATAAATGCAAATATATCAAACAGGTTAGCAATGATATAGATATAGACATATATGTATGTGTGGAAATAGGAACAAAACTAGGCTCTTTCAAACCCAGGGGTAATTGGACACAATCTTACGATGATGAAGAGAGTTCAGTTCACTTCATCATATTTAGTTGAGTAACATTGGAGGGAGGGAGAAAGAGAGAGAGAGAGGGGTGAGAGGTGATGCCGTCGATCTTCTCGTTGTCTTCCGAAGTCCTGTTGTGGTCACCGACTATGACCATGATTCGTACAACCGTTCTTCATTGGTGAAGTTATCACCCAGGCAAGGATGGACACACAAATAATTCCCCACCGGTCGCACCTTTTAACTCATGAGCCACTGATCGATTTCCCCGAAATGATCCTCCAAAACTCCACCTTCACGTGGGTGCACAAAGCTCGTTCAGTGTCCGACACAGTGTGTGTCTTGTGGTATGGCTGTCTTTAGCCCAGCGGATCTGCTTCTTATCTCCACATGCTGGACATCAGCTGTCCAGTAACCTGCTCCTCCCATCACTTTCTGCAGAAACCGTACAAGCTGGCAAGTACGGTTGAAAGATGGAAGGTGAACAATCAGCAGAGGAACCTTAACATCATCATTCTTTCAGGCAATTTCTGTCTCTCCCTCTCTCTCTCATTGCTCGGGATGCCTCCCCCTCTCTCTTAAAAACAGCACAGTTCATAGGGTCTCTTCTGGACCCCTTTCCAAACCCCTAACACTAACTTCAATAATAAGTATACCGTCTTGGATACTGTTGCTGGGGACGGTTGCGTTTCCGACACCAAGACTGGTCCCTCAGCTCAGAGGGGAAGGTGGGAAAGGACATCGTACATAGAACATAGAACATAGAACAATACAGCACAGTACAGGACATTCGGCCCACAATGCTGTGCCGACCTTTAAACCCTACCTCCATATAACCCTCCACCTTAAATTCTTCAATATACCTGTCTAGTAGTCTCTTAAATTTCACTCGTGTATCTGCCTCCACCACTGACTCAGGTAGTGCATTCCACGCACCAACCACTCTCTGTGTAAAAAACCTTCCTCTAATATCTCCCTTGAACTTTCGTCCCCTTACCTTAAGGCCATGTCCTCTTGTACTGAGCAGTGGTGCCCTGGGAAAGAGGCGCTGGCTGTCCACTCTATCTATTCCGTTTAATATCTTGTATATCTTTATCATGTCTCCTCTCATCCTCCTTCTCTCCAAAGAGTAAAGCCCTAGCTCCCTTAATCTGTGATCATAATGCATACCCTCTGAACCAGGCAGCATTCTGGTAAATCATACCTGTACCCTTTCCAATGCTTCCACATCTTTCCTATAGTGCGGAGACCAGAACTGGACACAATACTCCAACTGTGGTCTAACTCGAGTTTTATACAGCTGCATCACTACCCCGCGACTCTTAAGCTCTCTCCCTCGACTTATGAAGGCTAACACTCCATACACTTTCTTAACTACCCGATCTACCTGTGAGTCAACTTTCAGGGATCTGTGGATATGTACCCCCAGATCCCTCTGCTCCTCCACACTCCCCTGTATCCTACCATTTAATTTGTACTCTGCCTTGGAGTTTGTCTTTCCAAGGTGTACCACCTCAGACTTCTCTGGATTGAACTCCATCTGCCACTTCTCAGCCCACTTCTGCATCCTATTAATGTGTCTCTGCAATCGTCGACAATCCTCAATACTATCCATGACACCAACAACCTTTGTTTCATCTGCAAACTTGCCAACCCAACCTTCTACCCATATATCCAGGTCGGTAACAAAAATCACGAAGGTAGAGGTCCCAGAATCGATTCTTGTGGGACACTACTAGTCACAACCCGCCAATCTGAATGTATTCCATCCACCACAACACTCTGCTATCTGCAGGCAAGCCAATTCTGAATCCATCTGGCCAAACTTCCCTGGATCCCATGCCTTCTGACTTTCGGAATAAGCTACCATGTGGTATCTTGTCAAATGCCTCATTAAAACAAAGTAAATCACATCCACTGCACTACCCTCATCTATGTGCCTGGTCACCTCCTCAAAGAACTCTATCAGGCTTGTTAGACACGATCTGCCCTTTACAAAGCCATGCTGACTGTCTCTGAGCAGAACATGATTCTTTAAATGCCCTTAGATTCTAAGATTCTTTTACATACATAAGACTCACTGGTCTATAATTACCCAGACTATCTCTACTAACTTTTTTGAACAAGGGGATAACGAGGACATAAAAATCCTAGCCAGAGGCTCAGCAATCTCTTCCCTCGCCACATGGAGCAGCCTGGGGAATATTCCGTCAGGCCCCGGGGACTACTCCGTCCTAATGCATTTTAAAAACTCCAACACCTCTTCTCCCTTGATATCAACATGCTCCAGAACATCAACCTCACTCATATTGTCCTCACCATCATCAAATTCCCTCTCATTGGTGAAAACCGAAGAGAAGTATTTATTGAGGACCTTGCTCACTTCCATAGCCTCCAGGCATGTCTTCCCACCTTTATCTCTAGTTGGTCCTGTCATCACATAATTGAAGAATGCATTGGGGTTTAGAAGGGGCAGATTTTATTGAGTGTGTCCAGAATGGGTTTCTGTCACAGTATGTTGACAGGCCGACTAGAGGGAATGCCATACTAGATCTAGTATTAGGAAACGAACCGGGACAGGTCACAGATCTTTCAGTGGATGAGCATCTGGGAGACACTGACCACCGCTCACTGGCCATTAACATTATCATGGAAAAGGATAGAATCAGACAGGACAGGAAAATTTTTAATTGGGGAAGGGCAAATTATGTCGATAAGGCTAGAACTTGCAGGTGTGAATTGGAATGATGTTTTTGCAGGGAAATGTACTATGGACATGTGGTCAATGGTTAGGGAGCTCTTGCAGGATGTTAGGGATTAACTTGTCCTGGTGAGGAAGTTAAAGAATTGTAGAGTGAAGGAACCACGGTTAACAAGAGAGGTGGAAAATCTAGTCAGTTGGAAGAAGGCAGCATACGTGAGGTTCAGGAAGTGAGGATCAGATGAGTCTATTGAGGAATATAGGGTAGCAAGAAAGGAGCTTAAGAAGGAGATGAGGAGAGCAAGAATGGTGTATGAAAAGGCCTTGGCGAGTAGTCTAGAGGAAAACCCCAAGGCCTTCTTCAATTATCCGAAGAAGAAAAGGTTTACAGGAGTGAAGATAGGACGGAATAGAGATAAAGTTGGGAAGATGTTCCTGGAGGCTGTGGAAATGAGTGAGGTGCTCAATGAATACTTCTCTTCGGTATTCACCAATGAGAGGAAACTTAATGATGGTGAGGACAATATTAGTGAGGATGATGTTCTGGAGCATGTTGATATTAAGGGAGAAGAGCTGTTGGATTTGTTTAAAAAAAAGGTCAGATAAGTCCCCGAGGTCTGAAGGTTTATTCCCCAGGCTGCTCCATGAGGCGAGAGAAAAGATTGATGAGCTGGATATTTGTGTCCTCGTTGTCCACTAGAATGGTACCAGAAGATTGGGGGGAGGGGTGAAGGTTGTCCCCATGTTCAAAAAAGTTCGTAGAATTAGTCCAGGTAATTATAGACCAGTGAGCCTTACGCCTGTGGTGGGAAAGCTGTTGGTAAAGCTTCTTAGAGATAGAGTATATGGGCATTTAGGGATTCCTGGTCTGATCAGGGACAGTCAGCATGGCTTTGTGAAGGGGAGATCGAGTCTAACAAGCCTGATAGAGTTCTTTGAGTAGGTGACCAGGCATATAGATGAGGGTAGTGCAGTGGATATTATCTACATGGATTTTAGTAAGGCATTTGACAAGGTACCACACGGTAGGCTTATTCAGAGAGTCAGAAGGTATGGTATCCAGTGAATTTTGACCAGGTTTCAGAATTGGCTTGCCTACAGAAAGCAGAGGGTCGTGGTGGAGAGAGTCGGATTGGAGGATTGTGACTAGTGTTGTTCCACAATGATTTTTATTAACAACCTGGATGTTGGGGCGGAAGGGTGGGTTGACAAGTTTCAGATGCACAAAGGATGGTGGTGTTGTGGATAGTGCTGAGGATTGTCGAAGATTGCAGAGAGAGATTGATAGGATGCAGAAGTGGGCTGAGAAGTGGCAGATGGAGTTCAAACCAGAGAAGTGTGTTGTGGTACACTTCGCAAAGCCAAACTCCAAGGCAGAGTACAAAAGAAAGGGCAGGATTCCTGGGAGTTTGGAGGAGCAGGGGTATCTGGAGTGCATGTCCACAGATCCCTGAAAGCGGTCTCACAGGTAGACAGGGTAGTTAAGAAAGCTTATGCAGTGTTAGCTTTCATAAGTCGAGGGATAAAGTTTAAGAGTCGTGGGGTAATGATGCAGCTCTATAAAAGTCTGGTTAGGCCACACTTGGAGTACTGTATCCAGTTTTGGTCGCCTCACTATAGGAAGGATGTGGAAGCATTGCAAAGGGTACAGAGGAGATTTACCAGGATGCTGCCTGGTTTAGAGAGTATGCATTATGATCAGAGATTAGGGGAGACTGGGCTTTACTCTCTGGAGAGATGGAGGATGAGAGGAGACATGATAGAGGTATACAAGTTATTAAGAGGAATAAATAGAGTGGACAGCCAGCGCCTCTTCCCCAGGGCATCACTCAATTCAAGAGTACATGGCATTCAGGTAAGGGGTGAAAAGTTCAAGGGGGATATTAGATTCAGGTTTTTTACACAGAGAGTGGTTGGTGCGTGGAATGCACTGCCTGAGTCAGTGGTGGAGGCAGATAACCTGGCGAAATTTAAGAGACTCCTTGACAGGTACATGGAGGAATTTAATGTGTGTGTGTGTGGGGTGGTTTATATGTGAGTCAGGGTTTATGGGTTGGCACAGCATTGTGGGCCGAAAGGCCTGTATTCTGCTGTATTGTTCCATGTTTCTTAGGCGACAAACCTGTCAATCACCCCTGCAGATGAGCAAGATCCGTATGCTCCACGGCCGCTGGGCAAAGTGTGTAAATGTAGGACGGGACTATGTTGAAAATTAAATGTGTTCGGTTCTCTAAAATTGACTCTTTCTACATCAGGCCAGGAACTTATCAATCGCCCCCCGCCCCCCCCCCCCCACCGTACAGCACATCGCCGGATACTGCTGCAGGTTAACTCAATCTGACAATTTACACAGGTACAATTAAGTGGCAATTATCAATCATCAAAATCTTGTTCTAAGAAATAAAGTCATGTAAGTGTAACACCCTGATTAACATTCTGTCTGCTATGCTGTAGGCATTTCAGTTTATCAATTTTGTGAGAGAAGTCTGTTTTATTATAAGCTTGTAGGGTTTGATCTGAGATGGGGATTTACTGCACAACTTAAGAATGTCGTGTCATCCAGTCAGGATGGTAGAATTGATAAGGGTTCTACAGAATGCTGTGAGGGCAGCTCTTTGATGGTGGGAGCTGGAAGAATGCAGGAGGGAAGATGGATGAAGACGCCGTCCCTCTTGCACAAGGTGCTTTATGCAAATGAATGTCTTCAGGAGGAAGGACCAATACTCTGGAAGTAGAGCCCTTTTGTTTGTCGTGGATTTCAAGCGGAAACAAATGTTTCTGGATGATTTGATCTCCACTGTGCACAGGTGGCTGCTTAAGTATAATAGGTCATTTTTTTTCCAGTCCTTCCTTTGGTAACTAGGTGCTTAAGTTAACATTCGTAAATATACTTCTTTATAATTTGTATTCAGTGTGAGAAATGTTATATCTTGCCAAAGGACGATTGCCGGGGGTAGAAAATCACACAGCATTCACACAAACTGGGGTGTGGATGGGTGAGCGAGCCATCCCAACCTCATGGACTTCGCGGTACCACAGTTGTATCACGCTATACGTGCAAAGCCTGACAAAGGTGAGTTTCTCCCCACAGTGTCCAGTGGTTGTTAGCAAGTATTTTAGTTGACAACCCAAATCTCCTCAAACTCGGAGTGTAATAAAGTCCCTGAATTGCATTCTTTATACCTATACAATATTTTGTGTCCATGTTAGGGCGTCAGAGATATTCACACCCAGGAACTTTAAATTGCTCGCTCTTTCCACTCCTGACCTCTCGATGCTGTTTGACTTTGCTCCCTCTTTTTAGCCCTTCCTGAACTTCACAATCAGCTCTTTGGTCATGCTGAAGTTGAGTCTAAGGTTCTTGTTGTGGGACCACTCAACTAACTGATATATCTTGCTCTTGTACGCCCTTTCCTCACAAATCTAAATTCTGCCAACAATGATTACATTCACAGCAGTTTACAGTTGATATTTGAGATGTCCCTAGCCACATAGTCATGGGCTTAGAGAAGGTAGAGCAGTGTTAAGCACACAAAATTGTGCTGTGCCGGCCATTACCCTATATTTGCCATAGGCATAGGGCGATTCACAGGTTGTTGATCAAGCTCCCCTTCGGGCCACCATGCCCATTCTAGTACACAATACCATTCTATTTAGAAACACTTCGTCTGCAGGCGGCAATGCCAATGTTTCTGTATGTTCACCTGGATAATGGGGATGGACAGTCAGAATCACTGCATACATCCACTGTCTACGCCCCATGGCAGCGTATTCCTGGTTCCAGCACCCCTCACCACCATACCACCACCTCTGGGTGACATTGCTCACAGTCCCTCTGAACCTTTTGCACGGCCACGTCAATCTGTCCTGTGTACTATTGAGAACTGTGCTACAAGGGTGACCATTCACACTGTGTAACCCATCTATACTTCTCCCCTGCTATCAGTCAGAACACCCCAGTTAGTCTATTCCAGACTATGAAGATCAATCCAGACTGCGCAGTCTGCCTTAAACAGAAAGGAAATGAACGATCTCGAAAGAGGTTCTGGAGAGGAAGCGGAAGAGTGTGGAATGGGGAGAAGCTGATCGGGAGTAAAGGAGTTGGAGGGGAAAGAGCTGGTGTGAGAGACCGTGCAGGAAGGGGACCGGGTATTGTATGGTATTCAAAAAAAAAAATTTCACTCACCCTCCGT
This sequence comes from Hemitrygon akajei, assembly GCF_048418815.1. Classification (NCBI taxonomy): domain Eukaryota; kingdom Metazoa; phylum Chordata; class Chondrichthyes; order Myliobatiformes; family Dasyatidae; genus Hemitrygon; species Hemitrygon akajei. The sequence goes on along the minus strand of NW_027331952.1, from coordinate 17,967 downwards.
ACCACGGGAACTGGACATGTGCCCCCCTCAGTTCAATGGCTGTTATCGCTGGGAACTAAGCAGCCACTGCCGTGATTTCCCACTACTCTGAGCCTGTCACCTTTCCAGAAATTAAATTAATCCCACTGTCTGTTGTGTAATCATTAACCAAGTCTCTGCTTTTAACCTCACCAACATCTCCAGCACAGTGTTTTGTCAAATACTGCGTTCCTGTGGGTGACATGAAGGCGATGTGGAGGGCAAAGAGCGCGACAGATATCCATATTAACAGACTAATGCTGAGGGATATGTGTGAGAGAGAGAGGGAGAGAGAGGGGGGGGAGGGAGAGAGAGAGAGAGAATAGGGAAAAGCGAGGGAGCATTGATGAAATAGAGGCTGGAGGGACAGTGGGAAAGAGAAGGGAGGAAGCGCTGAGAGCGAGATATTGGAGTGTGTGTTAGACAGATACAGTGAAGCGTGAAACCCAGAGAGAAAGGGGAAAAGAACAATAGATGTAGTATGATTTCTTGTCTCTCATACCGAATGATTACAATTTCTCTAAGCTCTCATCTCCAGAGTTCACAATTTCACTGCAAAGACCATGAGTGGTCCGCATTCCCTCTGTGTCGCCTTGCTGTACAAGGCGTGTGCTTGTCCGGCGCCTGTACATACTGAGAGATAACACAGGATATTGATATAAATGAGAAGAAAAACAACTCATGATTTTAGTGTCTCCAGCCGCAGGTTTTGCATCATCCAATGGAGCTACCTTGTGCAAACAGAAGCTCATTAATTCACCGGGAGACACTGCATCAGTAGCACCTATACTAGTGGATCCTGAGAGCAGCTGAAGCCACCACCTACTTTGCCTATTGGGAAGACTGTTTCTGAAGCACCTGGCCATTCTGCTCAAAGCTTCCAACTCAGCATGAATCACAAATGCAAAGCTGGCAAGGCATCTGCTAACTCGGTGATTCAATCACCCTCCCATTTATGAGATGACGGAGAGCTGCACCTGGCTTTCTGGCAACGAAATGGCAGTCACTGTGTGGTACATTAAGACAGTCCATTCAGCCCATCAAAGCTGCTTCGTCAATCAATTATGTTTAATCCTGGATCACCTTTGATGCCCTGACGAATCAGGAAATTCTCTTTTTTTTTGCTTTCAATATTTCCACGGACTTGGCTTGCACACCTGGCCGTGGCCGAGCATTCCACAGATTCACCACTCTCTGGAAAAACAATATCCTACTTAACTTTGTTCTAAAGTGATCCCTCTCAAATCTGAGGTTGTGTCTACAATTTCTGGAGACTCTGTATATGAAACATCGTCTCCACATCCACCTAAACAAGTCTTTTCAACATTTGGTAGGTTTCAATACAATCTACTCGCTTTCTTCTAAATTCCAGTGTGTACAGGGCCAACGCTCTTACATCTTAACCCTTCTTTCTCAGAATCATCCTCGTAATCTGGACTCCCCCCGATGTGAGCGCATGCTTTCTGAGATACGGGGCACAAAACAGTTGACAGTACACCAAGTGCAAACAGTGCGGACTGTTGCTTATAAGTACTCAGCTAATCTCGCTGTTTTTATATTATATTCCACTTTGAAATGAATACCAACATCTGCCTTCTTTACGACCAGCTCATTTCTGAACATTGTATTCAACCTGCCAATTTTTTCCCATTCTTCCAATTTTTATATCCTTAGACCATAAACCCATTAGACAAAGGAGTAGAATTAAGCCATTCAAACCAGTAAGTCCATCTACAATTTCTTAATGGCTGATCCCGGATCGATTCAACCCCATGCACCTGCCCTCTCATCATTTCCCTTGATGCCCCACTTTCTTTCTGTAATCCCATTGCTTCTTCAGAGCTACATTCCCCTCCAACTATCTTCATAACTTCTGACAATGTTGCTGCAAAGCCGTCAATTTCTTTATCTAAATCATTGACAAAAGTATAAAAAGTAGGTGTCTAATACTGGCCTCTGGAATACACTGCTAGTCACTGGCAGACAACCAGGAAATGCCCCCCTTTATTCCAGTCGCTGGCCCCTGCCTGTCAGCCATCCCTCTAACTATGTCAGCATCTTTCTTGTATTTCCATGTGATTTTATCATGTTAAGCGGCCTCATGCGTGGCACCTTGTGAAATGTCTTCTGGAAATACAAGTAAAGGATTGGAGAGTTGTGAATGTTGTTCCTTTATTAAAGAAAGGGAGTAGAGATGGACGAGGAAATTATAGACCAGTGAGTCTCCATTCAGTGGTTGGCAAGTTGATAGAAAACATCCTTGTAGACAGGATTCATGAATATTTGGAGATGTATAATATGATTAGGAAGAGTCAGCATGACTTTGTCAAAGGCAGGTCATGCCTTATGAACCTGATTGAAATTTTTGAACATGTGACATTGATGAAAGCAAGGCAGTAGATGTAGTGTATATGGATTTCAGCAAGATACCCCTTGCAAGGCTTATTGAGAGAATAAGGATGCATGGGATCCAAGGGGACATTGCTTTGAGCATCCAGAATTGGCTTGCCCACAGAAGGCAATGAGTGGTTGCAGGTGGGTCACATTCTACAAGGAGGCCGGTGACCAGTGGTGTGTCTCAGGGATCTGTTGTGGGACCACTACTCTTCATGATCTTTGTAAATGATCTGGATGAGGAAGTGGAAGGTTTAGTTAGTAAATTTGCTGATAACACAAAGTTTGGTGGTGTTGTGGATAGTTTGGGGGGACATCAAAGATTACAGTGGGAGATTGATAGGATGCAAATCTGAGCTGCAAAATGACAGATGGAGTTCATCCCAGATAAGTGTGAGGTGATTCATTTTGGTAGATCAAATAGGATGGCAGTATAAAGTATTAATCGTAATATTCTTGGCAGTGTGGAGGATCAGAGAGATCTTGGGGTCCGAGTCCATAGGGCACTCAAAGCTGCTGCGCAGGTTTACTCTGTGGTTAAGAAGGCAGACTGTGTATTGGCCTTCAATCGTGGGATTAAGTTTAGGAGCCAAGAGGTAATGCTGCAGCTATATAGGAACCTGTTCAAACTCCACTTGGAGTACTGTGCTCGGTTCTGATAGACTCACTGCAGGAAGGATGTGGAAACCATAGAAAGGGTGCAGAGGAGCTTTACAAGGATGTCACCTGGAATGGAGACCATGCCTTATGAGAATTGTTTGAGTGAACTTGGCCTTTTCTCCTTGGAGAGATGGAGGATGAGAGGTGATCTGATAGAGGTGTATAAGATGATGAAGGGCATTTATTGTGTGGATAGCCAAGGCTTTTTCCCTGGGCTGAAATGGCCAACACGAGAGGGCACAGTTGTAATGTGTTTGGAGGTAGGTACAGAGGAGATGCCAGGTGTACGTTTATTTGCACAGTGAAGGTGAGTTCGCGGAATGGGCAGTCGACGACGATCGTGGAGGCGAAAACGATAGTGTCGTTTAAGAGACTTCTGGATAGGTATATGGAGATTAGAAAATTAGAGGGCTATGGGTAACCCTAGGTAGATTCTAAGGTAAGGACATGTTCAGTGCAGCGTTTTAGGCCGCAGGGCCTGTATTGTGCCATACGCTTTCTATCTTTCTATGTAATGGCTTCTTTCAAATGTTTCACTGCTAAGGCAAAAGTAATGGCTTCTCAGTAATGTTCCCTGCTGATGTAATTGTTTCTCTGTAGCAGCAATGTTTGGGTTATGTCTGTTAGCCCATCGGAGATTGTTGCTTTGTCTTGTGTATCAGGAAGGACGTTGTCTTCGTGGGTTTTTTGTCGAGGAGAGATGAAGAGGGAGGACGCGAGTGGAGAGAGCGGGTAGACCACCAGGCAGAGTGGGCTGGGATGTGGAAGTCCGAAGTTCGGCGACGCTCGGAGGAGACCGATGGTGGAAGAATGACTCCTGAGTGAGCTCAAACGTGACTTTGACTTGACTTGCGCACTTTTTTTTATTTTCAGTACTATATTCAGATTAAGATTCATAATGTTCTATGATTTAATTGCATATGGTGTACTATCTGGTATTTTGCGTTGTGCGTTTGTAGCTGGGGGTACATTGCACAACATCTACACAACTTGATTACCCGGTTTGGTGGGGCCGAAGGCCGACTCCCCTGGACGAACAGGAGCTGGGCGAGCCTGAGGGTTACATTTGTGCCAAAGACATCCACCTCCCTTCATTTTTTTCATGCTAATTGTTACGTCCTCGAGGAACCCTGTCAGATTTGTCAGGCAGGGTAGCCGAAAGGGACTGTAATTTCATTCTTTATTTGCCTTCCTCCCTTTTTAAAGAGTGCAGAGACATTTGCAATTTGACATTCCTCCGGAACCATAACAGAATCCAGTGATTCTTGAAAAATGATAACCACTGCATCTACTATCTCTTCTGCAACCTCTTTCAGAACTGTGGGATGTCAACCGTATGGTCCACTTGTCCTATTTAAGACCTTAGCGTTTCTTTGGCGCTTTTTCCTTTGTAATAGAAAAGGCACTCACTCATGCTCCCTGGCACTCACGGTCTTCAGGAACACTGTTAATGTCTTTCACAGGGAGAGCTGATGTAAAGTACTCATGAGCTTCATATGCCATTTCTTCATACCTCATTACTACTTCTCCAGCATTATTTCCAGTAGTCCAGTTTCAACTCTCACCATCCTTTTACACTTTATATAACTGACAAACAAACTTTTAGCATTCTACTTTATATTATTGGCCAGTTTGCCCTCATGTTTATTCTTTTGGATTCGTATGGCTTTCTTAGAGGCCTTATGTTGGATTAAAAAAAAAATCTCAAACATGCAGAGACCCTTCCTACAGGCTGAGAGCCGGGTTCCTAGCCCAGAACGTCGACTGCACACTATTTCTAATTTCTGATGTAAAATCACCTAGTAACATGATGCAAACAACTTTGTTTTATGTATTTATTTGATTGTACAATTTGACCCTAAGAAGGCAGAGTCATTTTTATCAGACAAAGTCCAAATTGTCTAAAGCAGTGTTAACAGTAAAATAAAAATACAATGTGTTTCCCTTCCCACTCGACGCACTGATGTCCCCTTCTCCCTTCCGCAAACCTCCTCCTTCGGCATATCGATCTGGTTTGCTGCCCTGCTCTGTATGTTTTAATCCGGAATTCCCGACGAGACATCAATCAGCCACACTGGCACAGCTCATTCCTCCTCAAACCTTACCGACTCCGAGCTCTGCTCTCTCTGCGTGTATCCCAAATTTACAATCAAACCCCCAGACAAAGGATGTGCTGTTGGACTGTTTCCGAGTGAACTTGTAGACATCTAGTCTGCTCAGATGACAGGGTATTGTTCCAGAGATGTTCATGTTCCCACATTTGTTAAATGCTTCTCCTGTAGTGATTATTTCATAAACTTACTGGGCTGTACTTTCCTATAGGTATTACGGCATGTGCTTCTTGTCAGAATGCATATGCTCACATGGGCTATGAATTCCGCTTTCTTTGATGAAATTATATTATTAGAAGGGTTACCTAACCTCTCAGTATGTAACACCCCAGGAAAGGTTCCACTGCTAAAGTAATGTAGCAGCTTCCTGCAGCAACCTCCTGTAGCAGCTGGGTTTGAATTATGGTTAGCGATAACGGGAGTTTTCTAATGTGAACTGGATCTTTTGTCAGGAGTCACCGTGATTACATGGAGCAAGGGTTCGTAGTTGACATAGGATAGGTTAATATGCCTCTTGCAAGAGTTAAGTTTAATTATAATGTGCCACTTTTGTTTTTTGCTATCGTTATTTTCTTTTCTAAACCTTTAGTTAAGATTCATAAATATAAATCCTTTTAGCTTATGCCACGTGATATTATTCCTTGACACTGACTTTGTAAAGGGCAGCAAAGTGCATAGCATCCACACAAAACGGGGTTTGCGGTGGCAGAGCCCTTTCAATTACATGGGTTAGGCCAGACAAAAGTGTATATTAACCTAGACTTACTCAGCCAGGGAAACAAGCGGGGTTTCATGTTATTGTTTAATGTTTGTTATTATTCTTCCCCCTTCGGTCCTCGGGAATATTAATCTAACTGTGCTGGAGTGTATTTTTTTTTTAGAAAGTTTGTCCTGTAACACCTTATTTTTCTTTGTAAATTTTCCAGATTGATATTGAGCCAAAATATTTTGTCAAATGAAGATGTTAATTCGGATATAACCATAGAATCATATAACAATTAGAGCATGGAAACAGGCCATCTCGGCCCTTCTAGTCCGTGTCGAAAGCCTACTCTCACCTAGTCCCACAGACTTGCACTCAGACCATCACCCTCCATTCCTTTCCTGTCCACATACTGATCCATTTTTTAAAATGACATAATCGAACCTGCCTCTACGGCTTCTACTAGAAGCTCGTTCCACACAGCTACCACTCTCTGAGTAAAGAAGTCCCCCCTCGTGTTACCCTTAAACGTTTGCACCCTAACTCTGAAATCATGTCCTCTTGCTTGAATCTCCCCTTCTCTCAATGAAAAAAAGCCTATCCACGTCAACTCTATCTAGCTTTCCCCCACATAATTTTAATTACCTCTATCAAGTCCCCCCTCAACCTTCTACGCTCCAAAAAATAAAGAACTAACTTGTTCTTCCCTGTAACTTAGGTGCTGAAACCCAGGTAACATTCTACTAAATCTCCTCTGTACTCTCTCTATTTTGTTGACATCTTTCCTTTAGTTTGGTGACCAGAACTGTAGACAATACTCCAAATTTGCCCTCGCCAATGTCTTGTTCAATTTTAACATTACATTCCAAATCCTATACTTAATCCTCTGATTTATAAAGCCCAGCACACCAAACGCTTCCTTCACCACCCTATCCACATGAAATTGCACATTCAGGGAACTATGCACCATTATTCCTGGATCACTCTGTTCTACTGCATTCATCAATGCCTTACCATTTACCATGTATCTCCTATTTTGAATAGTCCTACCAAAATGTAGCACCTCACACTGATCAACATTAAACTCCACCTGCTATCTGTCAGCCCACTCTTCTAACTGGCCTAAATCTCTCTGTAAGGTTTGAAAACGTACTTCACTATTCACAACACCACATATCTTAGGGTCTCCTGCATACTTACTAATCCAATTTACCACCCCATCATCCAGATCATTAATTTATATGAAAAACAACATTCGACCCAGTACAGATCCCTAAGGCACACCACTGGTCACTGGCCTCCAACCTGAAAAACAGTTATCAACCACTGCTCTCTGGAATCTCCCATCTGGCCACTGTTGAATCCATTTTACAAATTCAATATTAATACCTAACGATTGAACCTTCCTAACTATCCTTCTATGTGCAACCTTGTCAAAGGCCTTACTGAAGTCCAAACAGACAACAACCATTGCTTTACCGTCGTCAACTTTCCTAGTAACCACTTCAAAAAATTCGATAGGATTTGTCAAACATGCCCTTCCTCGCACAAATCCATGTAGTCTGTTCCTAATCAGACTCTGTCTATCCAGATAATTATATATTCCGTTTCCAAGAATACTTTCCATTAATTTATTCACCACTGCCATCAAACTTACAGTGATTACTAGCTATATTATAGCTTGGATTACTCTTAGAAACCTTTTTAAACAATAGGACCACATGAGCAATTCTCCAATCCTACGGCACCATCCCCGTTTCTAATGAAATTTGAAATATTTCTGTCCGAGCCCCTGCTGTTTCTACACTAACTTCCCTCAAGAACCAAGGGAATATCCTGTCAGGACCCGGAGATCTATACACTTTTATATTCTTTAGAAGTGCCAGTACTTCCTCTTCTTTAATCATCATAGTTTACATAACTACCATACTTGTTTCCCTTATCGTACACAATTCAATATCCTTCTCCTTAGTGAATACCGAAGAAATGAAATTGTTCAAAATCTCCCCCATCTCTTTTGGCTCCACACATAGCTGTCCACTCTGATTCTCTAAGGGACCACTTTTATCCCTTACTATCCTTTTGCTATTAATATAATTGTAGAAACCCTTTGGATTTATTTTCACCTTACTTGCCAAAGCAACCTCATATCTTCTTTTATCTTTTCTAATGTCTTTCTTAATATTCTTTTTACCTTCTTTATATTCCTCGAGAACCTCATTTAGTCCATGCTGCCTGTATATATTGTAGATCTTTCTCATTTTCCGAACCAGGTTTCCAATATCCCTTGAAAACCATTGCTCTCTCAAAGTTTTAACCTTTCCTTTCAACCTAACAGGAACATAAAGAATCTGCACCCTCAAAATTTCACCTTTAAATGACCTCAATTTCTCTATTACATCCTTCCAATACAACAAATTGTCCCAATCCACTCCTTCTAAATCCTCAAGTGTTAACCTTTCACCAATCAAAAATCTCAACCCTGGGTCCAGACCTATCCTTCTCTATAATTATATAGAAACTAATGGCATTGTGATACATTGGTTATATCGGAAGTCTTCATTGCACATTTTGTTATGTTTACTAAAGAGCATAATTTGGCAGATTTTCTTAAGCCTGAATTAAATTATTTGGAAAGTTTGCTTTGTAGTAGTCTGATCTGTCTTTGCCTTGACACCTAAATACCTATATAGTTCATAGTCATCTATCAGTTGTATCGCATCATGCTAATCGGTTTGAAACTCGACGAACTCTATAACATCTTTCTCTCTGCTTAATGCTCTGTACTTATTCGTCTAGATTATATGTTCCTAATTTTGGAAAAGAGTACAACTATTGTTTTAATTGCTTTAGCTTTACTGGTGAAGTAGCGTTTAATTTCAAATCATCCAGGAAGATTTGTTAAGGTATAAATTGTTTGGTTGATTCTGATCTGAAACCCTATGTTTCTCTGATTCAGTCAATTACAGACCGTGTTCAAAGAAAGTCCAAATCCGAGCAAGCATTGAGTGCCGTCGGGAAAATGCCTTGGTTTAGTTTCAAATGCATGGGGAACCTGCGCCATCGTCTCTTGTGGGGTCGAACGTGCCGGGGAAATTCTTTACCGTGAGTCTACATGAGCACACAGTTTTCCAGTAGTCATTGCTCTACGGTGGGTTGTAACCTGAGGTCGGTTCCTCACCTCTTGCCACTGGATCCGACCTGTGGATGGACAGTTCTACCCTGGACTCTACTCCATTAACACTCACTCAGCATCTTTACCGGAACAACAGAACAGGTGCAGCTCCGTGTAACCGCGGAAAAGCAATGACGACCAACCTAGGACACTAACGATGCTGAAGCCTTCTCTTATTTGCTTAAGTGATTCAGGTTAATTTGGAAGCTTTTGGAGAATGGTGAGGGGTCTCACATCCTGTCCTCTCATTAGGCAAAGTAGATGGCAGTTTTAACTGCTGTCTGGATCCACTCATGTTTGTGATATTGATGTTGTGTCCTAGTTAAATAATGAGCTTTGGTTTGCACAGGTAGCTCCATTCGATGATGGGACACTTGCGGCAGATGTATTTAGAATCATGAGTTGTCTTTGTCTCCCTGCACTGGGAGTTCTGCATAGCCGTAGCCTCTGTCATTTCTCCGTATATAGAGGCTGTGGATAAGCGCAGACCCAGTACAGCAAGTCAACACTTAGGTAAACCGTCACACTTAGCATCTCTGCAGTGGAACTGTAGTCACAGAATTTCAGAAAGACGTGATTCCTTATTCCCTGCCCTGGTCTGCCCTACCCCACAACCGGCCCTGTCTCCATCGCCTCCCTTCTCCCATCCCGTCTTTTTGGACCAGTCTCCTTACCCAAACACCCAAAAAGTCCCCCTCTCCAATCCACACTTATTATTTCCAGTTTCTCCCTGATAAAAGTGCCGGGCCAAAAACGCCAAGGGAACAGTCCAATTAAACATTTATACTGAGCCATGTTTGCAGAGGGTCATCGGGCTGGTATTCAGTCGCGATGGGTAGCGATGCAGAACTCAATGATGTAAGCAAGGCCTGTAAGAAACACGGGACATTGTACATAGAGCAATCATGAGGAGAGGGTCCTGGAGAGTGAAACGCGGAAGGTGGGCTAAGGGATAAGATTGGTGAGTAGGGATGGAAGGCGTGCTGGATGGTCTCGAGAGTAGGTATGAAAGGGGAGGTACGCTGGGTGTAGAAAGTTGCTAAGATGGGCTGAGTATCAGCACAGAAATGAGTACGAAGCCAAGAAGGAAATGGGCTGATAAGTGGTGAGACTGGATAGAGTACTACATCATATCGATTGTGATGATGTGGTGAGTACTACATCATATCGATTGTGATGATGTGGTGAGTGCCCATGCGGGTGAAACCAATGCTTTGACGTGCAGGAGTTACACATGTTTTGACTTGGTTTTCGAGAGAGAATATATTTTGTGAAAGGAGCTCGCTTCGTAGCTCTTATATTGGCTGTTGCCGAGTGTCGACCGTTACTGACGTGGCTGAATACATTTGTGTAAACCGACTATTCCGTTGTCGTCCTCGCCCCGGTCTACGTAGCAGGGAGAATCAGGGTTTAAGCGCTGTGTATTGGAGATGCGAGTTGGTGCAGGGAAGCAGGGTAGAGGAGGCAGGCTGGTGCAGGAAGACGGAATGGAAGGAGGGGGGTCAGGCAGGCAGGGTCGTGTCGGAGGCGGTACAGGGCAGGGAGGCCGGGCTCGGCAGGGATCGGGACTGAGCGGCAGATGTGGGACTGCGGAAGGAAAAGCCAGCTTCGAAGGTAAGCAGAAACACGGGCAGCATAATCACCCTGTGTAAACAGAAGCAGTCACTACCCAGTATTTGCCATCAGCATAGGGTCATTGATCGGGTCATACAGCAGGCAGCCCTTCGGCCCATTGGGTCAATTCGTATTGATTTCGTATATTGTTAAAAAAGCCACAATTTTCTTTTGTTCATCACGATATTAGGGATTGCTGGCAAGAGTATATCCATCCTGCCCCACCAGGGCACCGCAATCCGGCTCCAGAAACCCCAGCACCACCACAGCTAGCTCTACGGCTAGTGAACCTGTGAACCTCTCACCCCGCTTCTTAAATCTGTATGGTGTACTTTTGAAACACATCTGCAACATGGGATAACGTTCCCAATGTGTGGACTATCCATGCCCTCCAACGGTTAGAACACCCCAGCCAGCCTCCTCCATTCCAGAAAAAGTCAGAAAACCTGCACGGAACTCTCATAGAGGATAAGGGAAGGAGGGTTCCTAGAGATAAGGTGGGAGAGGAAGAGTGACTGGGTGAAATCTGCCGAGGAGGATTGACAAGGTTTAAGGGCGGATAGAGGGATGGGGTGGTCGGACAGAAGGTGCGGAGTGTTTGGTACAGTGCTTAAAACAATCTTTCCACTCTACCTCGTACATCAGATAAAACAAATTATCTACCACATGGAGTGCTCAAATCTCACCCGAACAGGGATATTTATTTGGTGACTACAGCGCCTTCCCAACTTCTCTGCCCAGACCAACTTTCTTTTCTCTATCTCCTCAGTTCTAATGAAATGTACTTAATCGAAATTAGTTTCCCTTTCTCCGGTAAAGTGAGAGGGGTACAAGGGAATGGGAAATCGTGAAAGGGAAAGGGTGCGTGGCATATTACAGGAAGATTGATACATCGATTTTCGTGGTGTAAGGTTGCATCTAATCAACCGGATTATACGGTGTTGTTTTCAAACCTCAGCGTGGCCTCCTCACGACAGTTGAGGTGGCCATGGATGGACATATCAGAATGGGAATGAGAAATGGAATTAAACTCAGTGGCCAGTTTCCGACCCCGCTTGTTCTGGCGGACGGAACGTAGATGCTTGGCAAATCCGTCTCCCAATCTATGTCGAGTTTGGTTAATATACAACAGGCCACACCGGGACCACCGAATGTCAGTGAGGAGGGGGGGGGGGGAGATGTAGGGGCAGGTGTAGCAACTGCTCCGTTTGCCAGGAGGAAGATCGGTGGGCAGAGATGAATATACGATCCGTATGGAAAGGGGCGGAGGGCAAGAGTAACTATAACTTGTTCAACCCTGCTGCATGTTCAAACACCATCCCCTGCTCTCAAGTCCTCGGTCGCCGCCGCATATGCTCTCAGGATGAGGCTTTTCATTCTAGTGGTCTTCCACTTCCATTCCCTTTGAGGTATGTCCATCCCTGATGTCCACTCTGTTGTGATGAAGCCACACTTAGGATGGAGAAAGAGCGCCTGATGTTCTGATTGGCTCGCCTCCAACCCGATGGCATGAACAGTGATCTTTGAAACTTCCAGTAATGCTCTCCAACACACGCAAACCTTTATATTTCCCATCTAGGTAGCATCTATGGAAACAAATACACTGGAGTTTTCCGAATGAAACACTTCGGCAGGACTGGAAAACAGAAACCTGAGGAGTAGAATATAAAGTTGGGTGGAGGGGAGATAGAAACGCCGTGTGATAGGTGAATCCTGGAGGGGGAGTGATGAAGTAAATAGATGGGAAGTTGATTGGTGAAAGAGGATGGAGGCCATGGTAGAAAGAATAAAAGGTGGGGGGAACACCAGAGGGAGGCGACGGGTGGACAAGGAAATGAAGTTAGAGAAGGGAAAGGCGACGGGAATTGGAGAAAAAGGGGAAAGGGTCTGGACACATTGCTGGAAGTTTTAGTCAACGATGTTCATGCCATCAGGTTGCTGGATATCCAAATGGAATATAAGGTGTTGTTCTTCAAACCTGAGTGCGGCCTCGTCACGACAGTGGAGGAGGCCATGGATGGACAAATCTGAATGGGAATGGGAATTGGAATTAAAGTTGGTGGCCACTGCAAGATCCCGCTGGTTCTGGCGGATGGACAGTAGATGCATGGCGAAGCAGTCTCCCAATCTACGTCGAGTCTCATCGATATACAGCAGGCCACACCGGGAGCAACGGGCACAAAAAGTGACCGCAACAGACTCACAGGGGAAGTGTCGGCTCACATGGAAGGACTGTTTAGGTAAGGATCTGTGGCACTTCTGCTTGTAAAGATAAGAAAGTCGCACACTGGGCGATCCGTATGGAGAGCAGAACGTGGATAAGGAGATAGGGAGAGGTGTGCTTGGTTGTGGAAGACGGAGGAACTGAGAGAAGGGGATGGCGTTCTACGCTCGTACTTGTTCTGTACCTCGTCTGACACTGGTAGTTGTAAAACACCATTCCATTCTCTCAATTCCTCCACACCACGTTTTATGTCGATGCCTCAGCTTTTGCTTTTTCTCCAGTCTTAGAGTAGTGTTTCGTCCCGAAACTACGACTGTACATTTTTTTTTCGTAGATTCTGCCTGGCCTGCTGAGTTCCTCAAGCATTTTGTGTGATTCTGATTCTAATTGTTAATATCTACTCCAGAGGACAGACAAGTACCCCTCCTTAAGTAAGCTTCACTGTCCTCTCCGAGACTAACACTGTCCACAATACACTCGGTACATCTGCAAAAACGTCGCGCACAATTCGAACAAACTTTTCCCTCTTCACTGAGCAAGCTCTTTGGGGAGAAAGCCCAGCGCCATCAGTGCAGTGAGTTAGCGACTGTTCTCCCAGGCTGGTTTTCAGTCTCTGGTGTGGTGGCCCTGCTCCACAAACTGGGCATCAGCACCCACAGATCACTTTCTATTTAATAAAGACATTGTCTTCAGCACCACGGTAGATGCCCTTACAGCCATCCACACGATATTCCATTGCCACCTTCCCACACACTTACCCGGCCGCTGCATATTCCATTTCATCATCCCAAGCCCTGCTCTGCGCTCACACCTACACATGGTGAATGTCGTCAGAAACTTTGGTCCTTGGATCTGTGGCACTCCTCAGTTCATGGGTGACGTCGCTGAGTCCTGAACACCATTGACCGTGATTTCCCGCTCTTACAGACTGCCAACATGCTGGAGGTGCATTTAGACCCAGTGTTTCTTGTGTGATCAATAACCCAGACCCAGGCTTAACTTCAACAACATCTCTGGCACGGTGTTTTGTCAGATACTGAGTCTCTTCGGGTGGGTTGAAGATGATATGGCAGGGTAGAGAGCGAGGTGGATGCACATATTGCAGACGGAGACGGAGGGATGGAGACAGAACGTGGCGAAATGTGTACGGGGCGGAGGGACGGATGGGGGAGAGAGATGAAATTGCTCAATAGAGACTGCAGGAGCTGCGAGAGAGAGCAGCTGGAACAGAGATGGAGATGTAAGAGTGTGAATTAGAGAGAGAAAGCATAGTTGAAGAGGCAGCGAGGCAAGGGGAGGGAGAGAGACTGACAGAGAGAGAGAGCGAGAGAGAGAAGGAGAAAGAGAGAGAGAGATGGAATTGAGAGAGAGGAGTGAGAGAAAATGAGAGAGAGAGAGAGAGATAGAGAGAGAGGTGGAAATTGGGGGCGATAAGTACAGAATAACCCCTTGATTCTCACATCCACTGACTACTGTTCCAATGCTGAGGCACTAAGTACTACGGCTTAGCTCAGTGTTGTCTTGCTGTACTGGTTGTGTGTTTGCCCAGAGCCTCTATATACGGCGAGATAACACAGGCTGTTGCTGTGCAGAACTGCCAGTGCAGGAGACGGGAAAAAAAAAGAAACTCGTGATTTTAAGTACTTCGCCCGCAAATATTGCATCGGGATGAAGGGGTTAACCTATGAGGAGAGATTGAGTAGCCTGGGATTATATTCTCTGCAGTTCAGAAGAATGAGAGGGGATGTTATAGAAACATGCAACATTTTGAAAGGCATAGATAAGATAGAAGTAAGAAAGTTGTATCCATTGGTAGGTGAGACTCAAACTCGGGGACATTGCCTCAAGATTCAGGGGAGAAGATTTAGCACGGACATGAGGAGAATCTGTGGAATTCTCTGCCCAGGGAAGCAGTTGAGGCATCTTCACTAACTATAATTAAGAAACAGTTAGATACTTTTTTTTACATTGTAAGACAATTAAGGGTTATGGGAAAGAGGCAGGTCGATGGAGCTGAGTTTACAGACAGATCGTCCATAAACTTATTGAATAGTGAGACAGGTTGGATGGGCCGGATGGCCTACTCCTGCTCCTATTTCTTATTTTTTTAATGTTCTTATGATCGTATGGAGCTACTTTGTGCAAACAGATGTTCATTGATTAACTAGGACACCGCCGCAATGTCACAAACATGAGTGGATCCAGACAGCAGCTGACCTACTTTGCCTACGAGGAGGACAGTATGTGAGACACCTCACCGTTCTCCACAATGCTTCCAAATGAACCTCAGCCACTTATGCAAATGGATGAAGACATCTGTGTCGTTAGAATCCTAGTTTGATCGTCATCACATTTCGGACATTACATAGAACTGGACCTATTCTGTTGTCGAGCTACTGACCGTCATTGTCCATAATCCGAGCAGGGTGAGTCTGGAATACAACAGTAAAATCACGGGTCAAATCCAGTGGCAGCAGTTCTGGGCACCGACCTCAGGTTAAATCACTTCGTATAGCAACCCATACTGCAGAACTGTGCGCTCATGTAGAGTGACTGTAAGAGATGGTCCCAGCACCTTATTCCGCCCCCTAAGACGGCAGTGCAGGTTACCCATGCAATTCCCAGTGACACTCTCAGACTACTGGGGGTTTGACAGTCTTCAAACCCGCTCTCTAATTCAACCGAAACAGAGGAATATAGGGATTCCGTTCAGAAGCAACCAAACCAATTACATCTTAAAACACCTGCCTGATGATTTGAAATTAAATGCTAGAATTCCACAGATTCTCCTCATGTCCGTGCTAAATCTTCTCCCCTGAAACTTGAGGCAATGTCCCCGAGTTTGAGTCTCACCTACCAATGGATACAACTTTCCTACTTCTACCTTATCTATCCCGTTCAAAATGTTGCATGTTTCTGTAAGATCCCCTCTCATTCTTCTGAACTGCAGAGAATATAACCCAGGCTACTCAACCTCTCCTCATAGGTTAACCCCTTCATCCCGATGCAATATTTGCGGGCAAAGTACTTAAAATCATGAGTTTCTTTTTATTTTCCGTCTCCTGCACTGGCTGTTCTGCACAGCAAACAGACTTCAAAGCTAAAGCAATGAATGCAAATAGTAGAACCTTTTTCGAAAAAAATTCTGACATATACCGGTAGATTGGACTAGATAACCACAGAACATTAAGTAGAGGGGAAGATGTAGTAGGGATAGTTGAATTCAAAAATGAGTACCATGAGATGATACAACAGATGGATGAACATGAAATATATACAGTAGGTATTTAGGTGTCTACAACAAGCAAAATGGATCATATTCCGACAAATGAAAAAAGCGTTCCGTATAATTTACTTCAGGCTTTCGAAAATCTGCCAAACAAAGTTCAATAGTAAACTTACAACAAATGCAAAGAACGCTTCTGTGATATCCGTGTTAACGTCTTTTTTTTAGCAACATATTTCGGCCGAAATCATTCTTGAAAATTTACAAAGAACAGTAAGAACTGAAAAGGATAAATTTTGCACTCCAGCACACTTCGATTAACATGACCGAGGACAGAAGTGGTAAGAGTAATAACAGACTTTAAATAATTACATGAAACCCCGTTGGTTTCCTTGCCTGCGTAAGTTTAGTTTAATACACACTCCAGTCCCGCCTAACCGGCGATATTGAGAGGGCTCTCCCACCGCAAACCCCGTTCTGTCTGGACACTGTGTTCTTTGCTGCTCCGTTACAAAGTCAATGCAAAGGAATTGCGTAGGGCACACGGCATACGATTAAATGAATAATATCCATGAATCTTAACTTAACTAAAGTGTCAGTGAAGAAAAGAAAGGAAAAATAAAACAAGGAAGAACAGGAAGGATCATTATATTTAAAACCAACCATTCCAAATTGCATATTCACTGATGCTAAGTCGACTGCGAAACCTTGCTCCACTGAAACACCGTCCCCACTGAACAAGAGGCCCCGATCACATTTAAAACACCCGTTATCTCTAACCATATCCCATACCCAGCTTCTACAGAATGGCCATTACATTAGCAGTGGAACCTTCATTTCCGAAGGAATAGAATATAAAAGCAAGGCGTAATTTTGAATCAAGCTTTAACGAGCGCTGGGCAAGCCGTTCATGCAGTACAGTGAGCCGTTTTGGCCTCACGATGAATGGATGTGCTATCATCAGACAAGGGCAGTGCAGCATCAATCGCAGAGGAAGGGAAAACATATCTTTGAAGGATTAAAATACTGGAAGAACTTAAAAGGCCAACCTTATTGGCAATATTTCCAAGAGCAGAAGATTATCTTATAAAACCTCAGCAACATCTTGTTGTTTTTATATTATATTCCACTTTGAAATGAATCACAACATTGCACTTTCCTTCTTTATGACAATTCAATCTGTAAATCAACCTTCACGGAGTCTAGCAAGTCATCTCTTCAGGCCCGCTGCTCCTCTCATGTTTGAATTATCTTAGATAACATTCTGCACGTTTGTTCCTTTTGCCAAAATGCATTTTCATTCCTTTCTGAAAACTGTATTCCATCTGCTATTTTTTCGACCATTCTGCCGATTTGTATAAGTCCTTAGACCATGAAGCCATTAGACAAAGGAGTAGAATTAATCCATTCAAACCAATGATCCCGTCTATCATTTTGTAATGGCTGATCCCGGATCGATTCAACCCCATACCATATACCCTGATGCTCAAATTTCCTTCCTCAATCGTATTGCTTCCTTGGCACTACCTACCCATGCAACTATCTTCAGAACATCTCTGAACGTGGCAAGGAAGCTATCAATTCCATTACCTCAATCATTGACAAGCAATATGAGAGGTAGCATTCTAAATACAGGCCCCTGAGGAAGATTGCCAGTTTCTGGCAGCCAACCAGATAATGCCTCCTTTATTCCACTTGCTGACTCCTGCTCGTCTGCCATCCCACCAACCACGTCAGTATCTTTCCTGGAATGCCATGTGATTTTATCTTGTTATGAAGCATCATGAGTAGCACCATATCAACTGCCTTTTGAAAATCCAAGTAAAGGACATCCACTGCCTT